>NC_064820.1:56843257-57146287 GCF_024166365.1 Elephas maximus indicus
TGAAAGTAAGTTTTTATTACAGACCCTAAGATTGTTTTTCTTTTACCGTCTTTGATGTTTGAAGTCGAGTATAACTGCAGTCATCAAATTTAGATCAGTTAAAAAAGCTCTGAAATAAAGTTAGATAGATAATTGGTCTATAAGCAATATTTGTATGTACTTAATGTTCCAACATGTGCTGTTTTCAACGTTGATCAATAATACCAGTTTAATGAGCTGATTACTAAAAAGACTGGTAAAAATTGTGGCTTTTTTTGGGTGTATTGAGAGATTATCAAAAATTCATCCAAAGTGGCCAAAGCCTTTCATTTATTTCTCTTTATGCAAGTGTAAACTGTTAAGGTTAAGTGGGTGGGGCAACCGGAAGTAATTACTAAGGCCGTTGGCATTTTTGTGGTTTAATAAAGGCAGAAGCTAATTATTCAGTTTTTATTTAAGTGAAATGGTGCCAAAAAGGAGGTTCCTGCAGAGCAGCTGCACTCCTTCAGTGTTACCCTAATTTACCAAAGACACAACTGTCACAAACAAAACTTTTAAACTTGATATATAGCCACAAAAGTAAGGAGGCTTTTGTTTGGAGGGCATGCAGAAGAACTCCTTTATACAAATCAACTGGCAGATGACGGACAATGATGAAAATTTGATTCTTTGAAGTCATAATAGTCATTGAAATGTGTGAAATTCTGGTATTGAAAAGAGAGCAGCCAGCAAGACTCTAAATCCTGGGTGGTTGCAAGAAGCTTGCTGGGAGGTTTTTCTGCATTTTGACACCAACTTCCCATTGCTTTTTCCCTGCTTCCTTTGTTTAAAAAAAAAAAGAAAGAAAGAAAATTGAATTCACACAAGATAAATAGGAACAGTTGATAATCGAATCATACAGTTTTTATATGGAGAATTAGTACTTTATAATAAGGAATAGATATTTGAAAGAACACTGTAAAATCATTTATGTATATTGATATGTAACTTCTTATGATTTCTTACATTTCTATTCTCTTGAATTAGAATTTTTAAACGGAAGATCAGCTATTAGCTCTTCCAAATTAAAAATTGTGAAAGAGATGGTGCTACAAAAGTGGGACTTTGCAAATATGATACACATCTCTTCAATAGTAAATATTGATTGGGATAGCCTTCAACCTGTGAATTATGATAGACTTTTTTCAATTACCTTATCATAAAATAACATATTGTATGTAAGATTGTTTCTGAACTTTATCCTATTCAAATAGGGTTACTCTCTAAAAATGGATATGTAAGTTTTATGCTTGACCCAACTGTTTAAAAATTATAAGTTTTAAGATTCAGTAAATCTATATATACTGTCTATAGGGTAAGTTGCTTTATTAGAATTTATAGATGATTATTAACTGTTGAGTCTTAGGTAAAATGTGAATCTTGAGGTTCTTTGGGTGCCAACTTGAAGGCTTCTCATACCTTATATGATTTAACTTTTTTGTAATGAAAGAAAATTTATTACTTATAAATCATTTAGCAATGTTTTACCAATAAAATGAGAACTCTGTAAAGGCAATATTGAAACCCTCAAAGCATTTCAGTCTTTTATAAGTAGGTTTTTCAGAAATTGTAGGTGTTTTGTCTTGTAAAGAAATAGAAATCTGTCTGTGGAGAATTCAATATAAATACCTTGCAAATGTTTAAATTTTTTTTTTGTTTTTTTGACAGTTGTGTTACAGGTAGCTCAGTGAGAACTTGTAGAGAAAGCATTGAAGACACCAATACAGAGCTCAACTTAGTGCTTCATAGTTCTTTTCAAGTATTATATGGAACGGAATCTTGGAGCAGAAGCTTTAGTCCATTGAAATGTGGCTTTAAAGACAGGTTCTTCTGTCACTAGCTGAAGCTGTGTGGATGAAATGATAACAATAGAGTCCTAATGCATTTTAAAAGTGCGAGAAATCAGTTTGTCTAGACGAAGAGGGTGCCTACAAAGACTAGGAATTTTAGAGCTTCTGTGCCCTTTAGGTGTCAAGTATGTGAGAGATGCCAAGCCTTTTTATTCCCTATCTTTGGCAGCAGCTCAACTAAACTGCAGTACCTTACATGTCTACTGCTGGTAAAAACTGAGATTCTATGTCAGGACAATTTGGGCTTTAAAAGTCACAAACATATTATCTTGAGAACTATTCTGATGCCAGCTTTCAATTGGGTAGAAGATAACAATAAATAATTGCCATAATTTGAGAATATGTGGGAACCATGGGTAGTTACGAGATCAAAATATAAAGAGCTTAGCAACATTTTGTAATCACTTATTTTAAAGACATTTTCCGTGGTAAAATCATTCTGTTCTTTTATAGGTAGATGATATCAAGAAATACAAACTATTCCACATTTTCAAAAAGCTTTATTGGTTTTTAAATTACTACTCTGGCATATATGCATTAATATCTGGTTGTTAAGTGCTGTCCATTCGGCTCCAAATCATAGCAACCCTATGTAAAATGGAACAAAACACTGCTGGGTTCTGTGCCATCCTCACAATTGTTGCTATGCTTAAGCCCATTATTGTTGCCCTCTTTGCTTTCAGCAGGCAAGGTTGTATCATCTGCATATCACAGGTTGTTAAATGAACCTTACTCCAGACCTGATGCCCCATTCCTCTTCATATAGTCCAGCTTCTCAAATTATTTGTTCAGCATACAGATTGAATGTTGTTGTTGTTAGGTGCCATTGAGCTGGTTCCGACTCATAGCAACCCTGTGCACAACAGAATGAGACACTGCCCCGTCCTGAGCCATCCTTACCATTGTTGTTATGCTTGAGCTCATCGTTGCAGCCACTGTGTCAGTCCCCCTCATTGAGGGTCTTCCTCTTTTCTGCTAACGCTGTACTCTGTGAAGCATGATGTCCTTCTCCAGGGACTGACCCCTCCTGACAACATGTCCAAAGTATGTAAGATGCAGTCTAGCCACCCTTGCCTCTAAGGAGCATTCTGGCTGTACCTCTTCTAAGACAGATTTGTTCGTTCTTTTGGCAGTCCATGGTACATTCAATATTCTTCGCCAACACCACAATTCAAAGGCATCAGTTCTTCGGTCTTCCTTATTCTCTGTCCAGCTTTCACATGAATATGATGTGATCGAAAATCCCATGGCTTGGGTCAGGTGCACCTTAGTCTTCAAGGTGACATCTTTGCTCTTCAACACTTTAAAGAGTTCCTTTGCAGCAGATTTACCCAATGCAACGGGTCTTTTGATTTCCTGATTGCTGTTTCCATGGCTGTTGATTGTGGATCCAAGTAAAATGAAATACTTGACAACTTCAGTCTTTTCTCTGATTATCATGATGTTGCTCATTGGTCCAGTTGTGAGGATTTTTGTTTTCTTTATGTTGAGGTACAATCCATACTGAAGGCTGTGGTCTTTGATCTTCATTAGTAAGTGCTTCAAGTCCTCTTCACTTTCAGCAAGAAAGATTGTGTCATCTGCGTAATGCAGGTTGTTAATGAATCTTCCTCCAATCCAGATGCCCCATTCTTCTTCATACAGTCCAGCTTCTCGGATTATTTGCTCAGCGTACAGATTGAAGAGGTATGGTGAAAGAATACAACCCTGACGCACACCTTTCCTGACTTTAAACCAATCAGTATCCCCTTGTTCTGTCCGAACAACTGCCTCTTGATCTATGTAAATGTTCCTCATGAGCACAATTAAGTGTTCTGGAATTCCTGTTCCTCACAATGTTATCCATAATTTGTTATGATCCACACAGTCCAATGCCTTTGCATAGTCAATACTACACAGGTAAACATCCTTCTGGCATTCTCTGCTTTCAGCCAGGATCTGTCTGACATTAGCAATGATATCCCTGGTTCCACATCCTCTTCTAAAACTGGCCTGAATTTCTGGCATTTCCCTGTTGATACACTGCTGCAGCCATTTTTTAATGATCTTCAGCAAAATTTTGCTTGCGTGTGATATTAATGATTTTCTTCTATAATTTCCACATTTGGTTGGATCACCTTTCTTGGGAATAGCCATAAATATGGATCTCTTTCAGTCAGTTGGCCAGGAAGCTGTCTTCCATATTTCTTGGCATAGACAAGTCAGCACCTTCAGCACTGCATCCATTTGTTGAAACACCTCAATTGATATTCCATCAATTCCTGGAGCCTTGTTTTTCCCCAATGCCTTCAGAGCAGCTTGGACTTCTTCCTCCAGTACCATCCGTTCCTGATCATATGCCACCTCTTGAAATGGTTGAACAACGACTAGTCCTTTTTGGTATAATGACTCTGTGTATTCCTTCCATCTTCTTTTGGTGCTTCCTGTGTCATTTAATATTTTCCCCATAGAATCCTTCACTGTTGCAACTCGAGGCTTGAATTCTTTCATCAGTTCTTTCAGCTTGAGAAACACGGTATGTGTTCTTCCCTCTTGGCATTCCATCTCCAGCTCTTTGCACGTCATTATAATACTTTGTCATGTCGAGACACTCTTTGAAATTTTCAGTTCTTTTACTTCATCGATTCTTCCTTTTGCTTTAGCTGCTCAACGTTCAAGAGCAGGTTTCAGAGTGTCCTCTGACATCCATCTTGGTCTTTTCTTTCTTTCCTGTCTTTTCAATGACCTCTTGCTTTCTTCATGTATGATGTCGTTCCACAACTCGTGGTCTTTAGTCACTAGTGTTCAATGCATCAAATCTATTCTTGAGATGTTCTCTAAATTCAGGTGGGATATACTCAAGGTCATATTTTGGCTCTTGTGGACTCGCTCCGATTTTCTTCAGTTTCAGCTTGAACTAGCATATAAGCACTTGATGGTCTGTTCCACAGTTGGCCCCTGACCTTGTTCTGACTGGTGATATAGAGCTTTTCCATTGTCTCTTTCTGTCAGTTTGTCGTACTGTGGGGGCATGTGTGTTGCTGTGATGCTGAAAGCTGTACCACCGGTATTCTTCCCTTGCAGGAACCACAAGGAGATTTTTCTCTGATCTTCACAGTGAGAACTTGGTGGGACTCCTGGAGGTTCATTAATGTCCCACCCATTTTAAAAAATGTTTTTATATAACTTATGACAGTGAACCCCCACGTGTCTGTCAGTTTGTCATACAGTGGGGTCTTGCATGTTGCTGTGATGCTGGAAGCTATACCACCAGTATTCAGATACCAGCAGGGTCACCCATGGAGGACAAGTTTCAGCTGAGCTTCCAGATTAAGAAAGACTGGGAAGAAGGACCCGGCAGTCTACTTCTGAAAAGTGTTAGGCAGTGAAAACCTTATGAATAGCAGTAGAGCATTGTCTGATAGAGTGCTGGAAGATGAGCCCCTCAGGTTGGAAGGCACGCAAAACATGACTATGCAAGAGCTGCCTCCTCAAAGTAGAGTCAACCTAAATGACGTGGATGGGGTAAAGCTTTTGGGACCTTCATTTGCTGATGTGGCGCATCTCAAAATGAGAAGAAACAGCTGCAAACATCCATTAATAATTGGAACCTGGAATGTATGAAGTATGAATCTAGGAATATTGGAAATCATCAAAATTGAAATTGAATGCATAAACATTGATATTGTAAACATTAGTGAGCTGAAATGGACTGGTATGGGCCATTTTGAATCCGACAGTCATGTAGTCCACTATGCTGGGAATGACAACTTGAAGAGGAACGGTGTTGCATTCATCGTCAAAAAGAATGTTTCAAGATCTATCCTGAAGTACCACGCTGTCAGTGATAGGATAATATCCATACGCCTACAGGGAAGACCAGTTAATACAACTATTATTCAAATTTATGCTCCAACCGCTAAGGCCAGAGATTAAGAAATAGAAGGTTTTTATCAGCTGCTGCAGTCTGAAATTGATCGAACATGCAATCAAGAGGCATTGATAATTACTGGTGATTGGAATGTGAAAGTTGGAAACTAAGAAGGATCAATAGTTGGAAAAGATGGCCTTGGTGATAGAAACAATGCTGGAGATTGAGTGATAGAATTTTGCAACACTAATGACTTCTTCATTGCAAATATCTTCTTTCACCAACATAAAGGGTGACTATACACATGGACCTCGCCAGATGGAACACACAGAAATCAAACTGACTACAGGGTGAATAAGTATGGTGGAAGGATACAATCCTGATGCACACCTTTCCTGATTTTAAACCACTTAGTATCCTGTGTTTTGCTCAAATGACTGCCTCTGGTTTATGTACAGGTTCCTTGTGGGTAGAATTAAATGTTCTGGAATTCCCATTCTTTGGATATTTATCCATAGTTTGTTATGATCCACACAGTCAAATGCCTTTGTATAGTCAATAAAACACAGGTAAACGTCTTTCTGTATTTCTCTGCTTTCAGCCGGGATCCATCTGACATCAGCAGTGTTATCCCTGGTTCCACATGCTCTTCTGAATCCAGCTTGAATTTCTGGCAGTTCCCTGTCTCAGTGCTGCTACAACTGCTTTTGAATGATCTTCAGCAAAGTTTTACTTGAGTGTGATATTAAATGATATTGTTCAATAATTTCCACATTTTGTTGGATCACCTTTCTTTAGAATGGATACAAATATGGATCTCTTCCAGTCCTTGGCCAGGTAGTTGTCTTCCGCATTTCTTGACATAGACAAGTGAGCACCTCCAGTGCTGCCTCCGTTTGTTAAGACTTCTCAATTGGTATTCTATCAATCCCTGGAGCCATGTTTTTTTACCGTTGCCTTTAATTTTTTTTTTTTTTAATTAGCTTAGATTTTTTTTCAGTACCCTCGGTTCTTGAGCATATGCTACCTCTTGAAATGGTTGAACGTCAACCAGTTCTTTTTGGTACAGTGTCTTGTGTGTTCCTTCCATCTTCTTTTGATGCTTCCTGCATCATTTGATATTTTCCCCATAGAGTCCCTCAGTGTTGCTACTTGAAGTTTGAATTTTTTCTTCAGTTCTTTCAGTTTGAGGAATGCTGAGCCTGTTCTTCCCTTTTGGTTGTCTGTCTCCAGGTCTTTGCACATTTCATTATAATACTTTACTTTGTCTGCTTGAGCTGATCTTGGACATCTCCTGTTCATCTGTTTTATTTCATCATTTCTTCCATTCACTTTAGCTACATTATGTTTAAGAGAAAGTTTCAGAATCTCTTCTGACATCCATTCTGGTCTTTTTTTTCTTCCCTGTCTTTTTAATGACCCCTTGCATTCTTCATGTATGATGTCTTTGATGTCGTTCTACAACTTGTCTGGTCTTTGGTCATTAATGTTCAATGTGTAAAATTTATTCTTGAGATGATCTCTAAATTCTAGTGGGATATATTAGAGGCTATATATTTGTCCCCGTGGGCTTGCTCTAATTTTCTTCAG
The DNA here is from genome assembly GCF_024166365.1 of Elephas maximus indicus. Lineage (NCBI taxonomy): Eukaryota > Metazoa > Chordata > Mammalia > Proboscidea > Elephantidae > Elephas > Elephas maximus. The sequence continues at coordinate 56,850,566 of NC_064820.1, forward strand.
CTTCAACTTGAACTTACACACAAACAGTTGATGGTCTGTTCCGCATTCAACCCCTAACCTTTTTCTAACTGATGATATTGAGCTTCTCCATCAACTATTTCCACATATGTGGTTAGTATGGTTTTGTGTATTCCATGTGGCAAGGTCCACATGTATAGTCACTGTTTATGTTGTTGAAAAAAAGGTATCTGCAGTGAAGAAGTCATTGGCCCTCCAAAATCTATCACGCAATCTCTGGAGTCATTTCTGTCACCAAGGCCAAATTTCCAACTACCGATCCTTCTTCTTTGTTTCCCACTTTCTTGTTCCAGTCCGCAGTAATTGTCAGTGCATCTTGATTGAATGTTTGATCAATTTCAGGCTGCAAAAGTTGATAAAAAATCTTCAATTTCTTCATCTTTGGCCTTAGTGGTTGGTACGTAAATTTAAGTAATAGTCATATTAACTGGTCTTCCTTGTAGGCATATGACAGCATGGTACTTCAAGATAGATCTTGAAATGTTCTTTTTGAGAATGAATGCAACGCCATTCCTCTTCAGTTTGTCATTCCAGATATTGTAGACAATAGTACTGTCTGATTGAAAATGGCCAATACCAGTTTATTTCAGCTCACTAATGCCTGGGATATCAATGTTTATGTGTTCCATTTCATTTTTGATGATTTTCAATTTTCCTAGATTCATTCTTCGTACATTCTGTGTTCTGATTATTTATAGATGTTTGCAGCTATTTCTTCTCACTTTGAGTCTTGCCATATCAGCAAATGAAGGTCATAAAGGCGTGACTCCATCCACATCATTAAGGTCGACTCTGAGGAGGCAGCTTTTCACCAGTCATCTTTTAAGTGCCTTCCAACCTGAAGGGCTCATCTTCTGTCAGTATATCAGACAGTGTTCCACTGCTATTCATAATGCTTTCTCTGTCAATTTTTTTCCGAAATAGACCACCATGTCCTTTTTCCTAGTCTGTCTTAGTCTGGAAGCTCCACTGAGATCTGTCCACCATGGATGACTCTGCTGGTATTTGAAATACTGGTGGAATAGCTTCTGGCATCACAACAACACAGAAGCCACCACAGTACCATAGTGTGACAGACAAGTAGTGGAAGAGTTATATGGTTCACCCTCATATGATATTACTTTGATAGAATAAATATTTTACCATTACGAAGGAGAGACTTAAACGCTGAATTACTTCATTATTTTGTGTCTGAACTGCTGCTATAATTGATAAATATATCTACTGTGGGATATCAAAATTCTGTGCATTTGCTAGGTGAGCATTTGTTACCAGATTAACAAGCAAAGCAGTTGCCGTCCAGTTCATTCCAACTCACGGCGACCCCATGTTCGTCAAAGTAGAGCTGTATTCCATAGGGTTCTCAATGGCTGGCTTTTGTTTTTGAAAGTAGATCACCAGATCTTTCTTCTGAGGCACCTCTGGGTGGACTGGAGCCTCCAACTTTTTAGTTAGTGAACAAGCATATTAACTGTTAACACTACCCAAGACTAATATTATTGGTAAATATATCCAATCTGAGACATCAAAATTCTGTGCCCTCATCAGTTGAGTATTTGTTACTGGGAAGAAATATAGAAAAAGAAAGTCAAGAACATTACCATTCTTTTCAGCTCACATTTCTGCAAAAATTGTGCAACTTTTTTAGCTTACCGTTGCAGTATATGTTTGATGTATCATTTTCTCTTCGGTAGATTTCAACAAGGGGAGATAAACCAGAATACTAATTAAAGTTTTTAATTGATTTGAATTGTTTACAAAAAGTTTCAGGCCTTCCTCAGAAGAGAATGCCTTGTAAGTAGTTTTGACACAAAAACTGCTGGTAATAGATCTTTTTTTCCTACTTAATGCTTTTATTCACTGTTCCCTTATATTCTTTCTCTGCTGGCTAGTTACACCTGTTCACGAAATAAGAAACTTATTGATTACATTCTCTTCCATCAGCATAGGAGCCCTGGTGGCTAAGAGCTCAGCTGCTAACCAAAAGATGGCAGTTGCAATCCGCCGGCCACTCCTTGAAAACCCTGTGGGGAAGTTCTGCTCTGGCCTGCATGGTCACTGTGAGTCGGAATTAACTGGACAGCAATGTTTTTTGTTTTTTTCTATCAGCATAAACCAAAACCAACCCAACCCTGTTGCTGTCAGTCAATTCCAACTCAGCATACCTTTCAGAAATTACAGAGATTTTGTTGGACAAAGGAAACCTGCATCTTTTTATGAACCCTTTCCCATTGTTCCCTACTACTCTTACCCTGATAAACTATTTCCGTATATAAAAATAGCAAATTATTTGGTAAAAATCATAGGATAGTGAGAAATATATTTAAAGAAATGGCTCAGAACATCTGGAAGGCCCAACTCTTTTCAAAGTAATATTCTTTGAGAATGACTGGCTGATGCACATTTAGAATAAACAGAACAAGATAAGCCAAAAAGCTAAAACAAATCAATTTATAAGAAAATCTAAGTAGAGTTCTATGGATATAGGGAGTAACAGAAGTATTTTAGTAAGTGTATGGGTTGTTTGAAACATGTTTGTTTACTTGTTTTTCTGTAGGATATCACTACTTTAACTGGAGTTCCAGAAGAGCATATCAAAACTAGAAAAGTTAGGATATTTGTTTCTGCTCGGAATAACATGCAGTCTGGAGTAAATAACACAAAGAAATGGAAGATGGAGTTTGATACCAGGGAGCGGTGGGAAAATCCTTTGATGGGTTGGGCATCTACGTGAGTACTTTGGATTAACTTGAATTTTGTTTTCAGCTCTATTTTTCTAAACAGATTTTTCTTTTAAAAATACTAGTTTCAAACTCTTTGATATGCAGTGTGCTTTATCGAATACTTTTTTTTCAGACAGTTTGGTTTGGGTATAACTATGCTGAAAGACATTAAAACAAAACAAAACACAATTGCCCTTGAGTCAATTCCATGTGTGTCAGAGTACAAGTGTGCTCCATAAGGTTTTCAGTGAATGGTTTTTCAGAAGTAGATCACCAGGCCTTTCTTCTGAGATGCCTCTGGGTAAGCTCAAACTCCAACTGTTTGGTCAACAACAAATCGCATTAACCATTACCCCCTCTCTGTACCACTGGTGGCATTGATCTCTCTCTCTCTGTTTAGGTGTATTCATATATATTCATACATTTAATATAAGGCTGGCCAGCCCAATAAACTAAGAACCCGTGTTTTTCTGAGTACTATTTATTGGCTGAAGAGCCCTGGTGGCGCAGTGCTTAAACACTCAGCTGCTAACCTAAAGGTCAGTGGTTCACACCCACCAGCTGCTCTGCGGGAGAAAGATGTAGCAGTCTGTTTCCATAAAGATTACAGCCTTGAAAACCCTACGGGGCAGTTCTATTCTGTCCTTCAGGGGCGCTATGAGTCAGAATCGACTCAACAGCACTGGCTTTTTTTTTTTTTTGGTTTAGATTTAATGGATAAAAATAGCTGTCTTTGTGAGCACTGTTAGCATGGTCCCCAAGCTCTGTATACTGGTCTAAGGTGTGTTGTGTGAATGGTGTTAATAATTTAGTGACGCTTTTACTTGTTTTTGAATTAAGACTTCTTTGTAAAATTTGTTTTGTTTGTAGAGTGGGAGTGGGGAACTAGGTGAGTTTAGAATTAGTTAATTTTAGGGAAACTTGTAAATTCCTAAGATCTTGTGATTAATTAATTGCCTTTTTGCAGTACATTGGAATAAAGTGGTCATAAATTCCTGTGGCACCAATGAAGTCAGTGATGTAAATCTCCAATGTAATATAAGGCCCAAATGTTAAATAGCAGGGCTTCCTCAAGTTAAATACAAGAAGTTGTCACTAGAGAAAACATTAGCCAGATAAGTTAGAAAATTGTCATTCTTACTGAGACTCCTAGAAAATTGTATATGTGTAGTCTCCATTTGAAGGTAGTTATCAGTTTAAATCATTTTAGAAAAGTATATTTAATATCTTTTTCTGTCAGTGTACCTAGAAGAATTTTTGTTGAAAACATCTGCTATATTGCAATTTAAATAGAATTATATTTTATTAACCAAATGATATTTCGCCACTGTGTTTTAGGTATTTTGGTATCCTTTAGATTTTATGTTTCATTTAATTTATAGTGTGTTTTTGTAAATCATATGCTTGAAGAGACAAAAAAAATCATAAAGAAACACTATAGCCAATGATTTTGGTCTTTTAAGAGCAGAACTATAACTACTATTCTGCTTGAATATGAAAAAGCTGTTTTTGTAACGTGTTAGATGAAAATTAAATATATTACATGTTTGGAAGGTAAAGTCCTTCTCAAAGTGTATTTTTTCCAAAGTAAAAAGTGTTTTTGAACTGATAGTCCTTGTCTGCATTTTGTTTGTCTGAGGCATTGTTTTGAATCTTGAGTATTAAAGGAGAAAAAAACAACTCATTACTTCTCTTTGTTCTAATATTAAAAAGCAGCTATTAACAGGACAAAATACAATAAGAAAAAAAAATTATGACTTTGATCATTTTATCTATTAAACAGAGACTCTATATTTGCTGATGCTAGAATGAGGGTTATATATTTTTTCCCATTTAACATTTTAATGAGACAAAAGATAGTATACAATATTAATCTACTACTTGGGCATTTTGAATTCTGACTTTTTCTGTGAGATATTTTAAAGCATTTTATAAAATTGTTGGAATTTTGAGCTAATGTTCCCATGTGATCATCTCCTTAAAATTCATCATTTGACTAAGAATTAAACCTGTTGTCCAGAGAAATTAATGACTTGACCATAATTTGGCCTCTTAGTCTGCTTGTATTTCAATTTATGATTATATACCTAATATTAACGGATGGACTTTGGGAAAAAATATTTAAAACCTGCCTGTATGTGTCCTGGAAACCCTGGTGGTGTAGTGGTTAAATGCTACAGCTGCTAACCAAGAGGTCGGCAGTTCAGACCCGCCAGGCACTCCTTGGAAACTCTATGGGGCAGTTCTACTCTATCCTCTAGGGTCACTATGAGTTGGAATCGACTCGACGGCAGTGAGTTTTTTTGGGGGGTTTTGTATGTGTCCATATAGATTTATAATTTTTGTTTTTATGGGGAGAACTACTTTATGTAACGGGAAAAAGGGGAAGTTATTTTAATGTCTGATTTTTACTATTTGTCAGAGGAATGGTTTTGAGAGATGCTGAAAGAGAAATGAAAGTGATTGACTGCTAGCCATAAAGGTTGGCGGTTTGAAACCACCAACAGCTCCGTGGGAGAAAGTTGTGGCAGTCTGCTTCTGTAGAGATTTACAGTCTTGGAAATCCTATGGAGTTGCTATGTATCCCAATCAACTTGACAGCAGTGGGTTTTGTACTTAAAAATATATTTGTTCCCAAAGTCATGAAGTTTCCAAATACAGAGATCTGGGACTTAACTATATTTATTTTTTTCTGTTTAAAAAAGGAAAAAAAAAAAAACCTTTGCCATCGAGTTGATTGTGACTCATAGTGACCTGATAGAACAGAGTAGAGCTGCTCCATAGGGTTTCCAAGGAGCGCCCTATAGGGTTTTCAAGGAGGTCATCTAATTTAAGCAGAGATGTACACTCATTTGATTTGGATTTGAAATTCTGACCTTTTGGTTAGCAGCTGTAGCGCTTAACCACTATGCCACCAGGGTTTCCTTTTTTCTGTTAGGCGTACAACTATGTCTGGCGTTAAAATCTACCATATAGATGGATTGACTTGGAGATTTAACAGACACTTAACCCTGATGACACAGGAGTATTACAGAGAGTTAGAAGACTATAGCATAAGAAACATGATAAATATACACCTACAGAGATAATCTTTGTATACCTTGGGAGGTTTTTTCACAGACTTGCTATGAATACACAGATAGAAAAGTACACTTACTTTCTTGAGTAGTAGAAGCAGTGCTAACGTAAAAGCTGATTTTATAAAGTTACTGTGGCAATTGTCTAACAGAAGCTTGCAATCAATCATAAATGTTTTCCCATCATTTTTAGGGGGTGGGGAGAAGCACTGCCATTGTGAAAGCAGGCTTCCTGACTGTGAGCATGGTCTATGTTTTTAAAAATTCACTGAATAAATTTCATTGTTAACTGTGTATCTGCAGTATTTTTTGTTGTTGTTACCTTGAAAGGCCACTTTTGTTCAGCTATAGTAAGATTTTAAGATGAATTTGCTTGACTTTTAAGAAGCACACCTAAACTGCTATATCTGAATAAGTTTTTTAAATATTTACTTAGATTTTAAATTCATATTAAAAGATATGTATTTCTGTATTTTTCTCATCCAAATTGGAGCTTTTTTAATGCTTTCTTAATTACCTGTACCTTTAAATATTAGAACTTAGAGGTAAAAGATTTGTCTTTGTGTAAATATAAAAATCTTTCCTTGTTTTTGACCTAAGGTTTTTACTGTTTATAATCCATTTTTGGTAGGGGGTAGAGGGATGACTCATCTGTGTTTAATACTGTAGCTAGTTGCCTAAGATTATTTTTGGTTACGAATTTCATATACTTCCTGGCAGTCTTTTATCTGTTGGATTGGTCAGTTCTCCTTTTCATTTATTTCTGTAAACCTTAACCTTATTTTTGATAAAACTGATATATGAGATATTATTCTTTCAGTTATATTAAATGTCGACCTTTGAAACTCATTGGACTCAGTAGTTTCTTTGTTAATTTCATAATTTTCTGTAAATACAACTTGTACATTTAATTTTTTTAATGAAAGTTTTTATTACAGAATTATGAATCTGTCATTCAGTTTCTAGAATTAGTCATGCCGTTGTGGATCTAGAAGGTCATCTAATTTAAGCAGAGGTGTACACTTATTTAGATGTTGCTAATTTTCTCATTACTTAACTATCCACATAGTATATATGCTCCTCAGGCCTTAGTAAGGCATCAAAGTGAACATCACTCTTAGGCTTTGCTTATGAATAAGTAGTAAAAAGGTACTACCAAATGAAAATATTCAGTACCTTCTTTCCGCCTTACGCTTCTCTATCACTTTGCAAAAATCCTTTTTTATCTGCCTTAATGACATGGGTTAAATTTTTTAAAATAAGAATTCTATCTACTTTTGTTCTCTTGATTGACTTTATTGCACAAATAAATGCGTGTGTTCTTATTGCAGGTTTAAGCAATAAAGATATATATAGTATAAGCCATGACAGTTACCAATCATTCCTTTCTTCCTTCCCTCACTGCCCTCTTGCCCACATATCCTCTCTCTCCACAGAAGCAAGTCCTGATAACAATTTGGTGTGTATTCTTCCAGACTTTTTTCTGTGCGTTTAGATACATGTATGTTTTAGGAGGCAGTTCAATCACCTTGAACTTGTACAGGATTGATTTTTATGCTTCGTTAGGGTGGTTCTGTTTCAGTTTTGCTCTTGATCTTAGTCCGGGAACATAGTGCTTACTCATAAGGCATGGACTTTCTGAGGTTTCATTGGAAAACTATTTCATAGTTAGAAGGGCATGGTAAACACCTTGGGTTTTACCAGTGAAGGTAAAACTTTGTAAGACTCAGTCTCCCTTGCAGCAGACAGCTGCTGAAATTTCTGCTCAGCTCTCTGAGACTTCCTAGCTATAGCTAGTGTTGCCCTCTCAAGAGCTGTCTGTTCCGTGGATTCCTCCTTTTGAGGATATTCCAGTTGCTCTGGCAATCGTAAACTCCATCTTCAGACTCCTCGTGCCAGTAAGGCTATGGCTTTCTGCCTGAGTTCTCAGTGCTCCTATCTATCTAGGCTAGACCTAGAGGGGAAAAATGTATAAACTTCCATCCAACTCAGTGTGGTTCCCTTCTTTCAAAAGTTGAATTCCCTCCAGTTTCTTACCTACTTTTGGCCACCCTCTTGTCCCTTCATACAGTTAGGTTTTGTTTTTCCTTATTTTGTCCAGAGTTTATAGTTGTTATGCGTAGGCATATAAATCTAAATGTTAAATTCTTAGCCATTATCCAAATTGGAACCTCAGTAGTTGAGAATTGAACAAGTATAAAAATAAAAGCACAAGTTTATATTGAGTGCGACTTAAAAGAAAGATTATATACAGTTGGAGGAGGCTAGGATATGAAAAACTTCATGGAAAAGGTTGGTTGGTATTCAAGGTGAACCATCAGGGTTAGTTGGATGGCTTTCCATATGTGAGATAGTGGGAGAGTATTCCAGTAGAAGGAACAAATTGAGCTGATGGGAAAGTACAGGCTGCATTTAGAGGACCAGTGAGCAGTCTGATTTGATTAGTTGGTTGCTTCTAAGGGTAGTAATTAAGAGAAGTCTACACAGTAGGTTCTGGCCATTTTGTAGAAGTGTTTAAATGCCAGGGTAGGGGGTTGAAGTTAATTTCATGGACAGTGGAAACTATGTAAAGTTTTTGAGCTGGGCATTGAGTTTGGAAGTTGAACTTTAGGAAGATTAATCTGGCAACAGGGTGAAGGGTAGATTAGAGTCAAAACATAGAAGGTAGAAAGACAAATTAGTTAGGAAGGTATTATAATAGTTTAGGAAAGACTTAAAAAGGGTATAAGCTGGTGGTAGCAACATACCTAGAAAAAAAAATAACTTTGAAATATAGGAGATAAAGGAGAATGAGGAGGGTAATACCAAGCGGCTAGAAGAATGATTGCTTGTTGATGAAAGTTGTTATTATTTAACGTACATATTTTTTTTCTTCGTAAATAAAATAAGGACAATAATAAACACCATATTTACATTTTATAGAGGGCTGGTCTTCTGGTTCCAGAGTTTTTTCTACAGTTTTGTCTGTATTGTTTCTTATGCTCAAGTAAACTAATGTGTCGGTCATTACTCTTTAAAATACAAGATCATATTTATTTTGACACTTCTGTTCTCAGTATAAGGAGCCATGTTGGCACAGTGGTTTAGCACTTGGCTGCTAACTGAGAGAGGGGTCAGTAGTTCAAACCCACCAACTCTTCCACCATCTGCTTCTGTAAAGATTACAGCCTTGGAAACCCTATGAGGCAGTTCTCCTGTGTCCTGTAGAGGCGCTGTAAGTTGGAATTGACTTGACAGCAATGGGTTTACTTTTTTTTTTTTTTGGTTCTCAGTATAAATAGCTTATTTAAATATCAAAGGAGGAAAATCATATGTGTTTTGAAAAGGAGGAATCAATAGAAAATTATCATATGTTATTAGTGCATATATACCCAACCATGTGAAGCTCTTTTGCTTAAAAGTGCTTATGGTAAGAGTATATATACTAATAGGAATCTCATAGGAGTCCCAGAATATTACCCATAATACATGACCAGAACTTCATCAGCAGCAATTTGTAGGTCTTCATGTCAATGAAAATAGCTACTTCCCATGTATTCTGTGTATAACTTATATCTTCCCACTACCCAAATAATCTTCCTGAAACCCTCTTTTCTAAATTTTTTCACTTCTACTTTTTTTAAAATTGTGCTTTAGGTGAATGTTTACGGAGAAAATTTGTTTCTCATTAAAACATTAATACACTTAGTATTTTGTGACATTGGTTACCAACCCTGCGATGTATCAACACTCTGCCATTCTTTACCTTGGGTTCTCCATTTCCATATGACCAGCTTTTCTGTCCCTTCCTGCCTTCTTGCCTTTGTTTTTTGGGCTGCTGCACCCATTTAGTCTCGTATACTGTCAAACATGTTTTATAGGCCTGTCTAGTCTTTGGCTGAAGGGTAAACTTCAGGAGTGACTTCAGTACTATGTTAGAAGAGTCTCTGGGGGCCATAATCTTGGGGTTCCTCCAATCTCTGTCAGACCAGTAAGTCTGATCTTTTTTTGTGAGTTAGAATTTTGTTCTACATTTTTCTCCTGCTCCATCTGGGGCTCTCTGTTGTGATCCCAGCCTGGACTCAGTCTGGCAGAGGCCATGGTAGTTGTGGTCCTTTAGTCCTTTGGACTAATCTTTTCCTTGTGTCTTTGGTTTTCTTCATTCTCCCTTGCTTCAGAGGGGGTGGGACCAGTAGACATATCTTAGATGGCCACTTACAAGTTTTTAAGACCCTAGGGGCTACTCACCAAAGTAGGGTGTGGAACATTTTCTGTATAAAATATTATGCCAATTAGCTAGATGTTCCCCAAGACCATGGTCCCCAGCCCTCAGTCTAGTACCTCTGTCCCTCAGGGATAATGGATGTGTCTTTGAAGCTTTTGTGACTTTGCCTCAGTTAGGTTGTGCTGACTTCTGCAATATTGTGTATTGTCTTACCCTTCACCAGAATTACCACTTATTTATTGTCTAGTCAGTGTTTTTCCCTCCCCATCCGTCCACTCCCTGGTAACCATCAAAGATTGTTTCTTTCTATGTATAAACTTTTTCATCAGTTCTTAAAATAGTGGTCTCATACAGTATTTGTCCTTTTGTAATTGACTTATCTCACTCAGCATGATGCCCTGCAGATTCATCCATGCTTTGAGATGTTTCACGGGTTCCTCATTGTTCTTTATTGTTGGGTAGTATTCCATTGCGTGTATGTACCATAATATTGGTATCCATTCATATGTGGATGGGCACTTGTTCACTTCTACGTTTTCTAAATGATGTTTTACAGAATGCTGTATTTACCTCTGAGAGATTTACAGCAAACATATGTAGCACACAATGATCTATGTATTTATAAACATACTAATAAAAGTAACATTTCTGAAATTATATGGCATTTTGTAAGAGTCTGTGGTAGATTTGTAAACATCACCACTATCCTAGAGTGAAGAACTCAATAGGATGACAGATCTTAGAGTGTTATTTTTTTAAGTGTCCCTATTTTTTTTATGCTTAATTGACTCAATGGCAACTGGTGAACTGGTGCTGCTTAATGCAGTCATTAACGTTTGAGGGTTCATTAAGAAGAGTGGATGTTGTTGCTATCTCTAATTTGAGTAATGATAGTACTGTCAGTTGTACTCATCAGTAATTTCTTTGATACTGAATTTATAAGGTAGGTTTGAGAATTTTCTTGAGTTTTATTCAACTCTAATTTTTTTTAGAGTTGAATAAAATTGCTTTATTAAAGTTAACTAAAAATTCCTGAATGTCTTTGCTAGTATAAATTTTATTATTTGGTAGTACTTTTTAAAAAAAAATCTCCCAAATTTAGCATAGAGAAAGATATTCAGACTATTAACAGTTTTTAAAAGATTATTAGAAATAAGATATCCTTATGTTATAGTGACATTTATTTTCTAAACATTTTATTCCAAATATTGATTTTTTTTTTTTAACCAAAGCTTAATGTTAAATCCTGAAAAAAGTTGTTTCTTACAGGGCCGATCCTTTGTCCAACATGGTTCTGACCTTCAGTGCTAAAGAAGACGCTGTTGCCTTTGCAGAAAAAAATGGTATGTTTGATCTGTTTTTGTTTTACAAATAAAATCAAGATACAATTTTATGTTCTTAACCTTAATCAAAACCATTCAGGAATATAGAATTTGAATTGAAAGAGCTTTTTTTAATGTGTCTAATCCAGCTGTTTTTAGACTTTTTACAGCATCAGAACCCATTCCCCTCCAAAAACAAACACTCTAAAATGGAACTCCAGTGTACTAGAACATGTGAAAGCCAACTGTTCTAATTTAGAGTCAGAATAAGGATACTCTTTTAACTCCCTACCTCATCCATGAATCCCTCTGCAGAATCACTAATATTTGGTTATCTAAACTCTAATTGAGTGTCTAACGAGGCAGCCTATTCCAGTTTGGACACATCTGTTTATTCAAAAGTTCTTACACTGAGCCAAAATCTCATGCCTCTCATGAATTTCCTTTCATCCTAAATGTCTCCATTTGCCCATTATCCAGGTATAGTGAGCCTAGCATTAAGCAAAATCTCTACTCTACAATGATATAAATGCAGCCTAAGAGTAGAACTATTGGCTTATGTTGAACTTGCTATCAACAAAAACTCAAAACGCCCTTTTTTTCTCATTTTCTACACTATTTCTCATTCACTACACCGTTAAATCATGTAATAACAGTGTAGTGGAAGAAGGCTTTGGAGTCAGAGCAGTCTGGATTGTAATCCCTATTATGCCACTTTCAAGCTATGTGATTTTGGGTTAATTTCATAATGGACTTTGTGTTTCTTCTTTGCCAAAATAAGAGTACTTATCTTATGAAAGGGTATACCTAGTTCAGTGCCTGATACATAGTAAACACTCAAGGAACTATAAGTTCTGACCCTCACCTCCCTCAGTGTGGTATTCCTGCTGTTTGTCTCTCTTGGATTTAAATGTACTACATTTGAATTAATACCTAATGTGTTCTGTTATTCTAGTCTTAGTTATCTATTCAGATGAAGTAATGTCTCATGTGCATTGTTACTGTAAGGCAGTATATAAATATAAAAGATTATTATTATTATTATCCAATGTATTTGACATACAAATGTGAAAGCACTATAAAGGCTTTTATTATTATCTAAGATATTTGTCTATCATCCCAACTTAGTATCATATAGCTTGTAATTAAGAGTCTAAAGCCAGACTGCCTGGTTTGAATTCGTGCTGGGTCACTTACTGTTTGTATGACTTTGTGCTTCAGTTTTGTCATATGTACAATGGAAATTGCTATGAGGATTAAATTAGTTAATAAAAGTAAAGTGCCTAGTAAGCAAGTATGTAATAGTATTTAAATGTATACCATTATTTCATTAGAGGTAGACCAAAAAAAAAAAAAAAAAAAAAGTGTTTGCAGCGGGGAGGTGGGGATTTTTATTAAAACTTTCTTGGGAAGTCGCTCACATTTCTTAATTACATAATTGCTCTCAAAGTAATCATAGTCTTTAAGCTATTATTTTGATTAAAAATGAACATTGCTCTTTTTAATTAAACTGTAATATCACTTATCAAAAACAGTCCTATTAATGTTTTCCATCTTTGCAATCTACCATATTTCAAGTCTGACACCTTGAAAATTATTCTTTTGAGGTCTGTAATGTGAATTTAATAACAGTTAAATCCCCAGATAGTGGTCACAAAGACTTCATGATTACAGTTGCCATGTGAATTGCAGGTGTGAAGCAGCCACTGCTGCTGGTGAAATCAGGTACCTTTCCAATCTGACTTCTACCTTCCCGGAGAATAAAATTGAGGAACATTATCAAAATCAATAGAGAGAAAGAAAAGGGGAGGAAGGAACTACTAGGAAGTATAACTTGAAAAAAGCTCAGTGGATATTGACTTCCAAAAGAATACACTAACAGTGAATCAGGAATTTTAAACTACAAGGCAACAGGAACTATACCTGACTTGGTCACTATTTTGTCCCCAGTTCCTAGCACAAAGCCTGGCATTTAATGGACACTCAAAATCTGGTGGAATTAATGACTTCGTAAAGTGTATCAATTATTCTGCCTTTGAATTTACTGTAGTGCTTGTGATCAGGCTCATTTGTTTAACATTTAGCATTGTTGTTGTTAGGTGCCGTTGAGTCAGTTCCAACCCATAATGACCCAGTGTACCACAGAACAAAACACTGCTCTAACCTGTGCCATCCTCGCAATTATTGTTATGCTTGAGCCCATTGTTGCAGCCACTGTGTCAGTTCATCTCGTTGGGGTCTTCCTCTTTTTCACTGACCCTCTCCTTTACCAAGCACGGTATCCTTCTCCAGGGTCTGGTCCCTCCTGATAACATGTCCAAAGTACATGAGACAAAGTCTCACCATCTTCTTTTCTAAGGAGCATTCTGTCTGTACTTCTTCCAGAACAGATTTGTTCCTTCTTCTGGCAGTCCATGGTATATTAAATATTCTTCACCAACACCATATTCAAAGGCATCAATTCTTCAGTCTTCCTTATCCATTGTCCAGCTTTCACATGCATATGAGGCAATTGAAAACACCATGGCTTAGATCAGGCCCACCGTAGCCCTTAAAGCAACATCTTTTCTTTTCAACACTTTCAAGAGGTCTTGTGCAACAGATTTGCTCAATGCAATACCTCTTTTGATTTCTTGGGTGCCGCTTCCATGAGTGTTGATTGTGGATCCAAGTAAAATAAAATGCCTGACAACTTCAGTCTTTTATCCGTTTATCATGATGTTGCTCATTGGTCCAGTTGTGAGGATTTTTGTTTTCTTTATGTTGAGGTGTAATCCATACTGAAGGCTGTATCAGTAAGTGCTTCAAGTCCTCTTCACTTGTAGCAAGCAAAGTTGTGTCATCTGCATGTCACAGGTTGTTAATAAATCTTGTTTAGTCCTGATGCCCCATTCTTCTTCAGGCGTTGCAGCTTCTTGGATTTTTTGCTCAGCATACAGATTGAATAAGTGTGGTAAAAGTATACAACTCTGACTCACATCTTTCTTGACCTTAAACCATGTAGTATCCCCTTGTTATGTTCAAATGACTGCCTGCTGCTGTAAGTACATGTTCCTCATGAGCACAATTAAGTGTTCTGAAATTCCCATTCTCCATAATATTGTCCATAATTTGTTATGATCCACATGTTGAATGCCTTAGCATAGTCAGTAAAACACAGGTAAACATTTTTCTGATATTCGTTGCTTTCAGCCATGATCCATTTGATATCAACAGTCATATCCCTGGTTCCATGTTCTCTTCTGAATCTGGCTTGAATTTCTGGCAGTTCCCTGTTAATATGCTGCTGCAACCACTTTTGAATGATCTTTAGCAAAATTTTACTTGTATGTGATATTAATGATATTGTTTGATAATTTCTACATTCGGTTGCATCACTTTTCTTTGGAATGGGTACAAACACGGATCTTTTCCAGCCAGGTAGCTGTCTTTCAAATTTCCTGGCATAGACCAGTAAATGCTTCTCATGCTGCATCCATTTGTTGCAACAGCTCAATTGGTATTCCGTCAATTTCTGGAGCCTTGTTTTTCTCCAGCGCCTTCAGTGCAGCTTGTACCTCTTCCTTCAGTACCATTGGTTCTGGATAATATACTGCGTTCTGAAGTGAGTAACTGTCAACAAGTTCCTTTTGGTACAGTGACTCCATGTATTCCTTCTGTCTTCTTTTGATGCTTCCCGCGTCTTTTAGTATTTTCCCATAGAATCCTTTAATATTGCAACTCGAGGCTTGAACTTTTTTCTTCAGTTCTTTGAGCTTGAGAAATGCCGAGCCTGTTCTTCCCTTTTGGTTTTCTATCTCCAAGTCTTTGCGCATTTTATTATAATATTTTACTTTGTCTTCTCGAGCTGCCCTTTGGAATCTTCTGTTCAGCTCTTCTACTTCATCATTTCTTTCTTTTACTTTAGTTACTCTGTGTTTCAAGAGAAAGTTTCAGAGTCTCTTCTGACATCCATTTTGGGCTTTCTTTCCTGTCTTTTAAATGACCTCTTGCATGTACATTGTTCTTGGTATCATTCTACAGCTCTTGGTCATTAGTGTTCAGTGTGTCAAATCAGTTCTTGAGAACAGTGTATAAATTCAGGTGGTACAGACTGAAGGTCATATTTTGACTTTTGTGGACTTGTTCTAATTTTCTTCAACTTGCACTTGTATATGAGCAATTGATAGCCTGTTTGGCAGTCGACCCTGGCCTTGTTCTGACTGATGATACTGAGCTTCTCCATCAACTCTTTCCACAGATGTAGCCGGTATGGTTCTGTGTATTCCATCTGGCAAGGTCCACATGTATGGTCACTGTTCATGTTGTTGAAAAAAGATATTTGCAATGAAGTCGTTCGTTGGTCTTGCAGAATTCTATCATGCGATTTCCAGCTTTGTTTTTATAACCAAGGCCTTATTTTCCAACTACCAGTCTTTTTTGTTTCTAGCTTTTGTATTCCAATCATCAGTAATTATCAATGCATCTTGATTGCATGTTTGATCAATTTCAGCCCAGAGAGGTTGGTAAAAATCTTTAATTTCTTGATCTTTGACCTCAGTGGGTGGTGTGTAAACTTGAATAACAGTCATATTAACTAGTCTTCCTTATATAGGCATATGGGTATTATCCTATAACTGACAGCATTGTACTTCAGGACAGATCTTGAAATGTTCTTTTTGATGATGAACACGAGACCATTCCTCTTGAATTTGTCGTTCCTGGCACAGTAGACCATATGATTGTCTGATTCAAAATGGCCAATTCCAGTCCCTTTCAGCTCAGTAATGCCTAGGATATCAATGTTTATGCATCCCATTTCATTTTTGACAATCTCCAATTTTTCTAGATTCATACTTTGTATATTCCACGTTCTGATTATCAATGGATGTTCTCAGCTCTTCTCATTTTGTGTCGTGCCGTATCAGCAAATGAGGGTCCTAAAAGTTTGACTCTACCCAAGTCATTAATGTCAACTCTACTTTGAGGAGGCAGTTGTATTTTGAGTGCTTTCCAATCTGAAGGGCTCATCTTCTGGCACTATGTAACATTTAGCATTATATATTTTTAAATAGATTAGTACTATTTTTCCAGTTATAGTTGTGATGAGATCTAAATAAACACCAGGAAAGTGTTATAGAATGATTGAGTGAGGAATCTATTTTCGAATTTCGAAGCACTCCCTCTGTGTTGATGAGCTCGCATTTGGTAGGTTGATAGTGGGCACATACAAGTGGGAACCCCACACACATCGCATCAGTTCATCGTGAGCTAGTGCTGTTGAAGGTTGGGTAAACCAAGATTCTGTTAAATTAAGGTATTAAAAAAATGGTTCAGAAGCACTAATGCGGAAACACTGCTGGATCAGGAGACTGGTAACTAAGATTCTAATTCCATAATTTTCCACTTCACAGGGGAGCTTGAGCAAGTCATGTTTCACCACATTTAGCATTTGATAACCATGTTTCTTCATCTTCGAAATAAAAAATTGGATTATAACACCCAAAAACTATCGACTGAAGGATTTTCAACCCACGGACCATCCCTTATATACCTTTCTTTCTTCATTGCCTAGCTTATTATATGCTTGAGAGGGAAGAATGTGTTTTTGTTGATAGAGATGATTCAGTGTTGATAATAAAATGTGGCAAAGGTTATCCATTCATGAGCATAAAATGCTTGGCTTTGAACTGTGTCTAGAAATAGGAAGTTAGTAATAACTGTTATAAGATAATTTGTACACTTACGACTTATTCTGAAATTAAACAACCTACTTTCATCCTTTTTTTAGTTTTCTTATTTCCCTTATCTTTAAATGGTTAAGAAAAGGAATGATAACTCATGACTATCAATTCATTTGGCTTAAAAGATTATATAATATAGAATTAGTACAATGAGGAAGAAGATTTTCAGATTGAGTTTCCTTTGAGAAAACATTTTTAATGCCTTCTGATTATATATTGACACTCAAGTAATAAGGAACATCATCATCATTACTACAATAGCTAGCATTTCATAAAGACTAGATCATGAACCAGACACTATGCTAAGTGCTTTTCATTCACTCTCATTTAATCCTCACAACAACCCTATGAAGCAGGGACAATTATTATTCCCATTTTGTAGTTAAAAGAAATTGAGATTTAGAGACATTAAGTAACATTAAGTAGCAAGGTCACATACATACAGGTAAGGGGTGAATAAGTTTTATTTGAACACAGTCATGCTCATTTGTGTATTGCCTATGGCAGCTTTTTAGCGGTTGTTGGTGTTGAGGTTGAGTTGGTACTTTAGGATAGATCTTGAAATGTTCTTTTTGACAATGAAGGCAACATCATTCCTCTCCAATTTGTCATTCCTGGCATAGTAGACCATGTGACTGTCTGATTCAAAATGGCCAATACCAGCGCATTTCAGCTCACTGATGCTTAGGATATTGATCTTTATGCATTCCATTTCATTTTTGATGACATCAAATTTTCCTAGATTTATACTTCGTACATTCCATATTCCAGTTATTAATGGATGTTTGTAGCTTTTCTTCTCACTTTGATCAGTGCGATATCAGCAAACGAAGTTCCCAAAAACTTTACTCCATTCACGTCATTAAGATCGACTTTACTCTGAGGAGGCAGTTTTTCCCCAGAAGTTTTTTCGAATACCTTGCAACCTGAGGGGATCATCTTCCATCACTGTATCAGACAGTGTTCTTCTGCTTTTCATAAGGTTTTCACTGTCCAGTTATTTTTTTAGAAGTAGATCACCAGTTCCTTTTTCCTAGTCTGTGTTAGTCTGGAAGCACCACTGAATCCTATCCAACATGGGTGAGTCTACTGGTATTTGAAATACCGGTGGCATAGCTTCTGGCATCACAGCAACATACAAGCCAGCACAGAATGACAAAATGACAGCCGGGTGTGTCAGACGCCCTTTTCCAACAGCATGAATGGCAGCTGTACATGTGGACCTCAGCAGATGAAATAGCAGGAGTCAAATCAACTACATCTATGGAAAGAGATGATGGAGAAGCTCAAGAACAAGACCAGGTGCCGACTGTGGACAGACCATCAATTGTTCTTATGCAAGTTCAAAATGAAACTGAAGAAAGTGAGAATAAATTCATGAGAGTCAAAAAGTATGACCTTGAGTATATCATACCTCAATTTAGAGACCTCAAGGATGGATTTGACACATCAAGCACTAATATCTGATGACCAGATGAGTTGTGGGGTGACATCTAGGACATCATACATGAAAAAAGCAAACGGTCATTACAAAGACAAGAAAGAAAGGTAAGCTCAAACTGGGTGTCAGAAGAGACTCTTAAACTTACTCTTGAACAAGAAGAAATGTTGAAGTAAAATAGCTGAACAGAAGATTTCAAAAGGCAGCTCAAGAACACAAAGTAAAGTATTATAATGAAGTGTGCAAAGACCTGGAGCTAGAAAGCAAAAGGAAGCAGCATACTTGGCATTTCTTAAGCTGAAAGAACTGAAGAAAAAAAATCAAGCTTCAAGTTGCAATTTTGAAGAATTTTATGGACAAAATATTAAACAACACAAGCATCAAGACAAGACGGGAGGACTACACAGAGTCACTTTACCAAAAAGAATTGGTTAATGTTCAGCGATTATAGGAGGTAGCGTAATGATGAAGAACCGATGGCACTCAAGGAGATAGTCCAAGCTGCGCAGAAGGTATCGGCCACGAACAAGGCTCTAAGAATTGACGGAATATCATCTGAAATATTTCAAAATGAATGCAACATTGAAAGCGCTCACTTGTTTGTGCCAAGAAATTTGAAAGAGCTTCCTGGTCAACTGACTGGAAGAGATCCATGTTTGTTCCCATTCCAAAGAAAAGTGATCCAACAGAATGTGGAAATTATTGAGCAATATCATCAGTATCACACACAGGTAAAATTTTGCTGAAGATCATTCAAAACCGGTTGCAGCAGTATATCAACAGGGAACTACCAGATTCAAAAGAGGACATGGAATGAGGGATATCATTGCTGATGTCAGATTCATCTTGACTGAAAGTAGAGAAGACCATCATGTTGTAATGGATTGCTTTTTGTGTGGCCCTTTTGGCCATGGTCTTGTAACTCCCACTCAGGTGGTTGGGCTGGACTGTGTGATAGGGTAATTGTGGCACACCAAGGGGAATGGTCAGTTTAGCCATCCCGCTGAACTTGAAATGAGCCACCTTAGGGGTGGGAAAAGCAGAGTCCACCACCACCATCCAGGAGAGACTGGCTGGAGAGACTCGCAGGAGATGGCACAGTTGGCTTCCTGGCACACAGAGCAAGAAACCTGAGTCCTTTGGACACAGACTGAGGACTAGGGAGAAGCCTACGCCTGACCCATGAATTTGGGACTTACCAGCCTCCAAAACTGTGTGGGTCATTCCCTTTATAGGGTTCATGAGTTCTGTGAGCCTCTGCAGTGAATTAGGGAACCCAAAGATGGGAGGGAAAGTACTGAGGGAAGAGGGAGTAATTGATGTTAGAGATGATGGAGTGGTGTAGCAGCTTGGAAAAGTTGGACATTGGGATATCTTTCAACTCCGCCTCATAGGAACCAGCTTTGTGCTGATCCTTATAAAAGAAATTATTCATTTAACCAGAAATATCTTTATCTTCGTTTTACTGACTATACAAAGGCATTCGACTGTCTGGATCATAAATAATAATGGATAACATTGCGCAGAACGGGAATTCGAGAATACTTTGTTGTGCTCACGCAGAACCTGTACATAGGCGAAGAGACAGTCCTTTGACCAGAACAAAGGACTACTGTGTGGTTTAAAATCAGGAAAGGTGTGTGTGAGAGTTGTGCCTCTTCGCCATACTTGTTGAATCTATATGCTGATCAGATAATCTTAGAAGCTGGACTATATGAAGAAGCACTCAGCATCAGGATTGGAGGAAGATTTATTTACAGCCTGCAATATGCAGATGGCACAACCTTGCTTGCTGAAAGGAAGGAGGACTTGAAGTACTTACTGATAAAGATCAAAGACTAAAGCCTTTAGGATGGATTACACCTGGACAGAAAGGAAAGAGAAATTCTCATAATTGGACTGTCTTGGTCATCCAGTGCTGCCATAACAGAAATACCACAAGTGGATGGCTTTAACAAAGAGAAATTTATTTTCTCACAGTATAGTAGGTTACAAGTCCAAATTCAGGGCATCGCCTCCAGGGGAAGACTTTCTGTCTGTGTCGGTTCTGGAAGAAGAAGGTCCTTTTCATCAGTCTTTCCCTGGTCGAGGAGCTTCTTAGGCTCAGGGACCCTGTGTCCAAAGGATGCACTCTGCTTATGGTGCTGCTTTCTTGGTGGTATGAGGTCCCCAACTCTCTGCTTGCTTCCCTTTCCTTTTATCTCTTGAGAGATAAAAGTTGGTGTAAGCCACACCCCAGGGAAACTCCCTTGACTTTGGATCAGGGATATGACCTGGGTAAGGGTGGTGTTACAATTCCACCCTAATCCTTTTAACATAAAATTACAACCACAGAATACTGGGAATCACAGCCTAACCAAGTTGATACACACATTTTTGGGTGGACATAGTTCAATCCATGATGTAGACCAATCAGTAACATTATGATAAACAGAAAATATGGAAGTTGTCTTACTGGCCTGGCAGAGACTGGAGAAACCCTGAGAGTATGGCCCCCCCAAACACCCTTTGGGCTCAGTAATGAAGTCACTCCTCAGGATCACCCATCAGCCAAAGATTAGACAGGCCCATAAAACAGAATGAGACTAAAGGGGCTCACCAGCCTAGGAGCAAGGACTAGAAGGCTGGAAGGGTCAGGAAAGCTGGTAATAGGGAACTCAAGGTCAAGAAGGGAGAGTGTTGACATGCCGACATGTTGTAGGGTTGTTAACAAATGTCATAAAATAATATATGTACTAACTGTGTAATGAGAAGCTAGTTCTGTAAACCCCTTCATCTAAAGTGCAATAATAAAAAGGATACTGAAGTTGTGAAGGATTTCATTTTACTTGGATACAAAATCAGCACCCATGGAAGCAGCAGTCAAGAAACCACATGGCCTGTTGCATTGGGCTAATCCGCTGCAAAAGACCTCTTTAAAGTGTTACAAAGCAAAGATGTCACTTTCAGGACTAAGGTACCCCTGACCCAAGGCATGGTATTTTCAGTTGCTTCACACACATGCAAAAGCTGGACAGTGAATAAGGAAGATCAGAGTAGAATTTATGCCTTTGAATTATGGTGTTGACTAAGAATATTGAATATACCATGGATTGCAGAAGAACGAACAAATCTGTCTTGGGAGAAACACAGCCAGAATGCTCCTTAGAAGCAAGGATTGTGAGACTTCGTCTCACATATGTTGGACATGTTATCAGGAGGTACCAGTCCGGGGAGAAGGGCATCGTGCATGGTAGAGGGTCTGTGAAAAAGAGGAAGACCATCAGTGAGATGGGTTGACACAGTGGTCGCAACAATGGGCTTAAACACAGCAGCAATTTTGGTGATGGTGCAGGACCTGGCGGTGTTTCTTTCTTTTCCACAAAGGATTGTTATTAGTCGGAACCATTTCGATGGCACCTAACAACAGCAAGTTCTGCATTATCCAATATAGTGGTGGTGCAGTGGTTAAGATGTATGGCTGCTAACCAAAAGGTCAACAGTTGGAATCCACTAGCAGCTCCTTGGCAACCCTATGGGACAGTTCTACTGTGTCCTATAGGGTCACTATCATTCAGAATCGACTCAGTGGCAGTGGGGTTTTGTTTATTTATTTTTTAACCATATGTGGCGATTTCACACTTGAAATGTGTCTAGTTTTAATTGAAATGTGATGAAAGTGGTAAATATGCATTGGAGTTCAAAGACTTATTTTGAAAAGAAAAACATGTAAAATATTAGTAATTTTTAAAATTTTTTATTGTGCTTTAAGTGAAAGTTTACAAATCAAGTCAGTTTCTCTCATGCAGAAATTTATATACGCCTTGTTATATACTCCTAGTTGCTCTTCCCCTAATGAGACAGCACACTCCTTCTCTCCACTCTCTATTTTTGTGTGCATTCAGCCAGCTTCTGTCCCCCTCTGCCTTCTCATCTCCCCTCCAGACAGGAGCTGCCTACATAGTCTCATGTGTCTCCTTGATCCAAGAAGCTCACTCCTCACCAGTATCATTTTCTATCCTATAGTCCGGTCCAGGCCCTGTCTGAAGAGTTGACTTTGGGAATGGTTCCTGTCTTGGGCTATCAGAAGGTCTAGGGACCATGACCTCTGGGGTCCTCCTAGTCTCAGTCAAACCATTAAGTCTGGTCTTTTTATGAGAATATGAGGTCTGCATCCCACTGCTCTCCTGCGTCCTTGGGTTCTCTGTTGTGTTCCCTGTCAGAGCAGTCATCGGTTGTAGCCAGGCACCATCTCATTCTTCTGGTCTCAGGCTGATGTAGTCTCTGGTTTATGTGGCCCTTTTTCTGTCTCTTGGGCTCATAATTACCTTGTATCTTTGGTGTTCTTCATTCTCCTTTGCTCCAGGTGGATTGAGACCAGTTGATGCATCTTAGATGGCCGCTTGCTAGTGTTTAAGACCGCGGACAACAATCTCCAAAGTGAGATGCAGAATGTTTTCTTAGTAGATTTTGTTATACATGTTAACCTAGATGTCCCTGGAACTGTGGTCCCCAAATCCCCTCCCCTGCTACTCTGGCCTTCAAAGTGTTCGGTTTTTTCAGGAAATTGCTTTGCTTTTGGTTTAGTCCAGTTGTGCTTACCTCTTCTATATTTTGTGTTGTCTTTCCTTTCACCTAAAATAGTTCTTGTCTACCATCTAATTAGTGAGCACCCGTCTCCCTCCCTCACTCCCCAGTCTCATAACCATCAAAGAATATTTTCTTCTCTGTTTATAATAGTGGTCTCATACAATATTTGTCCTTTTGCAACTAATTTCACTCAGCATAATGCCTTCCAGATTTCTTCCATGTTATGAAATGTTTCACGGATTCATCATTGTTCTTCATCGTTGCATAGAATTCCATTGTGTGAATATACCATAATTTATTTATCCATTTATCTGTTGAAGGGCACCTTGGTTACTTCCATCTTTTTGCTATTGTAAACAGGGTGTGAATATATCTGTTCGTGTAAAGGCTCTTAATTCTCTAGGATATATTCCAAGGAGTGGGATTGCTGGATCCTATGGTAGTTCTGTTTTTAGCTTCTTAAGTAAGCGCCAAATCGATTTCTAAAGTGGTTGTACCATTTTACATTCCCACCAGCAGTGTACAAGTGTTCCAGCCTCCCCACAACCTCTCCAACATTTATTATTTTGTGTTCTTTGGATTAATGACAGCCTTGTTGGAGTGAGATGGAATCTCATTGTAGTTTTGATTTGCATTTCTCTAATGGCTAATGATCGTGAGCATTTCCCCATGTATGTGTTAGCTACCTGAATGTCTTCTTTAGTGAAGTGCCTGTTCATATCCTTTGCCCATTTTTAATTGGGTTATTTGTCTTTTTGTAGTTGAGTCTTTGCAGTATCATGTAGATTTTAGAGATCAGATGCTGATCGGAAATGTGATAGCTAAAAACTTTTTCCCAGTCTGTAGGTAATCTTTTCACGCTTTTGGTGAAGCCTTTGGATGAGCACAGGTGTTTGATTTTTAGGAGCTCCCAGTTACCTAGTTTCTCTTCTGGTGTTTGTGCATTGTTAGTAATGTTTTATATACTGTTTATGCCATGTATTAGGCCCCTAGCTTATTAATAATTTTGATATTTCTTACATGTTTAAATAATAATATTTTGGATATATTGGGCTAAGTAATGTAATTAATTTCACCTGTTTCCTTTTTTAAATGTGGATGCTAGAAAATTTAAAATAACTTGTGGTTCACATTATGTTTTCATTAGCATGAATCTAGAGTACTTTGCTATATACAGGATAGACATTATAGCATATATTCTAAGTGTTTCATTAATGGATATTCTATAGTGTTTATGAGAAATAGGAAACTTTTAACCAACTTTGAAAATTTCAGATTTTGTGTTTCCGAAGAAATAACAGTTCTATTCTTTAGGTCCACTTACCTACTATGATTCATATTATATATAATATGATAATGAAATAAAATAGTTAAGAGACCTATATTATATCGCAAAGTCTCGTATTAATCACCTGTTTTCAATTTCTTAACCAAATAAGGTATTGTGCAGGTCCGTTTTATATAAGAATGCTCTCATCCCTAACACTATTAAGTTGTTCTCTTCCTGCTATAGAAAATTTATGGAACCACTTCTCTGTGTCTGTCTTTTTTGCTTAGGTCCATCTTCTCACTATATCTCACCTCCTGTAGAATACTGGCTTTGTAACATTGGGAAGTGAAAAAGAAGACTGAATGCCCCCAATGGCTTCCTTGCTTCCACTTCCCCAGTGCCTGCCTTTCCCTGTCTTTACTATTCACACAGATAGGAAAGAAAATATAAATTCCCCATGCCTTTTGGCTTTAACCCCATGGCCTCATGCTAAACATCTCCCTTTGTGCTTAGCATCTTCCTCCCAACCCCCCTTTCCTGGAACTCTTCAAAGGTAACCTTTCTTTGTAAAAAGGAAAAAGAATACCTGGAGGTTTCCTCTGAAATGTAGATTAACCTTACTTCAGTTGTTTGTGTACTCAAAAGACCTACCTTTCTCTGTGGGCTTTTGTCTTTTCCTACTGTTTTGTTGTGTCCTTCTGTTGATGGGGTGGATGGATGGGGAGGAGGAGGAAACTACATGATGGAGAGGTGGTAGATGGCTGTGGAAAACCTGGATGATACAAGACTGGGATCTACTACCATTTATATGCTAATGAAAACCAGAAGTAGCTTTTTCCTGTTTGATCTGATTAGAAACTTGTTAGCTGTAAAAACTCTTTGAAATTCTCAAAATAGAGGAGAATTTCTTTCAGGAACTGGAGGGCAGAGGACAAGCTGGGAAAACTGCATTCTGTTCATAGTGGGTCTGTTGCGGAGGAAACCTCACCTCTGAATAGAAAGTACGAGCAGGGAAGGAATCAGTGAGGTTCAGCCTTGAGTCAAGGGGAAAAAAAAAGATAATTTAAGATGCAACCCAGGAAGTAGACACCATTAGCAATGTCTGTACTTCTCCACTTAACTTGCAACCTCTTTGGAGGGTCTCATCCTCACACCCTTATACATGGTAAAAGACGATTTTCAGAACAAAGGTAAGAATTATGACCCTTATACAGATATAAGTTGCATGTAAAAGAATTTATTTTACTCATGCTATGAGGGAACCAGGCAGATGTTTTAACCATTCAAAGCAAAAGTTAAAATACCACAAATTTATATGGTATGTTGAGATGATTGGCAAATGAAGACAAAAATCATTTATTTATTTATTTTTGTTATGGGGGAGGAGTCGAATCACTACCAGTAGGACACAGGACAGAATTTACCTCTCTTATCAGTATTTTTTAATCAGTTATGTCCATCACTCAGTTTGTCATACGGTGGTGGCTTACGTGTTACTATAATGCTGCAAGCAATGCCATGAGTATTTCAAATACCAGCAGGGTCACCCATGGTGGACCGGTTTCAGGGTGTTGTAGGGGGAAAAACAATCACAAGGTTTAGTAAAGTAAAAAGAAAGTTTTATTCGGTATATATTCAGAAAGACAGAAGTGGGAAGTGGACAGGCATGCTGCCAGAGCTAATGTCTGCCCGAATCTGAGGAAAGTTACAGAATCATCAGTATATATTAACATCACAAAAATGGGTAGAATCACTGAAAGCTTCACCTTTTCACAGATTGGCTAGAAACTGTGGTCTTAAATTTTGAATTGCCTTTCTTAACAATCATTGGTACAGGTTTCAGTAACTGACAGCCAGGAGGGTCTTCATTGGTCCAACAAATTTCTATTCAAAATATTAATAGAAAATGATAACGGTAGAAAGTCTTTTCTGTTCTGTTTGATTGGCTTTACTGAAAAGTTCCCTAAAAGATAATTTCTAAGATTGTCCCATCTATTGTCTTCACCTCAGGGTCCAGTGGATGTGTCCTTTTGAGTCTTTGTGGGCTCAGCTCCAGCTGGGTCACATTCTCTGTGCTCAAGGACAGGGAATAATGATTCCAATATTATTTTCTAAATCAGTAGGAAAAAATTCTGATTGGTTTACATTTACAGTTTTAGGATTTAATAGGCAACAGACAAATTGTAAACTCCCTTAAACATTATTTTCTTAATTGTGAAGTTTGAGTCATTTAACAGAGTAATCTATGGATATTTTGGGGGACAGCCTGAGTGAATATCCTTCCTGGGGACATGCTGTGAGAGGAAGAGCGAGGAGGGGAGCCAGGAGGCTTCCTGAGGTATGCTGGCTAGCTGACTTTTAAAAGTTGGCTCAGAATAAGCAGTAAACAGCAAAAATGGACTCCAGCCTGCAGTTTTGGTAGAAGCTTCTCTTTATGTCAAGCACCTAGATTTTCTAAGATCTCCTTCACAAAATGAATGCTTGAAGATCAGCATTCTAGGCAATAGTGGGCTGAAATGGACTGTTATGGGCCCTTTTGAATTGGATAATCATATGGTCATTAACAACCTGCGATACGCAGATGACACAACCTTCATGCTGAAAGTGAAGAAGACTTGAAGCACTTACTGATGAAAATCAAAGACTATAGCCTTCAGTATGGATTATACCTCAACATAAAGAAAACAGAAATCCTCACAACTGGACTGATAAGCAATATCGTGATAAACAGAGAAAATACTGAAATTGTCAAGGATTTTATTTTACTTGGATCCATGATTAACAACCATGGAAGCGGCAGTCAAGAAATAAAATGACACATGGCACTGGGCAAAACCCACTGCTGTCAAGTCCATTCCAACTCATAGCAACCCTATGGGACAGAGTAGAACTGCCCCATAGGGTTTCCAAGGATTTGCTGATGGATATGAACTGCCTACCTTTTGGTTAGTAGCTGAATTTTTAACCACTGCGCCAGCAGGGCTCTGCTGCAAAAGACCTCTTTAAAGTGCAAAAAGCAAAGATGTCACCTTTAGGACTGCGGCGTGCCTGACCCAAGCCTTGGTGTTTGCAGTCTCCTCACATGCATGCGAAAGCTGGACTATAAATAAGGAAGGCGGAAGAAGAATTGTTGTCTTTGAATTATGGTGTTAGTGAAGAATATTGAATATACCACTACCGGCCAGAAGAAGTACAGACAGAATGCTCCTTAGAAGGGAGACTTCTTCTCATGTACTTTGAACATGTTATCAGGAGAGATCAGTCCATGGAGAAGGACATCATGCTTGGTAATGTACAGGGTCAGTGGAAAAAGAGGAAGACCCTCAACGAGTTGAATGGACACAGTGGCTGCAACAGTGGGCTCAAACATAATGATTGTGAGGATGGCGCAGGACTGGATGGTGTTTCATTCTTTTGTATATCACGTTGATATAAATTGGAACCAACTCCATCACACCTAGCGACAACAGCGGCAACAACATTTAACCCTTTCTTGACTTGTGGAACATACAGTATCTCAACTACTTTTTATGCCTGTGGAGTTCTTTAGAATATACTTTTCCTGCTGAGAGTATTTACTTCCCTTCAGAGGGAACTTGTGTAATGGTGAAAGATGAAAGAAACGTTTGTTGAAGCAAAATAGTTGGGGCTTTAGGCAAAACCAGAGGTGCTCCGTGTACCCAAATAGAAAGTGCTACAAAATAAACCATGATACCCAAGACCAGCGGTGCAGTGGTTAAGAAATCAGCTGCTAACAAGAACGTCAGTAGTTCAAATCCTCCAGCTGCTCTTTGGAAACCTTGTGGGGCAGTTCTACTCTGACCTATAGGGTTACTATGGGTCAGAATCGACTCAACGGCAACGGGATTGGCTTTTTTTTTTTGGTTACCTAAGACCAGTGGGCCAGATAGGTTCACACAAACCATATGTTGTCATGTATTTTCACATATTTGTTAAATGTATATTACTAATCAAAAATTTAAACATACTCATTGACTCAGCATGCATTCCACTACTAAAAACACATGACATCAACAAGAAATTCAGATCACAAAATAATTGGGTCTTGAAAGGTTTATGTATAATTTCAAAGAGTTGCAAAATAGCTTAAAGACTAAGAATAGAGCTAGAATCTGATAACCCAGATGATGCATAGTTATCCACTGAAACACAATTTTTTTCCTACTCTAACCCCTTTGGTTAAAAAATAAACTAAAAAAAAAAAAAAAGATTATTCATGATGACAAAATAAGAGTGTGCTCTTTTTTGGCCTGGTTAGTTACTTGGGTGTAGCAAGACTATTAATTTGCAGTTTGTTTTGGTGAAAGTCTTCGTAAGAAATCTCAGATTGGAGTTTTAAAAGCCTCTTAAGGCTAGTAACCCAAGCCAAGAACTTGCCACCAGATATCACTTGCGACGTCTATTAATTTGGGCCAATTCTTCCCTTCTCTCAGTTCTGGAGATATGACATAATCATCCTGAAACATAATATAGCGTATAGTAAGCAAGTATATAGTAAGAATATACCAAAAATATGTGAACAATATAAAGTAAAGAGATTTTGTAAACTCAGCAGTAGGTCCTAAACATCCAAAACTCCATAGGTAAGTGACATGATCCCCAATTGACATCTAGTGGTGTAGAAGATACTAGATTCAAACTAAAGAATTAAAGATATGACCAAGTTAACGTTTAAAAAATAACTGAAATTAGTGGCTGATAACCTGTAATGTTGTTTTCTCTTATCAGGCAGCACAGCACCTGGATTCTGATTAGTAGCACGTTATCATGGATAATTCGAGCAATGACAGATCTGTAGGAACTTACCACGACAACAACAACAAAAAAACCAAACCCAATGCCGTGAAGTTGATTCTGACTCATGGTGACCTTATAGGACAGACTAGAACTACCCCATTCAGTTGACAAGGAGAAGCTGGTGGATTCGAACTGCCAAGCTCTTTAATCATCAAGCCAACACGGCTCCAGGGACTTCCCATACAGAATATAATTTCTGAAATGTTTAAAATAATTACATTTTATTTATGTACATTGAATCACAGGAAGGCTAAGCATCTCTTCTAATTTGAGAACTTTGCCCCTGCAACTCTTCAATACACCTACTCCTCATTTTTCAGCTATCATGTTATCTGGTGTTTCATGACAATAGTAAAAAAACCTGTCAGGCTATTTTGCGCATTAACAATGTCCATCTGGCGGTAATGAATGTTATGGTTCAAGGCTAATGATGGCTGTGATGGTTAAGATTATGTGCCAACTTGAATGGGCCGTGATTCTCAGTGGTTTGACAGTTATATAACAATGTGATTTGGCAGATATGTAATGATGTAATTTGGCAGTTCTATAATGATATAATTTGGCACTTTGGTAATAATGTAGTCCTCCGTTTCGTGATCTGATGTGATCATCCTCTATTTTTGCATAACGCCAATTTTTGCAGAATGACCTTGGGTCCTAACCATGTCTATAAGTGAAGAATGGGTGTAGTCATAGTAACATCAAATGATATTCTTAGGTGCCGTTGAGTCAGTTCCAACTCGTAGTGACCCAGTGTAAAACAGCAAAACACTGCCCGGTCCTGTGCCATCCACACAATTCGTTATGCTTGAGCCCATTGTTGCAGCCACTGTGTCAGTCCATTTCATTGAGGGTCTTACTCTTTTTCGCTTACCCTCTACTTTACCATGATGTCCTTCTCTAGGGACCGGCCCCTCCTGATAACATGTCCAGAGTACATGAGACAAAGCCTCACCATCCTTGCTTCTTGTGGAGCATTCTGGCTGTCCGTCTTCCAAAACAGATTTGTTCGTTCTTCTGGCAGTCCATGGTATAGTCAGCATTCTTTGTCAACGCCATAATTCAAAGGCATCAATTCTTCTTCGGTCTTCCTTACTCATTGTCCAGCTTTCACATGCATATGAGATATTTAAAATACCATGGCTTGGGTCAGGTGTACTTTAGTTCTCAAAGTGACATCTTTGCTTTGTAACACTTTAAAGAGATTTTTTGCAGCAGATTTGCCCAATACAATTTGTCCAATACACTTAGATTTCTTGACTGCTGCTTCTGTGGGTGTTTATTATGAATCCAAGTAATACAAAATCCTTGATAACTTCAACCTTTTCTCCATTTATCATTATGTTGCTTATTGGTCCAGTTTTGAAGATTTTTTTTTTTTTTTTAAGTTAAGGTACAATACATACTGAAGGCTGCAGTCTTTGACGATCACCAATAAGTACTTCTAGTCCTCTGCACTTTCAGCAAATAAGGTTCTGTCATCTGCAGGCTGTTAATGAGTCTTCCTCTAATCCTGATTCTGCGTTCTTTTTCATGTATTCCAGCTCCTTGGATTATTTGCTCAGCATCAAATTGATTAAGTATGGCAAAAGGATACAACCCTGACACGTTTTTCCTGAGTTTAAACCATGCACTATCTCCTTGTTGTGTTCGAACACCTGTCTCTTGGTCTATGTGTAGATTCCTCATAAGCACAATTAAATGCTCTGGAATTCCCATTATTCACCAAGTTATCCATAGTTTCTTATGATCCATATGGTCGAATGCCTTTGCATAGTCAGTAAAACACAGGTAAACTTCTTTCTAGTATTCTCTGCTTTCAGCGAAGATCCTTCTGACATCAGCAGTGATAGCCCTTGTTCCATGTCCTTGTTTTTACTCCGGCTTTAACTGGCAGTTCCCTGTCGAAGTACTGCTGCAACAGCTTTTGAATGATCTTCAGCAGAATTGTACTTGCGTGTGACATTAATGATGTTGTTCGATAATCCATCTTCTGTTGAATCACCTTTCTGTGGAATGGGCACAAATATGAATCTCTTCCAGTGTGTCGGACAGGAAACTGTCTTCCAAATTTCTTGGCATACACAAGTAAGCACCTCCAGCGCTGCATCTGTTTGTTGAAACTTCTTTATTAGTATTCCATCATTTTCTGTTGCCTTGATTTTGGCCTTTGCCTTCAGTACAGTTTAGACTTTTTCCATCCGTACCATTGGTTCTTGATCATATGTTATCTCCTGAAATAGTTGAAAGTTGACCAATTCGTTTTTTCTACTTTGGCTCTGAGTATTCTTTCATCTGCTTTGAATGCTTCTTGCGTCATTCAGTATTTTGCCCATAGAATCCTTCAGAATTGCACCTCGAGGCATGGGAGTTTCCTTTAGTTCTTTCACCTTGAGAAATACCGAGTGTGTTTTCCTTTTGGTTTTCTAACTCCAGGTCTTTGCACATATCATTGTAATGCTTTGTCTTCTCAAGCTGCCCTTTGAAATCTTCTTTTCAGCTCTTTTACTTAGTCATTTTTTCCATTTACTTTTAGCTACTCCATGTTCAAGAGCAAGTTTCAGAGTCTTTCTTGGCATCCATATCAGTCTTTTCTTTCTTTCCTGTCTTTTTAATGATGTATTGCTTTCTTCATGTATAATGTCTTTGTACAACTCATCTGGTCTTTAGTCATTAGTGTTCAGTGCCTCTTATCTATTCTTGAGATGGCCTCCAAATTCAGGTGGGATATACTCAAGGTCATATTTTGGCTGTCGTGGACTTGCTGTAATTTTCTTCAGCTTCAGCTTGTGTATGAGTAGTCGGTGGTCTGTTCCACATTTGGCCCCTGACCTTGTTCTGACTGATGATACTGAGCTTCTCCATCATCTCTTTCCACAGATGTAGCTGATTTAATTCTTGTATATTCCATCTAGTGAGGTATGTGCATATAATTGTGGTTTATATTGTTGAAAAAGGTATTTGCAATGAAGAATTTGGTAGTCTGGCAAAATTCTGTCATGTGAGCACTGGAGTCATTTCTGTGACCAAGGCCGTGTATTCCAGCTACCAATCCTTCTTTGTTTCCAACTTTAGCATTCCAATCACCAGTGATTATCAATGTGTCATGATTGCATGTTTGATTAATTTTAGAGTGGAGAAGTTGGCAAAAGTCTTCATTATCAAATAAACCTAGCTATTTCTAGCACCTCTCTTTTTACGAAGGTAAAAGATTATATTTTTGTTATTTTTCCAGGGGTCCTTGGGGAATCTTAATGATAATGTAAGGTTCAAAGTTATCCTGAAAGCTTTATTTTATTGCACATTTAGGGTTTGATTTTGGGAAGGTGAAAATCAAAAGTTGTTAGGAGATTTGAGCTCTTCAAGGTAGGAATTGAATTATTGGTGCCTGATAAACAATATTTGGCTACTCATTTCAGAGTGACAATTAAAATTACAAAAATAAATATAGAATGTAACATGATTGTAAAGAACCTTAGCTTATACCTAGTGATCAAGGACTTAAAATCGGCATAAAGAGTGTAAGATTATCCTGGTAAGTCAGCCTTTGCTATCTAAGCAGAGTACACATGAAAAGAACAACCCTTTGTATTTTAGGTGAAGACAATAAACAGTAAAGACTTTAACAAATCATAGGTTTTCAGGCTTGTTGTTTACAGACCCAGTTTTCTTTCTTCAAACCTTTTATAACTTTCTGTACCTATTCAGGTTTCTCCTTCACCATCCTCTTTCTCATTCTGGAACAACCACTCATTTTACCTGAGGACATAACTCTTCCCTTTTTCCTTTATTGAGAAAAATGAGTGTCATTACTTTGTATACAAATCACTCCTCTTTGCCACTATTGCTCCTAGTAAAGCTTCGTTCATATATATTAATTATATCTTTTAACCAAGGTAAATTTGATTTCATAGAGAAAGCTGTGGGATAGATTATTAAAAAGTATTATACTTCAGCATTATGTAAGAATAGCAGATTTTATGAATACATATAACATGACTTTCTATGGCCATGTACATTTCTTATAATTCAGCTTCTCTGAGTCACAAAAATGAACATGTTCAGTAACAGACCTGAAGACATAGTCTCTCTGTAGCATGTAAAAATAAGATGCAACCATGTGTAAACTTAAAGTTATGCTTAGTAATCAGTTTCAGCATTCTGCCTTACTTAGAAATGACAATAAATTATATTTGTTAGGGACCTAATACATATCCATTAGTGTCAATCTAAGGTTTTAAGTTACCTAAGGGTTCTCTAGAGAAGCAAAACCAGTAAAGTGTATAAATATATAGAGAGAGATATTTATATCAAGGAAACAGTTCACACGATTGTAGAAGTGGGAATGTCCCAAGTCCCCAAATCAGGATAGAGGCCCCTCCCAATTCACACAGCTGCAGAAGCTTGCAAACCCAAGATCAGTAAGTTGGGGAGCAGCACTCTTGCTTGCAGGCTGTGAAGATCAACGAACCCCAAGATGGACAGGTAAGCTGCTAGCTCAAGTCCCAAGAACCGGAGGTCAGACAAGAGGCAGATGCTAGATCCAGAATAAGCCAAAACCACCCCCCCCCACCAGTAGCACTCAGCAGATCCCATTATGGGGGTGATCACATGTCAGATTTCAACAGGGAAGTGATCACAACATTATATGACTGCCAAAACACTGAGAATCATGGCCCAGCCAAGTTGATACACATTCTTAACCATCACACCTAATGATCATAGAAATTAGTTGTCAAGGTGGCATACTACAAAACATGTTTTTGAAATAAAATTTTGTCAGAATGATGAATTAATTTGATTAAACATTATTAACTTGACTGTACTATGCCCAAAATAGAATTATATATGGTAAGCCCCACATCAGCAAACCGAAGCCTAAGTTTCAATTTCTTATATTTCATGGGTGAAACCCAAGTTTGTCAGTGGATTCTACCGGAAACTGAAACCTAAGCTAACCAATTAGAACTTGCTGACTCCATTTAACCTAGTTCAGAATTTCCCCTTTAACCCAAATAAGGAAAGAAAATTCCTGTTAGCCAATCTGAAATTTGCCCAGTGTAGCCTCCTTGTTCCTGTGACTGTAAAACTCTCTCTTTGTACCAGTCTTGGGAATTCTTTTCTTACTTCCAGACTGGACATTCCTTGATTCATAAATTCAAAAATAAAGCTTATAAGTTTGTATGCAAATTTAATATTGTGGAAATTTTATTAATTTTTAATAAACACAAATTTATGTTTTTCATGACCATAAACATGAAGTAATGCTGGCTTATTTGATCAGTAAACTTGTATAAGTTTAGGAAGAAGATATTTAGGTAGAATAAAAATCTATGCTTGTGGTTTATTTAACACTGATAAAGAAAACCTAGCTGTTTTTCTTAAATTATAATTATTAAATTTGGTTGCTAAACATTTACTTACCTACATTATAAGAGTTCTTAAGAATTTAAGAACTTGGATCCTTAAAATGTTTGAGTTACTTTTTATAAGAATGCATTTTAAATCTAGAACACTAAATTTGAAAGTATTACAAGTTCAATGTCTTTGTTTTCTGCAAACTTTAAGGATATTTGATTTATATAAGTGCTTATTTTTCTCTAAGTCAGTAAGGGCAGAGCTCCTTAGCGAGACTTTATAATCTAATATGTTAATACCATCCAGAGGTAGAAAAACACACACAGAATGACCGTTAAAGGCCTTTTTGAATTGCAGACACATAGAAAAGACATACAGACACAGAGAATGCTTATAGCTGCAGTACTCGAACTTCAGCCATGGATCAGTAGGAAAAACAGAATTACAAAATTCACCAGTCTATACCAAAAATCTAGGAGCTCTGGCAGCGCAGTGGTTGAGTGCTTGGCTGCTAACAGAAAAGTCTGCAGTTTGAACCTACCAGCCACTCCTTGAAAGTTGTGGTCGTCTGCTTCCATAAAGATATACAGCCTTAGAAACCCAATGGGACAGTTCTACTCAGTCCTATAGAGTTGCTATGAGTCAGAGTCAATGGGATAGTATTGGGTTTGGGGTTATACCAAAGATTTGTTCTGATCTGCGTGGGTACAAATTCTTAATTGATTTGAGCTCAAAATAGACAAACAGAAAAAACTGAGAACTAGATTCTTTGTCTTCTTTCACCCAACAGAGAATAGATCTCTGTAAACCGTTAATCTATTTTTACAGGAATCATCAGATGATCAGACCATAAAACCAATTTCCAAAATTAAAATTAGAAAAACAGAGTCAGCGAAGTTCTTTTGCCACTTTGGATTCACCTCTGGGAGTCAAGAAAAGACTTGGCAGGCTTACACATAAGGTTTACCACTTCTGTGGCACAGAAGTTTGCCTGGCTCCGGTTGGTGAATCTTTTGGGTTTCTCCGTGGGACATCCAAAGGTGTTAAAGATATTTCCCCCAAAAAGGTAAAATCATGACTCCCATATAGATATAAAAAGAACATGTGTTAAGGAATTTATTTTACTCATAGGAGGGAATCAGGCAGATGTTACATCCAGTTCAAAAACAGCCCACATTTATATGGAGTTAAAGAATATTGAGATAAATTGCAAATGTAGACAAAACTGATTTTTGTTTTTTGGGGAGGTGTCAGTTACAACTCAAAAAGAGTTTTAAAGTGGCTCAAAGACAATGGACTGGGTAAGATCTGATAATCTGATAGTGTGTGCTGTAGACAATGCCTTGCTTTACATTGAAACACAACATTTCGTAGATCAAATTCCTCCAAACCCCGAGTCCCAGGTATGAGCTGCCTTGTCGCTTAGGGAATTGTTCATCTTGGTTGCTAAGACTTCTGACAGAGAGAGAGATAAATCCTTTACATCCCCTTTTGAAACTCTGAAATAATTTTCTCATAGAAGTAGTATTATACATGGTGGATAAGTGAAATTACTAGTATGTTTTGGGCTAAATAAGATTCTGGAAATTCCCGTGCTCAGACCGCACCCTAGACCAATTACCAAAATCTCTGAGTGATTTTTCGACACCAACTATCTGATAACTGATATTCAAGTATACTTTTGGAACACAAGCTTAAGTAATTGATTAACATCCTGGTTTGTTTTGTGGCAAATTCTGAATAGCGTGGTTCCAATTACTGTAATAATACTGTATACCAACTATATTATTTGAAAAGATAAAATTTAAGACGGCCGTTGACTATCACATCAGAGGTTTTTTTGTTTTTTTAAATGTTTTGAGAGGTACGACAGCCATGGCAGGTGTAGGGTGTTACTAACATATTTCAGGTGCCTTCTGTTTTCACCTTATTTGCTTGTTTAAATAAGTTTATACGATTTTGGTGGAAAAAATTTTCTTACCAGTGTATTTAAAACAGTACTATTTCTGCTCTATATTTTTAAAAAAAGATCTGTTACTTTTAAATTATTCTGAGTTCCTCTCCCCCCGCCCCCAAAAATTAGATACTTGGGGAATTTCAAAGTAAAGGAACATTTAAAATGGAATTTTGAAAAAGTATTTTTTCTTCCCTTTTCCTCCTTTAAATTATATTTTAGGCTTATGGAAGAATAGCCTTAGTTCAAATCCTGTGAAAAGTCTTGCTCTCAGCCAGGCATAATGTGGATACATAGCCTGGTGAGGAATCTTGAATCTGTCCAAGTACCTGGCATTGGCCTCCCAAAGCCTTTGCTATTCTGATCCCATGCCTTGGTTAGCAATGACTGTCATTTATGTCAGTTTGTGCCAAATTATGTGATGGTTCTTGTTTTGTGCACAACTGAGAGTAGGAAAAAACCATTAAACTGTTCCCTTCTGAATGAATGGCAGTCAGGGTTTGAGATTAGGTTATTAGAGGAGCAAGACCTTTCGTAGGACTTGAACCAAGGTTATTAGAAGAAAACATTAGTAGTAAAGCAGTGATGAATATTTCTCTATATTTTTGCATTAATTAACCACAAATAATATGGCCTATGTATAAAAATGAATGGAGTTAATTTTTTTTTCCCCTCTCATATTTGGAATTCATCAGTTAATTGTTGTGGTCTGGTTTTGTTCATGGGCTTTTTCTCCCCCTTCCCCACCCCCCATGGCATTTGAAAAGATTACATGAAACATTCAGATCATTGGAAATAGAATATATCCCAACCACAGTCTGGGATTTACAAAATTTCTGAAAAAGAAATTGGTTGGGCATAGAATATTACAGATCTCATTTTAAGTTTACTAGAGCGTTGCCAGAGGTACTTCTCTGATACTGGGGCTTAAAGTTCAAAATATCTTTGTGAAAGCATTCCAGTGTGTGAAACACCAAAGGGAGTCAGCTTCTCATCATTTAGGTGCTGGTTGTTGGATTTGTGGCTAATCCATGCCATATGGCTGCTCTCCTCAATGGGAAGTGACAGCAGCCCTGGGAGCTTTACCCCATCCCTGGGGCAGCTGTCTTGGACACAGTTGCTTTGATCTTCTTCTGCAGCACAGCTGGGAAGAGCAAGGGCTGGTTTTCAGTGTCCTAACGG
Organism: Elephas maximus indicus; assembly: GCF_024166365.1. NCBI lineage: Eukaryota > Metazoa > Chordata > Mammalia > Proboscidea > Elephantidae > Elephas > Elephas maximus. The sequence continues at coordinate 56,888,225 of NC_064820.1, forward strand.
GACAACATATGGGACCATTGTCAATGTAGACCACACCTTGATTTTTATGTAAGTATTCTTCAGAGAAAGAACGTAAGCGTTTTCACTTCCATGATCTCGTTCAGAAACACAAGTGTATTTCTTTAAAAAAAAAAAAAAAAAAACTTATTTTTAGGGTTGAAGAAGACATTCTATAGCAATTAAAACATTTAACAAGTAAGATCCCATTCTTAAATTTCTTCATTTTCTTTTTTGCAAGTTATATTGCATTCTTTCTTTTTAGGAACAAGTTTCAAATGGGAAGTAGAAAAGAGGAGTACAGATCATGTGACTTACTTCATTATTAAAGACAAATGTTTAATGCCCTTTCCAGTGTTGTTATTCTTAATTATTTTGTCTTTTTAGCAAAAGGTTGTATTTGGTCCAGTAGCCATTATATTGCTATACTGTTATAAAAAGTAATTTGAAAGATTGTAGTATGAAGTATAATGGGACCAGTAAATTTGTTCATGCACTCTAAGGTAAACAGTTTGGAGGAGTGCTTGGAAATTTTGTCAGATTCTTAACAATATTCCAGAAAAGAACAATTTTCTTTATAACATCAACCCTACACAGTAGAAATGTTTTCTGAATGAGGGGCAGGAAATCTGTAGACTCTTACTTTAGGTTAAGTTTTTATTGTGAATTGTCACCAGCCTTTCTCATACCCTTCTTTGCTTTTACTTAATCAAAGAAGCATGGTTGCTTGCGCAGCTTTGGGAACAAAGTTGCTTACAGAAAAACATGAGGGAAAGAAACTTTTCCCTATATATCCTAAAAATCATGGGTGATGGTTGTGGTAGAGCAGAAATATTGACATGGATCCAATTAGTTAATGCAGGTGTCTTCCATGTGTATTTTTGTTTGCTTTTTCATAGGGTGCTTTGCCCATCCACATTCCAATCCCTGTAATGACACTTCTATTTATTGTTGTTATCACCATCAACAGCAACTATAATCTGGCTCACAATTCCCAGGAGCCAGCTCACTCCTTAGTTACCAGGAGAAAACCTAAACCAGTTGTTCTTTTATGTGTACAAAACCCGTCTTCTCACATTGCAGTGACCCTGACAGCATTTTGAGGCTACACAACTAGAACAGATAATAGAGCTATGTCTGAGTTCTTAAGCAGTAAAAAAAAAAAAAAAAAAATTCCTTTTCTCCCGGGTAGTTGAAAGACATAGTAACTGAGTAAATGAGAGAGTGATTATCAGGTACGTGTTTCTGTGTAGTAAAAAAAAAAAGCCAAACCCAAACACGTTGCCATCAAGTTGATCCCAACTCATGGCAGCCGTGTGTGTTACAGAGTAGAACTGCCCCATAGGGTTTTCTTGGCTGTAAACTTCACAGAAGCAAATTTCTAGACCTTTCTTCTGCAGCACCACTGGGTGGCTTCAAACTATCAGTCTTTAAGTTAGCAGACCATTGCAAACCATTTGTGTCACCCAGGAAGCTTGTATGTATGGTGCCTGTTCCTAAATATTTCCAGGTGCTTTTTCACTTCTTCAGTTCTTACATGTCTTTCGTGGGCTGGAGATTGTGTGTTGGGAGGCAGTGGGGAGAGAGCATATAGGGGAGGGAACATGGGTTCTCTCATCCATCAGTTGCCAGAGAAGATCCTGAAGGTTTTGTATAACTTGCCAATGATCATTATAACCAGGCAGTCAAAGAACCTACAGTAGAAACCATTTCCTTCCTTCACAGTTGGTGGGGAGCATGTGGGGAACCGAGACTTATTTTCCATGGATTCTTAGAACAATCTCTTCAGCATTTTTTAAAAACAAAAGAAAAAAGTTAAAATTCACACAGATTGAAAGGAAATAGCTGAAATAGATAAAAATTGGAATTGCAGAATATTTTTAAAGGAATGCATTTTCATTTACGAGGTAGTTAAGTACATAGCTTTAAAGACCACTTGGTTTAAAATCCTCATTTTGCCATTTAATAGATGTGTGACTTTGAGCTGCTTGTTTATCTTCTGTATGCTATGTCTTTCCCCATAAGTAAATATAAAATTAGGATAAATCTCATGCCTACCTCATAAAGACAACCTATAAACCCAAAAGTGTATATTTAAAGCACTTCACAGAGCCTAGAAATACCAGGCACTGCCTCTTGTGCTTTTTGTTCTCTTTGCCTGCAAGCTCTTTTCCCAGATAACTCACTTCCTGACCTCATTTGTTATGACCTCATTTGAGTCTGTACTCAAATGGTACACTCTCAGGGAGTGCTTCCCAGTCTGCCCTATCTAAAATGTTTTCTCCTTAGTAGTGAATCGCATATAATATTATTTTTAATCTTACTACTGTTTTCATACCTAATATGTTATACATTTACTTATTAATTTTTCTCTCCCTACTAATATCAAGAAGTCCAGGAATCTTTTGTTTGTATTATTCACTGCTTTGACTCTAGTGTCTAAAACAGTGCCTGATACAGAGTAAGCAATCAGTAATATTTATTAAATAAATAGAAAATGTTTAGTAAATATTGTTATTATACCTGTTTCATTGAATTGAATATTTTTTGTAAATATCAGCAACGTTTGCTGATTAATGTAGGAAGTGCTTGAGAAGTTTATGTTATCATGCTCAGTCTTGTTCACATTATTAATTTGCTTACCAAAACCAGCTTCTGTAACTAATAACTAGGTCAAATTGTTATTAGCTGCTGCTGAGATGGCTCCCAGTGATCTTATGTATAATGGAATGAAATATTGCCCAGTCCTACAACATCTTCATGATTGTTACCTATATCTAAAGCATCAAAAATTCAAATTCAAAATTAATGGACTTCAATGTGACGAAGTTTTATTTTACATGCATGCTTCACTTCACATAGAAAATGTATTGCTAGGAATCAAATTCAGGACAGAAATAATAGCTTAATATTTACTGAGTGCTTACTATAAACTATACATATTGTTGTTGTTGTTGTTAAGTGCCGTTGAGTCCATACCGACTCATAGCAACCCCACGTACCACAGAACGAAACACTACCGGGTCCAAACTACACATACTACATACAAATGCTATAGATAGCATAGCAGTTAAAGGCATGGGCTCCAGAATCATCTGTGTTTAAATCTTGATTCTCCCCCTTCCTAGCTGAGGGATCTTGTGCTAATAAATTTCCCTTGCCTCAGTTTACTCAGCCATACAAAGAGCATAATACTCACTCATGTAAAGGTTTTACAAAAATGCTTTTCTCATAGAACTCAATATAAGTTTGTTAAGTGTCAGGTGCTTTCTAAGCACTTGACGTGAATTAACTTGTTTAATCCTTATGACTTTATGAAATAGGTAACTATTATTATGCCCTTTAGTAAATGTTTTGAAAGGCAAATAACCACTTCTTAATATACTTATTTTATAAGTTTAGCTTCTCTTAAAGTAAGATATAGCTTTGCAGGTTTTTTCTGTTTTTGTTTTTAAATGGATAGGAAGGCACTCAACATTTTTCTCTATGAATGTAAGATTGGGTTGAGCAGGTGAATTGAATCAGTATTTTCTCTCCTGGATTCTGATGTTTCACTTGTATTTTAAAGACATTTGTTTTATTTGCTTTCCTGCTTCCTCATTTCTTATAGCAAATGGACTTTCTTCGAAGGTTAAACAAGTAATTTCTTTTGTAAAGATCAGCACAAAGATGGTTCCTGTGAGGCGGACGTTAAAGATGTCCCAAATGTCTGACTTTTCGAAGCTGCTGTACCACTCCATCATCTCTAACATCAACTACTCCCTCTCACCTCAGTACTCTGCCTCCTGTCTTTGGGTTCCCTAATTCACTGAAACATCTCACAGAACTCACGACCACAAACCATATAAAGGAAATGGCTGACATGGTTGTGGAGGAAGGCAACTCCTAAATTCCTGGGTCAGGCTTGGACTTCTCCCTGGCCCTCAGTCTCTTGCCCAAAGGCACTTAGCTTTCTCGCTCTGTGGGCCAGAGAGCCCACTGCACCATCTCTTGTGGGTCTCTGCTGTAGGTCTGTCCTTCTTTAGTGGTGGTGGGCTCTCTTCTCTGCTCTGGAATTGGCTCTCTTTTAAGACAGAACTGACCAATCCCCTTGGTGGGCCACAATTATCTTATTTGCACAGCCCCACCCAGTCACCTGGGTGGGAGTCACAAGACCATGGCCAGAAAGGCCATACACAAAAGTAATTAATCGCACTGCAAAGGTCAGTGGAGTTTTAGCAGCGGAAATGTAATTTACTCTGGAAAAAATAATTTAAAAATTAATTTGAAATATACTGTTAAATGTTATTAATCTGACATCTTCCTTTTTCAGACACTGAAATAGAAGTAATAGTAGTATACTTTCATAGTTTTGAGTTTCATAGGTTTCACTTTTGTGGCAAAATTGAATTTTGGCCTAGGGGCTTTAAGATACATAAGCTTTGTGGCAGCAAATACTCACCGAGATGTTACTGGGTAGAAACCCCAGGTTCTTACTGGGCATGACTCCTATTGCCCAGTAAACGAGAGACTGAGGTGGGAGAACAAAAAGGCACCTTTATTTCAGTGTAAAAAGGAAGTCGAGTCAGTCGGTACTTAATGCTGCCAAGACTGCTTTCCAAGGGTGGGCAGGCAGGTTACTTTTAAAGGGGTTTAGAAGTAGAGAGTTCATACAGGTTATGTTAGCAACATTCTTAATCATAACTATGCAGGTGCAGTGGGGTTTACATATAACCTCCAAGCAAAACCAGAATTCAGATGCAAAGCTGGGGGAGTTGTGGGGGAGGGCGGGGGGGAGGTGGCGGCGGGGAAGCCCAGCAAAGGCAGATAAGGAAGCCAGGTAAAGAATACAGCACTGTGGGGGTTCTGTCTCCAAAACATGCTAGAACTCACAAGAACTCTCAAAATCAAGAAACTCACTTATTTAGACTATGTTTTATATATAGTATATATATATATGGAACCCTGGTGGTGCAGTGGTTAAGAGCTACAGCTGCTAACCAAAAGCTTGGCAGTTGGAATCTACCAGCCGCTCCTTGGAAACCCTGTGGGGCAGTTCTACTCTATCCTGTAGGGTCACTATTATATAATTAGACTATGTAATACTCAATTGGGGCATATTATACATGACTGTATGATTCAGTCATGAAACTCCGTTATGATTCAACCGTAAAACTCCAAATAGTTCAAGATGAGTTATTTGAAGAAAGCCCTGAGAGAGAAGAATGATAAAAAAAAACTAAAGGGATGGAAAATAGATCTTACGTAGAAAAGTGAAAGTTATAGGGGTTACTTAGGAAATATAAGGGTGACTTGATTATATTTTCAAAGAGGGGGATGTTGATTTGGTTGTACCCAATGTCAGAGGACATTACTAAAAGAAGTCCCATGTTAAACCACATAGAGGAATGGAAATTTTTACACATTAGATAGCCTTCAGTAATTGAGCAAGGAGTGTTGAGCAAGGAGAAATTGAATCATAGGTTACACCTTTAAATCGAGATGTAGTAAATCATCTTCAGGCAATATTTGGGACCCTCTTGTCACACAGGATTATAAGGGAACAATTACTAAGGAAATATTAATATTTAAGATGTGTTGACATTTACTCCTGATGACAAATGAACCCTAAATTTTAAAGTTAACCTCTGCTTGCTGTGTTCTTCATGTATCTTCTTTAATTCTGTTGCTGTGTTTCTTTTCCAGGATGGAGCTATGACGTTGAAGACAGAAAAGTTCCGAAACCCAAGTCCAAGTCTTACGGTGCAAACTTTTCTTGGAACAAAAGAACAAGAGTATCCACAAAATAGGTTGGCACTGACTATATCTCTGTACTTGACTGTGAATAAAGTCAGCTGTGCAGTATTTATAGTCCGTGTATAATACGTCTCTTAATCTCCTAATAAATGTGACCTTTAAACTACAGACAGATTTTGTGATGTCTATTTAAAATGTTTTTTTGATGTCTCAAATTGAACATGTTACAAATTTCCTATATATAGTAGAGATTTGAGGTGATCATACCTCTAGGAAATTTTGGTACTTAGAATCTATTAAAAGGAATGCTTGAAACAGTATTTATAAACTGCCAGCCATCATTATGAAAATGCTCTCTTAGAAATTCTTTTGTTTTATTGTAAGTAAAGTACATGATAACATTACAATTCTGATAAACCTAAATCCTAATCTCATTTTTGAAGTTCTTTTCTATAATTAGAAGCCCTGGTGGCATAGTAGTTAAGAGCTACCGCTGCTAACCAAAAGGTTGGCAGTTAGAATTCACCAGCCAGTCCTTGGAAGCCCTGTGGGGCAGTTCTGCTCTGTCCTGTAGGGTCAGTATGAGTTGATAACAACGGGTTTTTGTTTTTTTTAAGGTACTTTGAACCTGAATGAATTGTATTCCACACCAATGTCTACCCACAGATCAGCCCTTAATGATTGTGAGGGGTTAGGTGAATATTTTATATTATGAAACTGAAAGACTCAGAGAAATGAAAATCAGTTCGTTGTTGGGGATTTTTAGTGTTACTGTTGATTTTTGGAAATAGAAGAAGATATATGCTTTTGTTGTTAATCAACAGGTCATGCTATATGAGTTATTAAGCTCATAGTTTTGCCAACTCTTCAATAAACACTTTATATCCTCATAATAACCCTATTAAAAAAAAACAAAAAAAAACCCTATTAGATAGAAAAAAAAAATTTTTTTTTTTTTTTTCGTATCTGGCACTATTATTTTCCCTATTTTGCAAATAAATAAATCAAGGCTAGAGGGATTAAATAACCTGCTCAAGATCACACAGCTCCTCAGTGCCAAAGTTAGGACTTGAACCTTACTCTGTCTTCAAAGTCCATACTGTTAATCACTTCAGTTATAAAGAAATAGAGTTGATTATTGGCAGATGATTTCCATGGATTGCTAATGTGTTCTGTGATGTTTCAAAAAACCATAAATATGTATTTCTCACATTGCATTTCGTAAAAACGCTAATAATCTAACCCAACTTAAAACCAAAGAAAATACATCAGAGTATAAATTTGTACAATCTTGTTTTAGAGAGCATATAACCAATATTTTTCAAAATGTTAACTGTATACTCCATTTAAATCTAAAAATTCCTCTTCTAGGCAAAAAGTCTATGTGTATACATGAATAAACAAACGTATTTATTGCAGAATTATTTTTGATAGCTAATAAGTTGAAACAATAAATGTTTATTAAAAGAGGAATTGTTAAATGGAGTATTATACAACTATTTAAAACACAAGAAATATGTGTACATGTTGATTTGGGATGATATTCAAGATATGTTCTTAAGTGGAAAAACAAGAATAATAGATAATATCTGGGGATTGGGAGTACAGCAAAGGCTTGTATTTATGCACCTAGAAAATTTTGGGAAAGGCAAATAAGAAACTATTAACAGTGATTTTACTGGTTGTCATTGGTTGGGAAGAGGGGGAAGACATTTTTGCCTTTATTTTTCTTTAGCCTTTTTAAAAAAATTGTTATAAAAATAACGATAACACAACAGTTACCAGTTCAGCATTTTTCACTCATACAGTTGAGTGAAGCCAATTACGTCAATTATGTTGTGCAACCATTACCAATATCCTTTGCCATATTTTGTATCACCATAAACAGAAACTCAGCACTGGCTACTCTGGAACTTGCTCTTGAACGTAGACTAGGTAAAGCAAATGGAAGAAATGATGAAGTAAAAGAACTGAACAGATTTCAAAGGGTAGCTCAAGAGGACAGAGTAAAGTATTATAATGACGTGTACGAAGACCTGGAGTTAGAAAACCGAAAGGGAAGAATATGCTCAGTATTTCTGTAGCTGAAAGAACTGAAGAAAAAAATTGAGTTGCAATATTGAAGGATTCTGTGGGCAAAAAATTTGAATAAAGTAGGAAGCATCAAAAGAAGATGGAAGGAATACACAGTCACTATACCAAAAAGAATTGGTCAATGTTCAACCATTTCAGGAGGGTAGCACATGATAAAGAAGTGACAAAGGAAGAAGTCCAAGCCGCACTGAAAGCATTGGCGAAAACACAAGGCTCCAGGAATTGATGGAATACCGATTCAAATGTTTCAGCAAATGGATGCAACACTGGAAGTACTCACTCACCTATGTCAAGAAGTTTGGAAGACAGAGCTACCTGGCCAACCCACTGGAAGAGATCAGTATTCATGGCCATTCCAAAGAGAGGTGATCCAACGGAATGCGAAAACTGTTGAACAATATCATTAATATCACATGCAAGTAAAATTATGCTGAAGATGATTCAAAAGGGTTGCAGCAGTACATCGACAGGGAACTGCCAGAAATTCAAGCTGGATTCAGAAGAGGACGTGCAACGAGGCATATATATCATTGCTGATGTCAGATGGCCCTTGGCTGAAAGCAGAGAACACCAGAAAGATGTTTACCTGTGTTTTATTGACTTTGCAGAGGCATTTGACTGTGTGGATCATAACAAATTATGGATCACACAGCGAAGAATGGGAATTCCGGAACCCTTAATTGTGTTCGTGTGGAACCTGTACGTAGACCAAGAGACATTTGCTCAAACAGAACAAAGGGATACTACAGGGTTTAAAATCAGGAAAGGTGTGCGTCAGGGTTGTGTCCTTTTACCATCCTTATTCAACCTGTATGCTGAGCAGGTAATCCAAGAAGCTGCACTCTGTGAAGAAAAACGAGGCATCAAGATTGGTGGATGACTCATAAAACAACCTGCAGATGACACACTCTTGCTTGCCAGAAGCAAAGAGGACTTGAAGCACTAATTGATGAAGATCAAAGACTATAGCCTTTAGTATGGATTACATCTCAAAATGAAGAAAACAAAAATCCTCACACCTGGACCAATAAGCAACATCATGATAAATGCAGAATATGTTGAAGTTGTCAAGGATTTAATTTTCTTTGGATCCACAATCAACTCTCTTGGAAGCAGCAGTCAGGAAATAAATGACTTTTTGGATTGGGCAAATCTACTGCAAAAGACCTCTTTAAAGTGTTAAAAAAGCAAAGATGTCACTTTGAGGATTATGGTACGCCTGACCTAAAATATTCTGGACCTAAAATAAGGAAACCCTGGTGGGTCGGCAGTTCGAATCCGCCAGGTGCTCCTTGGAAACTGTGTGGGGCAGTTCTACTGTGTCCTATAGGGTCGCTATGAGTTGGAATCGACTCGACAGCACTGGGTTTTGACCTGAAATATAAATAAATAAACATACTGCCGTCAAGTCGATTCTGACTCATAGCAACCCTGTAGGACAAAGTAGAACTACCCCATAAGGTTTCCAAGGATCAGCTGGGGGATTCAAACTGCCAGTCTTTTTCTTAGCAGCCAGTCTTTTAACCATGGCACCACCAAGTCATGGTATTTTCAATCTCCTTACATGCATGTGAAAGCTGGACAATGAATAAGGAAGACCCGAGAAGAATTGATGACTTGGAATTATGGTGTTCATGAAGAATATTGAATATACCAGGGACTGCCAGAAGAATGAACAAATCTGTCTTAGGATAAATACAACCAGAATCTGCCTTGGAAGTGAGGATGGTGAGACTTCATCTCATGTACTTTGGACATGTTATCAGTAGGGACCAGTCCCTGGAGAGGATATCATGCTTGATAAGGTAGAGAGAGGGTCAGCGAAAAAGAGGACGAGATGGATTGACACAGTGGCTGCAACAGCAGGCTCAAACATAGTAAGGATTGTGAGGATGGCGCAGGACTGAGCAGTGTTTCATTCTTTTTTACATAGTCGCTATGAGTTGGAATCTACTCAATGGCACCTAACAACAACATGACATACCCAAGAAGAAAGAAAATAATCTAGAAGACTTTGATTTTATGGTATCTGTGTCATGCTAAGGAACCCTCTAATATAAATTGGTAAGTCCTGAAATAGGAGCCCTGGTCGTGCAGTGTTTAAGCACTCGGCTGCTAGGCAAAAGGTAGAGACAAAGATGTGACAACCTGCTCCTGTAAAGATTCCAGCCTTGGAATCCCTATGAGGCATCTCTACTCTTTCCTATAGGGTCGCTATGATTTGGAATCAACTCAACTGAACAGGTCTTTTTTTTTTTTTTTTTTTTTGGTTTAGAATACAATATTAAGACAAAATGTTTTAATCACTATTAACATAATTTTGTCTTACTCTTTCAGAATATTTTAATTTAAAAGTTTTAGTGCCTATTGATTGAATCTGAACTTCAGATTTAATTTATCCCATTTTGGTTGTAAACTTATCATTAAGTTTTTATTTGATGGTTGCTTTGTCATGTACTGTGCTATACCCTGAGATCATAGTGGAATAAGGCTGACAATTTCCCTGCCCTCATATAATATGTATACCTTAAGAGGGAACTTTATAGTCATCCTGCAATTGTTAGTCATTCAGTAGGAGAAAATGTTGAGTTACAATATTTGGGTTTGAATTCTGGTTCAAATACTTACTAGCTAGGTGATCCTTGTCAAGTTAATAAAATTTCTCTGATCCTCAGTTTCCTTATCTCTAAAATAGATGTACAGACCTCATAGAGTTGATTAAGAGTAAATGCTCTAATCGAAGTGAAGTGCTTCATAGTACCAAGCCCATGGTTTTTCTTCCTTTACTTTCCTTTGCCCAGCCAACTAATTATTGAACTATGTATTCAGCACGTATGGTGCTGTGTATAAGGCACTGTGTAGTACATTGCATGGCAGTTCTGTCTGTTCTAGGAAGACATTCCTCAGTGCTCCAGCCCTACAAAAATTGGACTTACAGAACTATCAAGACCATTTGTTCTGTTGCTTAGCATGTACAGCATTGTATTGTTAATTAAAAAGTCCCTGGGTGACACAAACAGTTTGCACTGGACTACTAACCTAAAGGTTGGCAGCTCAAACCTACCCAGCAGCACAACAATAGAAAAGCCTGGTGACCTGCTTCTGTATAAAGACAATAGCCAAGAAGGCCCTATGGAGCATTTCTGCTCTGTGATACATAGGGTAAGCATGAGTTGGAATCAACAGCAGTGGGTTTGGTTTTTTCATTTATTGTTAATTAAGGAGTCCCTGGGCCAGTGGACTGGTAGCTGAAAGGTAGGAGATTGGAGTCTACAAAAAGAAAAAAAAAAGTCTACAAAGGCCTGGCAATCTACTTCAAAAATCAGCCATTGAAAACCATACGGAGCACAGTTCTACTCTGACACATACGGGATCACCATGAGTTTGGAATTGACTAGATGGTAAATGGAAAAAAAAGCTAATTATCTTATTAAATTATTTCTTTAAAGTATTTGCTTGCTGTTCATAAATGTTACAAAAATACATGATACAGAAAATCACAAAGAAGAATATAAAAATCACAGACTCTGCTGTTACAGAATAACCATTGTATACACACAATTTGTATGTGTATTTCTGGTATTTTTTCTGTTTGTACATATGTATTTTTGCATTTATAAAACAAAATTGCAGTAACATTGTGCATATCTAGTTTCTTTTTAAAACAAAATTGCACTAATATAAAAAATTCTTTTCACTTAATATACCCCTTTTTCCTCTGACATTTTTCTATAACATGGTATGTAGTGGCTAGCCAGTTTAACCTTCTATTTTTCAACATTTAGATTATTTCTATGTTTTTTACACTTATATTCTTATAAATATAACTGTTACCTTTTCAGCCAGACTGTAAATGACTATAAGGGTAAGGATTGCCACTTCTTTCTCAATGACTTCCACAAAGGCTCACTCATAGGAAAGCTCAATAAACATTGGTTGTCTTTGATTGTTTAAATGACTGTGAAGACAAACCGAAGCTCCTATTTCTTAATGTCTTCTGATTTTCAGCTGAAACTATTAAAGTATGTTTACTGGGACTCTACTTAATAGCTGCTTAAGTTGATGTTTATACCCATCTAAAAATTACAGTGAGTACTCAAGGGTTATTTTTAAGTGCTTTTTTTAAATTTTAGGACTCAAGGTTTTTTTTTTTTTTTTTTAAGGAAACAACCTTGTGTTTCATTTTAAATAATTAAAAAATAATCTAAATTCTCAGCAACTGAAAAAAAAAAGGTAATTATTACAGAGTGGACTTCTAAGATTTTTCTTTGGAAGGTAAATCTCAAACATTTATCACTAAAACTAGTGATGATTAAATCACTTTATGGAAAAAACAATTAGATTCTGCACTGTGATTTAATTAATTACCCATAAATACAGAAATAATTACACCTGTTCTGCAGACCCCAGTTGGTGTGGGTCTAGGCTGAGGAAACTGCTAGAATTATCAGCCACTGAGAAACTAATGAGAAGCTTTAGTGTCTTCAATTGTCAGGGCAAGAACAAGTGGGGAGATTTCATTATCCTAGAAAGCACACAATGCTGATTTTGACATGATGTTGAACAAAGCCTGCCAACAATGGCACGTGGTGAATAATGTGTTAGAACATAATAAATTTTATCCTTGTCTAAAGTCACTAATTATGTTTGGTTTTTTTCCCCCCTTTTCACTGGAATTTTCCCAGTGAAAATTTTTTATTATGAGAAATAATAACTCTTTATTATGCACTTATAGAATGGTTGAAAAATGAACATCCATGTGCCCTTTACTTAAATTTATTAACATTTTGTCACATTTACTTTCCCCTCCCTCTCTCTTTTAGAAGTAAAGTGTAGACATCATGACACTTCATCCCTAAATATCTTCTAAGAAAAAGGACATTTTCTTCTATATGCCACAATAATATTGTCACAATTAAAAAATGAACATTGATAGAGTAACTGTAGCCCATATTCAGATTTTCCCATTTTGTCCCAGTACTGTTCTTCATACTTATTTTTTCAAAAATACAGGATCCAGTCAATAATCCAACATTGAATTTGGTCACCTTTAATCTTGAAAATGCACCTGCTTCTGTGGTTTTTTTTCATGACATTGGCATTTTTGAGGACGCCAGGCTTGTTGTTTTGTAGACTGTTGCACAGTTTGTATTTCTCTGGTTTTTTCCTCATAATTAAATTCAAGTTAAACATTTTTGGCAAGAATACTATATATACAATATTATGTCCATCTTAGTGACTTCAGAGAGGCATCTAAAGTCACTGTCCATTTTTTTTGTGATGGTAAGTTTGATCACTTGGTGGTACAGTGGTTAGTTAATATGTAATCTGTGGATTTGATGCTTTGAGATTGCATGAACCCTGTTTCCCCCCAGAATTTAATCAAATCGTTTTAGCCACCTTTGATTATCCTTGCCTCAATTAGCTATTACACTGGAGGTTGCAAAATGGTGATTTTTCCAGTTCTATCATTTTTATCATTTTCCTACCTTTATTAGCTGGCCACCTACACCTTTTATTTTTAAAATTACTATTGGCTATGGGCTTAATTCACTATTTATTACTGTCATTATTTTTAATGTCTCAGACATGGGCAACACGTGTTCCTTCAAACTGGTTGGCACGTCTTCATCATTTTTGATCATTTCTCTGATTTTTGGAACAATATCTTTTAGGTTTACCTTGTATGTTCCTCCCTCAGACCTTGTATCAGTCACTTCTGTAAGGAGCTGTGTCCTTTTAATGGAAAATAATATTTAAAAATCAAGATTAGAGTGCTATATATTCTCATTGCTATATTTATTAACCCGTTAGTAGACAGCTTAAATGCACACACGTGTATTTTGTTATGAATTTATACTGATGACTTCTACTTCCAGTCCAGTTGCTCAGAGTTCTTCCTCTCTTCCCCCCACTTTACATTCTATCACCCTTCTCCCACAGCGAGAACCCTGCTTTCTAAAAATCAGTATATTTACTCATTTGCTGTATCCTACCATCTACACAAAACGGTTTCAAAATGACTACTCTACCACCAGCAACAAACTACAAGATAAAGTTCAGGATTTCTTTGCAATTTTTTTGTGTTATCAATTTTTATACATAATTAGATTCATTTGTTTTTATTCATTTTTAGGGTTTTTTTTTTTTTTTTTAAATACGTAAAATTTTAACTTGGCTTGAAAGCCAAAACTGTATTAAAAAGTTATGCTCTAAGGAATCCCATTCTCACCTTACACTCTGTAGTTTAACCTGTCTTATTATTTTCTGGCTTATCCTTCCTATGTTTCTTTTTGTAAAAAAGAAGCAAATACATGTGCATGTTTTTATTTTCTTTATTAAACAGAGCATACTATATGTACTGGTACTCTTGTACCATATTATTTTTTCCTTACTGTATCTTAGAAAGCACTTCATATTAGTTCTACACTTAAAATGAGTACAACTTAGTATATATATATAATTAAGGATAAATTACACTTCAATAAAATTGATTTAAACTTTAAAAAGAAAACTTCAACGTGATGTCAAAGCAGCACTTTATACAGTGAATATTTTATGAGTATTGAATCTGGCTCATAGTGGATACATAGAAAAAGTAGCTACATATATACAAAGTTTTTGATACTTGAGAAGATTATATTATTAGAATTCACATACAGAATAGCTTGGAGGCTGGATTTTCCATTCTTGCAGTCATTTGCATCATGACTAGAATGGTTCCACGTGGAACAAGGCAAAGTGAAGAAATGCTGGAAGAAATATTTCTCAAAACTGACATCTGCAAAAAAAAAAAAAAAAAATCTAGTTTTCCATTATTGTGTAAAACAAAACAAAATTCTTAACATATTTGATGAAGCATTCATTCTTCTGGTGTGATTTGGTTTTCTGTTTAGAACTTTATGCATGGGAAGATGAATTCATTTCTAGTTAAAACAGAATGCAAGATGCCAGTGAGCCAAGCAGCTGAAGATGCACAGCAGACTTGGATATATGTGTCTGGAGCTTAGAAGACCAGCCAAGGCTATGGCTGTAAGGTAATTAAAGCTGTGGCAGTGAATAGGGCAACAGGGCAAGATGGTAAGAAAGAGAGAGGAGCAGTCAAGGACACACAGTCTCCTGGGGGAAAATATTTCTGGTAAATGAAGAGGAGGTGGTGGTAAACACGGAATAGAGGATTTTAAAAATGAAAAGAGTTGTGTAGGCTCAAAGCCTACACGCCTTTTTATAGGCTGCCAGATGCTTAGGATCAAGATTATTAGAATATCAGAAACAGAAATTAAGTAAAATTAAATGCAGTTTCATTAAGAAATGTTCTGATAAGTACAAGGCTTGTTGTTAGCTGCTATTGGGTTGGCCCCCGACTCATGGTCACACAATGCAAAATGGAACAAAATGCTGCCTGGTCCTGCTCTATCCCCATGACTGGTTGTAGATCAGAACATTGTGGTCCATAGGGTTTTTTCATTAGCTGATTTTCAGAAGTAGATTACCAGGCCTTTCTCCGTAGTCAGTCTTAGTCTGCAAGTTCCTCTGGAATCTGTCCTGCATTTTAGCAACACAAGCCATGACTGATGAACAGTTATGTTTTGGCTGGAAATCAAACCTGGGTCTCTTGCATGAAAGGTGAGAATTCTACCACTGAACCACCAATGCCTCACAAGTCTCGTTTAGTTTATATTAGTTTCCAACAGCTGCTGTAATAAATTACCGCAAACTTGGTGGCTTAACACAACACACATTTGTTCTCAAAGTTTTCGAGGTCATAAATCCAGAATCAATTTCACTGGGCTAAAATCAAAATGTCTGCAGGGCCACACTTCCTCCAGAGGCTCTTTTCCAGCTTCTAGAGCGGCATTCATTGCACTCCTTGGCTTGTGACCCTTTCCTCCATCTTCAAAGCCAGTGGTATGCTTCAGTCATCCCATTATCTTCCTCTCAGGTCGAATTTCCCTCTGCCTCCCTCTTAAAAGGACACTTGTGATTACATTTAGGGGCCACACAGATAAT
Organism: Elephas maximus indicus; assembly: GCF_024166365.1. Classification (NCBI taxonomy): domain Eukaryota; kingdom Metazoa; phylum Chordata; class Mammalia; order Proboscidea; family Elephantidae; genus Elephas; species Elephas maximus. The sequence goes on from NC_064820.1 coordinate 56,904,062, forward strand.
CCAGAATTATCTGCCCATCTCAAAAGCCTTAACCTAATGACAGCTGCAAAGTCTCTCTTGCCATAAAAGGTAAAAATCCACAGATTCTACGAATTAGAACCTGGATATCATTTGGGGTCATTATTAAACCTACAGTAGTCTTACTTGAGCATTCATTTCAAAACATGGGAAAATGAAACCATGAAAGAGATCCCAGAACCACCTTTTTAAACTATCAGTTGCAGTTGTTTGGTAGTGTCACTATCGGCATTTAGGTGAATGTTTACTTTTCAGAATGACCTTCAAAGGTAACAATACCAAAACAAACAAAAAAACCGTTGTGTCAAGTTGATCATACCGACCTTATAGTACAGAGCAGAAGTGCCCCATAGGGTTTCCACGGAGCAGCTGGTGAATTCAAACTGCCGACCTCTTGGTTAGCAGCCGAGCTCTTAACCACTGCACCACCACGGCTCCTTAAAATTATGGAACAGGGAGTCACTTGTACAAGTTCACAAAGCCAGTTTTTTATCAAAATGAAACTTAATACTATTTATGTAATAATTCCCTAGAATGACTACATGTCCACTTTGACTTGACTGTAACAAAGTGAGGCTTTCTTGAGCCAGGAAAGGTTTAAAATAATAAATAATACGTAAGTAAATAAATATATCAGATTTAAAGTCTCTTTTTTTTTGAGAAAGAACCAAAAGTGTGAGATTTAAAAGTAAGACAACAACAAGGTGCTTACTAAATGCTGGGTGCACTCATAAAAGTGCACATCATTCATTAAATATTCTTTGACGTGCTACCACGTGGCCAGGCATTAGGCTAAGCTTATGTGTGCCTGCTAGAATTTCAATTCAAAAGATTTTTCCCCCTTAATCATATGTAAAGAGAAAGGATGGTTATTCAGAAATGAGAAAAATTTAGGTAAAATAATTAAGGCACAGTTTAATGTTAAGGTTGTATTTAAATTTAAGAATAAACAGGACTTAGCTAACTTGTGATGAATACTTTTGTTTGATTTTCAGTTTTGTGTTTTAGGTGAAAGTTTACAGCACAAATTAGTTTCTCATTCTAAAATCTTAAATCGTTTCATGACATTAGTTGCAGTCCCTGCAATGTGTCAGCACTCTCCCCCTTTCCCTTTACATCCCGGGTATTCAGTGTCCATTCATCTGGTTTTCCTGTCCCTTCCTGCCTTCTCATCTTTGCTTTTGGGCAGGTGTCGCACATTTGGAGTGGTATACTTGATTGAATTAAGAAGCACCTTCCTCTCTTGTGTTATTTGTTTTATAGACCTGTCTAATCTTTGGCTGAAAGATGGTGGATGGAGGCTGTGGTTCATGTGGTCCATTAGTCCTTTGGACTAATATTTTCCTTGTGTCTTTGGTTTTCTTCATTCTCCTTTGCTCCGAACGTGCAGGAACCAACAGATGTATCTTAGATGGCTGCCCCCAAGCTTCTAAGACCCCAGATGCTACTCCCCAAAGTAGAATGGAGAACATTTTCTTTAGGAACTGTGTTACGCCAGTTGACCTAGATGTCCGCTGAGACCATGATCCCTAGCCCTCAGCCCCAGTAACTCAGTCTCTCAAGGTGTTTGGATATGTCTAGGAAGCTTCAATGACTTTGCCTTGGTAAAGTTGTGCCGATCACCTCCTATATCCTTCGCTGCCTTTTCCTTCACCAAAGTTAATACTTGTCTGTGATTTCCCCTTCAACCCCCCCCCCCCATTTCATAACCATCAAAGATTGATATTGTTGATCTATGCAGAGAAACAACTTTTGGTCTTGTTGGTTCTTTGTATTGTTTTTCTGTTCTCTATTTCATTTTTTTTTCTGCTCTAATGTTTATTTCCCTTCTTCTGGTAGCCATAGGCTTTTTTTGCTGTTCTCTTTCTATTTGTTTGAGTTGTAGGGCTAATGTTTTGATTTTGGCCTGTTCCTCTTTTTTAATGTGTTTATTGCTATAAATTGACCTGTGAGCACTGCCTTTGCTGTGTCCCAAAAGTTTTGGTATGATGTGTTTTCTTTCTTATTTAATTCTAGAATTTTTTTAATTCTTTGATTTTTTTCTATTAACCAGTTGTTTTTAAGCAAGGTGTTATTCAGTTTCCATGTGTTTGATTTTTTTTTTTTCCCCCCTCTTGCTCTTCCTGTTACTGATTTCTACTCTTATGGCACTGTGGTCAGAGAAAATGCTTTGTATTATTCCAGTGTTTGGGATTTTATCGAGTTGTTTTGTGGCCTAAAATGGGGTCTACGCTGGAGAATTTTCCTTGTGCATTGGAAAAGAATGTATGCTTTGCTGCCGTTGGGTACAGTGTTCTATATATGTCTGTGAGGTCAGATTGGTTGATTTTGGCCTTTAGATCTTATGTATGTTTGTTGATTTTCTTTCAGGATGTCCTTTCCTTTACCGAGAGTGGTGTGTTGAAGTCTTCTAATGTTATTGTGGAACTGTCAATTTCTCTCTTCAGTGCTGTTAGAGTTTGTTTTGTGTATTTTGGAACCCTGTTGTTGGGTGAGTAGATATTTATTAAGGTTTTGTCTTCTTGGTGGATTGTCCCTTTTATCATTATGTAATGTCCTTCCTTGTCTTTAGTGTGGTTAATTTTGTCTTAAAGTTTATTTTATCTGAGATTAGTATTGCCACTTTGCCCTTTTTTTGGTTATGGTTTGCTTGATATATTTTTTTCCATTCTTTGATTTTTAATATATTTATGTGTTTGTGTCTAAGGTGTGTCTCTTGTAGACAGCATATTGCTCAGTCGTGCTTTTGTTATATATTCTACCGTTCTTCGTCTCTTTACAGGTGCCTTTAAGCCATTTATATCCAGTGTGATCATCAGTTGGTATGAGTTTATTGCTGTCATATTGTTGTGCTTTTTTTTCTTGCGGTGCTGGTGTTTTCTTTGTTCGCCTTTGCCCTGTGCTGAGTTCCTTTTGTTTGTGTATTTTCTTTCTTTATTATAGATTTACTGAAATTTTAAGTTTTTCTTCTTTTTTATTCTGATGAGTAGGTTTGTTAACTTTCTTTGTGGTTACCTTGAAATTTACCCTTATCTTTCTAAGTTTGAACCAATACTTTATTACTTGATATCACCTTGACTTCCTCTCCATTTGACAGTTTGACTCGATGGCACTAGGTTTTTTCTAGGTATACCTATACTATTTTTTCCCCCTTTTGTAATTTTGACATTGTCATCATTTACAGATTGACGTCTCTGTTTCCCTGTTTTGTCTTATTAGCTTTGTTTTACTGAGAATTCTTTACCTAGGTTAGTATCTGGCTGGTGTGGTCCTGTGTCCTTGACTTCATTTGTTGTCTGATGTTGTTGGTTCACTAACTGAAGGACTCCGTTTAATAATTCTTTAAAGTTTGGCTTGGTTTTTGCATATTCCCTTAATTTTCGTTTATCTAGAAATGTCCTAATTTGAGAGAGATTTTTGCAGAATATGTTATGCTTGATTTGCAGTTTTTTTCTGTCAAGGTTTTATATTTGTCATCCCATTGCCTTCTTGCCTACATAGTTTCTGTCGAGTAATCAGAGTTTAGTCTTATTTTACCCCTTGTAAGTGACTTTTTGTTTTTCTTGAGCTTCTCTCAGGATTCTTTCTTTGTCTTTGGTTTTGGCAAGTGTCATTGTGATATGTCTTGGTGACTTTTTTTTCAGGTGTACCCTCTATAGAGTTCATTGATCTTGGATGGTCAACTTTTCATCTTTCATGATGTTTGGGGAGTTTTCTGTCAGCAAATCAGCAATCTTCTCTGTGTTTTCCATTTTCTCCCCCATTCTGGAACTCTGATCACATGCAGATTTTTTGCTCTTGATTGTGTCCCACATGATTCCTAGGTTTTCTTCACTTTTCTCTGTTTTTTTTACTCATTGTTCCTCAAAATGGCATCCATGAATGTGTCTTCAGTCTCTCTGATTCTATCTTCCATTGTTTCAGTTTACTCCTAAAACCTTCTATTGAGTTGTCCATTTCCGAAATTTTGTTGTTTATCTTTTGGATTTCTATGTACTGTTCTCGTATGATATCTAGTTGTTTATTTCTTTTGATGTTTTGTTCTTGAGTTATTTTCCTGAATTCTTCCATTGCTTTGTGTTTTCTCTGATTTTGGCTATGTTTTTGTTGTTTTTGTGTGTGTTTTCCATTATTATTTTTTCCTTTGTTTGGCTTTGTTTTCCTTGATCTCTTTGCTAACCTATTGTTGTCATTAGGTGCCATCAAGTTGGTTCCAACTCATAGCTGCCTTCTGTACACCAGAATGAACACTGCCTGGTCTTGTGCCATTCTCACAATCATTATGGTTGAGCCCATTGTTGCAGGCACTGTGTCAGTCCATCTTGTTAAGGGTCTTCCTCCTTTTTGCCGACCCTTTGCCAAGCATGGTGTCCTCCTCCAGGGACTGATCCCTCCTGATAACATGTCCAAAGTATATGAGATGTAGTCTCGCCATCTGTGCTTCTAAGGAGTATTCTGGTTGGTTCTGTTCCAAGACAGATTTGTTCATTCTTTTGGCAGTCCATGGTATATTCAATATTCTTGGCCAACACCACAATTTAGAGGCATCAATACTTCTTTGGTCTTCCTTATTCATTGTCCAGCTTTCTCATGCATATGAGGCAGTTGGAAACACCATGGCTTGGGTCAGGCTCACTTTAGTCTTCAAGGTGACATCTTTGCTTTTCAACACATTAAAGAGGTCTTTTGCAGCATAATTGCTGAATGCAATGCATCTTTTGATTTCTTGACTGCTGCTTCCATGGGTGTTGATTGTGGATCCAAGTAAAATGAAATCCTTGACAGCTTCAGTCTTTTCTCCGTTTATCATGATGTTACTTATTGGTCCAGTTGTGAAGATTTTTGTTTTCTTTATGTTGAGGTGTAATCCATACTGAAGGCTGTGGTCTTTGATCTTCATCAGTAAGTGCTCCAAGTCCTCTTGACTTTCAGCAAGCAAGGTTGTGTCATCTGCATAATGCAGGTAGTTAACGAGTCTTCCTCCAATCCTGATGCCATGTTATTCTTCATATAGTCCAGGTTCTCAGATTATTTGCTCAGCATACAGATTGAACAGGTATAGTGAAAGGATGCAGCCCTGACCCACACCTTTCCTGACTTTAAGCCATGCAGTATCCCCTTGTTCTGTTCAGATGACTGCCTCTTGGTCTATGTACAGGTTCCTAATGTGCACAATTAAGTGTTGTGGAATTCCCATTCTTCCCATGGTTATCCATAATTTGTTATGATCCACAGAGTCAAATGCATAGCCAGGTAAACATCTTTCTAGTATTCTCTGCTTTCAGCCAGAACCCGTCTGTTGGAGAGCCCTAAATATTAATCTTTTGAATTCCATATCAGATAGTTCCACTATGTTTTTTTCTGCCAGAAGGTCATCTGATTTTTTATTTTGGTCATTGATAGAGCCATCTTGTCCTGCTTTTTTATATGTTTTGATATTGTCTCTTCTCTCTGAGACATTAAAATTAAGGTATTATTGATTGATCATGTGTTTCATAGTGCTTTTTTGTTTTGATATGTCAGGGTGAGGTGGGTCAGGCATGGTTTTCTGCTTGCTGTTCTGTGGCACAATAGCTGTCACCACCTTGTCCAGGTGGGCAGGCGCTATTTGCCTCCTAATACTGGTCCAGCAACATGGGAGTATTCACACCACTTGTCAGATAGGTGTGGGTTTCAGACGGGGAGTGGTATGGGCTCCCAGCCTGCTGTTCAGCATCTGGTCGGGTGGCAGGGAAGAGGGGCGGTGCTGGCCTGGTGCAGCATCAGGCCCAAACTGGGAACACTCTAGCTGTGGCTGCACAGTGAGTGCCAGCAGGAAGGGGGATGGGTTATGTGGCATTGTGGAGGGAACAAAGAAAAAAGAAAAGGAGGTTAGCCAGTGGGTGGGGGCAGAGTGGACCTGGGCGCTGGTGGGAAGTGGGGGAGGTGGCGTATGGGGCTCTGTGAAAGATAGAAGATGGCAGGCCTGCAGCCCCCTAGCCACAGTGGTGCAGTGTGGCCCAGCAGGAAGGGGGGTAGGGTAACGTGGCTTATGGTGTTTGGTGGGAGGGAAAGAAAAAGTAATAACATTTTTAAAATGTTGCTGCAGGAGCTGACAGGGGCTGTTGGGGGTGGGTGGGACCTGGAGCAGCTGTGGGTCGGTAGCTTTCTACCCATAGTGGTATGGCAAGGCTTGGTGGGAAGGCATAGAGGTGGCTTTCAGGGCTAGGTGGGGAGGAAGAAAAGGTCGAAAAGAAAAAGGAAAAAAAAATGGCATGTCAGGTGGGGGCAGTGCAGACCGAGGTGTCAGTAAACCAGTGTCTCTTTAGCCAAGGTGGTGCAGCATGGCCTGGCAGGAATGGGTAGAGATGAGGTATGGGGCTAGATAGAGGAAGAAAGGGAAAATAAGATTAAAAATAAAATGGCTCAGCAGAAGCTGGTGAGGGGGTGGGAGGCTGGGCTGGTAGTGGGCTGGTGTTTCTCTGGCCAAGGCGGTGCAGCATAGCTCACTGGGAAGGTATAGTGGTGGGGTACATGGCTAGGTAGGAAGGAGAAAGAAAAGAAAGGTGAAAAATAATTCGGCATGGCCAGAGCAGATACGTGGGGTGGGGTGGACCCTGGCTGGGGACGGCTGCCTGTCTAACCACGACAGTGTGGTGTGGCCTGGCAGGAAGGGGTAGAGGTGAGGTACAGGCTAGGTGGGAGGGAGGAAAAAAAAGGTTTAAAAAAATTGCCTGGCTGGAGCCAGTGGGTGGGGCCAGGGCGGACCCAGGCTGCTGGTGGGCTGATGCCTCTTGAGCCAAGGCAGCTTGGTGTAGCTCAGCAGGATGGGGTAGAGTTGGGGTATGGTGCTAGGTGAGAGGAAGTAAGGGGGCATGGGAAGTAAAAGAAATAGAGAAAAGAAAAAGAAAACACTTTGATATGGCGGGAACTGGCAGGAGGGGGTGGGGTGGACCTGGGTTGGTGGTGGGCTAGTTTCTCTAGCCTTCTGTAGCCAACATGGCGTGGTGTAGCCCAGTGAGAAAGGTTAGAGATGAGGTACAGGTTAGGTGGGAGGAAGAAAGAAAAAGGGAAAAAAAAAACAGCGTGGTAGGAGTTGGTAGATGGGGCGGGGTGAACCTAGGTTAGCAGTGGGCTGGTATCTCCCTAGCCAAGGAGGCTCAGTATGGCCAGTCAGGACGGTTGGAGGTGGTGAATGGGGAAAAGGGTGAGGGGTAGGAAAATGTGTTTCTCTGTTTATGTTGTGCTCGTCTCCTGTTGGGAGTTGCCTCCGCATACTCTCTGTCTGGGGTCATTGATGGCTGTGCTCCAAGATGCTTACATGTGTCACTTGGCAGGGGACCTCCACTCTATCTCTCCTCATTCTCTGTTTTCCTTCAGTTTCTTCTTCCATTCAGTGTTTGATCTATTTCTTTATTCCTTCATTTGATACTTGGAGTTCCAGGACTGACAGTTTTACTTAGTTTTTTGGGGTTTTGCTTCAGAGAGACAACATAATGCATCTGTCTAGGGCACCATGTTGGTTCTGCCTGTGATGAATACTTTTGTTAATAGTGTCTAAATCCAACGACCCATAAAATGGAATTTTTATATCTAGAGAAAATAGCCAGGTTACATTGTAGTTGTCTGCTGACGTCTTTCAGTTTCAATACATAACTCTGTTTTTGTGTGCCATCAAGTCAATTCTGACTCATAGCAACCCTATCTCTGTTCTTAAGAGTGAGTTGGAAGTTTGAGTTTGAAGATTTTATAGATCTTGAGATGATATGTATGATAGAGGAAGTATTTTGTTTAAAGTCAAATATGGTCACAAGAACATTTCATAACATGGAGGAACCTGGAAGGCATTATGCTGAGTGAAATTAGTTGCAAAAGGACAAATATTGTATAAGACCACTATTATAAGATCTTGAGAAATAGTATAAATTGAGAAGAACACGTTCTTTTGTGGTTACTGCGGGGGGGGGAGGGAGGGTAGGAGAGGGTTATTTACTGATTAGATAGTAGATAAGAACTACTTTAGGTGAAGGGATGGACAATACTCAACACAGGGAAGGTCTGCTCAACTGGACTGGACCAAAACCAAAAAAGTTTCCAGGATAAACTGAATGCTTCGAAGGTCAGCCAAGCAAGGGCAGGGGTTTGGGGACTATGGCTCAAGGGGACTTCTAAGTCAATTGGCAAAATAAATTCTATTAAGAAAACATTCTGCATGGCACTTTGAAGTGTGGTGTCTGGGGTCTTAAGAGCTAACAAGCGGCCACCTAAGATGCATCAATTGGTCTCAACCCACCTGGATCAAAGGAGAATGAAGAACACCAAGGTCACACGATAACTATGAGCTCGAGACAGAAAGGGCCACATGAACTAGAGACTTACATCATCCTGAGACCAGAAGAACTAGATGGTACCCGGCTACAACCGATGACTGGCCTGACAGGGAGCACAACAGAGAACCCCTGAGGGAGCAGGAGAACAGTGGGATGCAGACCCCAAATTCTCATAAAAAGACCATACTTAATGGTCTGACTGAGACTAGAAGAATCCCGGCAGCCATGGTCCCCAAACCTGTTGGCCCAGGACAGGAACCATTCCCGAAGACAACTCATCAGACATGGAAGGGACTGGACAATGGGTTGGAGAGAGATGCTGATGAAGAGTGAGCTACTTGTATCAGGTGGACACTTGAGACTGTGTTGGCATCTCCTGTCTGGAGGGGAGATGGGACGGTAGAGAGGGTTAGAAACGGGCAAAACGGTCACGAAAGGAGAGACTGGAAGGAGGGAGCGGGCTGACTCGTTAGGGGGAGAGTAAATGGGAATATGTAGTAAGGTGTATATAAGTTTATATGTGACAGACTGACTTGATTTGTAAACTTTCACTTAAAGTACAATAAAAATTATTTTTAAAAATATGGTCACAAGTAGAACTGAATTTATAATTAGTTATCTTTTCAGGATGAACATTATTCTTTGGTTTTCTTAAAAAATGATAGAATTCGTGAATGGTTGCATTTGAGTCTCTGATTTTATGATAGCTACGTGGTTTGTGTGTACTTTATTAAGTACATTATTTTTGTGTGATGATGAGAGTAATTGATAAAAACATGAGCCAACCAAACTAAAATGTGCTAAGGCCATTTCAAGTAAATTCTGCAAATAAGAAAAACAGTTAAAATTATTCTTGATACCAGTTGCAGTCCTTAAATTGCATGGAAACATTTTAAAAGTATAAACCTATCAAGTGATTCTTAGAAAGGGATTTCCATGTAAATGAGTCTAAAATAACATGTGCTTACAAATGGCAATTTACCTAAGGGCACACAGAGCAGTGGACTTAGGAAATATAAAGTACACAAATTCAAGACAGGAAATGATTGAACTTTACACCAGAAGAACAAAATTGCTAGAAATGGGAGGATATGAAGGGTCATAGAGGAACACAAGTTGAGTGTCAAGTAAATATGTAACAGCATGGAAAGACTCTGGGGAATGCATAATGCAGTGCCACTGTGTATTAAACAAAGGGCAGTTTGGAGCAAATGAAGAATTGCTTGAATTAAGCTTCTTAAGGATCACATCCATACTATATTTTGCTTTAGATTACGGTTCTCACAGAGGTACATAGAGGCAATGATGCAAATCTAGAGAAGAAAAGAGCAGTGGGTAAATGCTAAAAGGAAAATCGCACATCAAAAGTTTAAAAGTCTTGAAAAAGATTGCTGAACGATAGCTTACAGCAGTGATTCTCAAACTTTTTGTTTTCGGAGCATCTTTACACATCTAAAAATTAACGAAGGAATTCCAGTTTCTACTCCAAAATATAGAGCCTGAAAGTCATCACTCCTGTCCTTACAACAAGAAAAAACTGTAAAATCTGAAAATCAGTGATTTTTCTTGGACTCAACAGGGAACTAAGGTCACAGGGCAAAATGCCATTCCCAAATCTGAAGAGGCACGTAAATTCAGAGAGTTATGGCTGAGATCTGCTCACCTGGAGAAGCCGCTTTAGCTATAAAGTAGTTACAGGTAAATGACAATTTTGATGAATTCCTGGAGGCTGTGTGTGTACCAGCTTGAGAGAGCCTTCTGAGGGTCATAGTCTTAGGGAAGCCCCCACATTTTTAGGTTCACCCCCAGGAACTTCACAAGGCTCTCACAATAAAGAGCTAAGAAAGATTCCTTCCTACTTCTGGCAGGAAGAGGGGAGAATAAACATTGTAAATTACACCTAGAGAGTTCTCCATAACAAAGGCCTAACGGAAATTTATCCCACTGTGAATTTTATATTTGTTCCTCTGTAATTAGACTGTCAGAAGGAGAAGAAATATTTGAAGTAATAATGGCCACCAACTTAGAATTGTGCATCCAGTGCAATTATCCTTAAAGAATTTAGAAATAAAACTTTCTCAGACAAACAAAAACTAAGGAGTTCATCACAAGCAGACTTGTTGAAAGACGTTCTTCAGGGAAAAGGAAAATGCTACACGTCAAACTCATAGATATCTTCTTAGAAGTCATGCATTAATAGTAAGAAGGTATTGGGTAATTACGGCATATGGACAAGTGAAATGAATGACAACAGTGTTACAAGGGGCAGAAGGGAAGAATTACAAATACTGTATTGTAAGGTATCTGAGCTACAGGTTAAATGGTATAGTCTTAGTTGAAGGGTGACTTAGATTAGTTAAAAATGTTTATTGTAGGAGGATATGGAATGTGTGGCTAATTTCCTCCATGCACAACTGCCTTCTTAGCCACTAGACCAGAACTGGATGGGGCCCAGCTACTGTTACTGAACATTTTGATCAAAGATTCCATAGAAGAATCCTGATGATAAGTGGTAAAATGCAGAACAGAATTTCAAATTCTCATGGACTCCAGATTTCCTGGAGCCATGGAGGGTAGATTAACCCCTGAAACTATTGCCTTGAGATAATAAGGATTATCTTAAACCAAAAATATTCCCTGAATTCTTAAAAACCGAACAACAGTATGGATAAACTAGTAAAAAAAAGGTCTGCCTTAAGCATTGTGTAATTTATCTAGTGCTGCTGCAACAGAAATGCCACAAGTGGATGGCTTTAACAAAGGCAAATTCATTCCCTCACAGTCCAGTAGGCTAGAAGTCCGAATTCAGGGCATCAGCTCCAGGAGAAGGCTTTCTCTGTTGGTTCTGAGGGAAGTTTCTTGTCATCAATCTTCCCCTCCACTAAGAACTTCTTAGCACGGGAACCCCGGGTCAAAAGGATGCACACTCCTGGCTCTACTTCCTTGGTGTTATGAGGTCACCATGTCTCTATCCTTGCTTCTTTTATATCTCAAAAGAGATTGGCTTAAGACACAAGCTAATCATGTAGATTGAGTCCTGCCTCATTAATATAAATCATTAATATAACTGCTGCTAATCCCATTTCATTAACATTGTAGAGATAGGATTTACAACACATAGGAAAATCACATCAGATGACAAAATGAAGGACAATAACAATACTGGGAATCATGGCCTACACAAGTTTGACAGATATTTTGGGGGGACACAATTCAAGCCATGACAAGCATCGCTGTTTTAAGAACTGCCTATATGGGATCAAGTTACAACAGCAACTCAAAAGATTAGATTGTAACTTTATGGAACAATGAGTTTATGTTAATGAAGGAGGAATAACTCAGAAAAAGAGGGTGAGAATGGTTGCACAACTCAAAGATTGTAATCAAAGTCACTAAATTGTGCATGTACAAACTGTTCAAAAAAAAATGTTGGCACATTGTGGTAAATGTAACGAACGTCACTAAACAATCTGTGGAAATTGTCAAATGGGAACCTAACTTACTGTGTAGACTTTCACCAAAAACTCAATAAAATATTTTTTTAAAAAAAAAGTATATTGCAAACTAGGACAAGGGCTAAAAAAGAAAAAAAAATAGTCAAAAAAAGTGTAGTTAATATGCTACTGTAGAAGATAAAATTCAATTATGTAAATATTCAAAACCAGAGAATGCAGTAACAGGCAGGTGGGGGAACAAAGAACAAAGGCAATGATAGAAAACAAACATGGTAGATATTAATGCAACTATATCGGTAATCACTTTAAATGTGAGTGGTGACAATAGACCAATTAAAAGACAGAGACTGTCAGAGAGGATAATACAAAAAACAAGGCCCAGCTGTGTTTTCCTACAAGAAACCCACTTTAAATATTAAGACTCCAATTAAAAATAGGAGATATATAAGAATAGTCTCTTTAGTAAATGGTGCTGGGATAATTGGATCTCCACATGCAAAAAAAAAAAGAAGTTGGACTCATACCCCACGCCATATAAAAATTAACTCAAAATGGATGAACGACCTAAATATAAGAACTAAAACCTAAAAATTTTAGAAGAAAACATAGGGTTAAAATTTCAAGACCTTGTTTTTGACAATAGATACTTAGATATGGCAACAAAAGCACAAGCAACAAAAGAAAAAATAAATTGGACTGCATCAAAATTAAAATTTTATATGCATCAAAAGACTTTAACAGCAAAGTGAAGTGACCACCTACAGAATGAGAGAAAATATTTTGAAACCGTATATCTGATGAGAGTTTAATATCCAAAATATATAAAGAACTCCTACAACTCAGCAGCAAAAAGATAACCCTATTAAAAATCACAAAAGGACTTGAACTAACATTTCTGGAAAAAAATATACAGATGGCCAATAAAAGACGAAATGATGCTCAACATCATTAGTCATTTAAAAAAAAAAAAAATCCATTGCTGTCAAGTCGATTCCGACTCGGCAACCCTATAGGACAGAGTAGAACTGCCCCATAGGGTTTCCAAGGAGCAGATGGTGGATCACATTGCTGGTCTTTTGTTTAACAGCCAAATGCTTAACCATTGTGCCACCAGAACTTTTCATTATTCATTAGGGAAATATAAATCCAAACCACAATGAGAGACCACTTCACACTCAATAGGATGGCTATTATTAGAAAAATGAAAACTAATGATTGCTGGCAAAAATTTGGAGAAATTGGAACCCTCATGCACTGCCAGCAGGAGTGTAAAATGGTGCAGCCATTATGGAAAACGGTTTGGTGGATCCTCAAGAGTTATACATCAATGTTCATTGCAGCATTATTCACAAAAGCCAAAAAGTGCAAACAACCCAAGTGTCCATCAGTAGATGAATGAATAGACAAAATGTGATATATTCATGGAGTGGAATATTATTCATCCATAAAGATAAATAAAATTAACAGGATAATAAAGGAACAAACTTATGCCACCAAATTTGAGAACTTAAACAAACCATTTCCTCGAAAGACACAAACCATCAAAACTCACACCAAGAGAAACAGATAGCCAGAATAGCCCTACATCATAATTAATACTCAAAAAAAAACACCCAAACCTGTTGCCCTGGAGATGGTGCTGACATGTGGTGATGCCACATGTGTCAGAGTAGAGCTATACTCCAGAAGGTTATCAGTGGCTGTAATCTTACAGAAGTAGATTGCCAGAATGTTTTTCTGTGGTGCTGCAAAGGACCTCTTTAAAGTGTTGAAAAGCAAAGACGTCACCTTGAAGATTATGGTGCGCTTGACCCAAGCCATGGTATTTTTAATCACCTTATATGCATGTGAAAGCTGGACAGTGAATAAGGAAGACTGAAGAAGAATTGACGCCTTTGAATTGTGGTGTTGGCGAAGAATATTGAATATACCACGGACTGCCAAAAGAATGAACAAATCGGTCTTGGAAGAAGTACAACCAGGATGCTCCTTAGAAGCAAGGATGGTGAGGCTGCATCTTACAAACTGTGGGCACATTGTCAGTAGGGATCAGTCCCTGTGAAGGACATCATGCTTGGTGAAGTAGTGGGTCAACAGAAAAGAGGAAGATCCTCAACAAGATGGATTGACACAATGGATTCAAGCATAGCAACGATTGTAAGGATGGTGCACGACCAGGCAGTGTTTTGTTCTGTGGTACGTAGGGTTGCTATGAGTCGGAACCAACTCGACGGCACCTAACAGCAACAACAAACCTTTCAGTTAGTTGCCACGAGCAAACTGCGACACCGAGGGACCTATATCATAATTAATAACCGTCCAAAAATGAAAACACCAGGTCCAGATGGTTTTACTGATGAAATCTATCAAACACAGAAGGTAGAATATAGCAATTCTCCAGAAAATTGAAGTGGAGAGAATATCTTTTAACTCCTTTTATGAAGCCAGCATTATTCTAATACCAAAAGTGAATAATTACATCACAGGCAACAAGACGCACAAACAAGCATCTCCCATGAATGTAGGTGCAAAGATTCTTAAAAAAAAAAAAAAAAATGGAATCCAACAATGTAAAAAAAAAAAAAATTGCACATTATGACCAAGATTTATTCTATGTATGCAAAGCTGGTTCAATATTTTAAAATCAATCAACAGAATCCAGCACAGTAAAAGGCTAAAGAAGAAAAACCATATAGTCATATTATTTGACAAATTCCAACACCCCTTCACAATTTATATATCAGGAAACTATGAAGAAGGGGAATTTCTTTAACTTGATAAAGACCACCTCCAAAAATACCTGACAAGTAACATCATACTTAATGGCGAGAGAGTGGATTCTTTCCCCAACATCAGGAGTGGCATCCATTATTTAACAGCATATTGGAAGTACTAGTTATTGCAATAAAACAAGAAAAGGAATGGAAAATGTACAGGTCAGGAAGGAAGAACTAAACTGTCTTGTTTGCAGATGAAGTGATTGTCCATGTAAAAAATCCTAAAGAATCAATAACAACGAAAAAGAAACTTTGAACTAATACATAAGGGTAGCACGATCCCAGGATACAAGGTTAATATACAAAGGTCATTTGCTTTATTACATACCAGCAATGTACAACTGGAATTTGAAATAAAAAAACATATACCATTTGTAGTTGCACACACACAAAAATGAGAATACTTAGGCATAAATCTAACGAAATAAATACAAGGATCTATATGAATCTAACAAAATATGTGCGTGGATCTATATGCAGATAATTATAAAACAGATGAAAGAAAGCCAAAAATTTCTAAATGTATGGAGAGATATTCCATGTTCATGAATTGGAAGACTCAGTATTGTCAGTTCTTCCCTACTTGATCTATATTGTTGTTGGTAGGGGCCATTTAGTTGGTTCTGGTTCCAACTCATAGCAACCCTGTGTACAACAGAACAAAACACTGCCAGGGCCTGTGCCATCTTCATAGTTGTTGCTATGCTTGTGCCCATTGTTGCAACCATGTCAGTCCATCTCATCAAGCGTTTTCCTTTTTTTTTTTTGGTTAACCCTGTACAAAGCACAATGCCCTTCTCCAAAGACTGGTCTCTCCTGATAACATGTCCAAAGTACATGAGACGAGATCTCACCATCCTCACTTCTAAGGAGCATTCTAGCTGTATTTCTTCCAAGACAGACTTGTTGGTTCTTCTGGAAGTTTATGGTATATTCAGTATTCTTCACCAACACCATAATTCAAAGGCATCAGTTCTTCTTGAAACTTCCTTATTCATTGTCCAGCTTTCCCATGCATATGATGTGATTGAAAATACCATGGATTGCACAGGTGCACCTTAGTCCTCAAAATGACATCTTTGCTTTTTAACAGTTTAAAGAGATCTTTTGCAGCAGATTAGCCCAATTTAGTACGCTGTTTGATTTCTTGACTAGTGCTTCCATGGGCGTTGATTGTGGATCCAAGTAAACTGAAGTCATTGATAACTTCAATATTTTCTCCATTTATCATGATGCTGATTATTGGTCCAGCATTAGCTATAGATTCAACATAATCCCAATCCCTGAAAGCTATTTTGTAGATATCAACAAAGTGATTTTAATGTTTATATGGAAAGACAAAAGATCTAGATTAGCTAACGCAATTCTGAAGAAGAACAGTAACAACAAATTTAGAGAACTCATACCGCCGAATTTCAAGGCTTACTATAATGCTACAGTAATCTAGACAACATAATATTTGCAAAAGTATAGGTACATTGATAATGTAACAGAATAGAGTACACACAAATATACCCACAGAAGTATAGTCAATGGATCTTTGACAAAGGAGCAAAGATAGTTCAATGGAGAAAGGATAGGCTTTTCAATGAATGGTTCTGGAATAATTGGATGTTCATTTAAAAAAAAAAAAAAAGGAATCTTTTACCTTTCACAAAAAACTCAAAATTGATTATGGACCTAAACAGAAAACTATAAAACTTATAGAAGAAAGCATTGGAGATAATTTAGGTGACCTTGGTTTGGAAATGAGTTTTAGTTACAGCATCAAAAGAATGATTCATGGAAAAAAAATTGATACATTAGACTTTATTAAAGTTATGAAAGACACTGTTAGGAAAACAAAAAGAAAAGCCACAGACTAGCAAAAAATATTTGCAAAACAGAAATCTGATAAGGGACTTGTATCCAAAATATACAAAGAACTCTTAAATTTCAAGAAAAAAAAAATTAACATGAACAAACCTCAAAAGAAAATACACAGATAACAAAGAAGCATATGAAAAGATGCTTGTCATTAAGGAATTGCAAATTAAAACAACATGATATTACTACCATAGTGAGTCAAATAGTGCCTCCCCAATATTCACGTCTACCCAGAACCTCAGAATGTGACCTTATTTGGAAATAGAATCTTTGCAGATGTAATTAGTCAAGTTGATGTCATACTGGTCTATGGTGTGTTCTAAATCCAATTACTGGTGTCCTTTTTTTATAAGAAGAGAAGAGGACACGCACAGAAGAAAGTCATGTGACAATTGAAGCAGAAATTGGAGCAATGTTGCCAAGGATTGTAGCCAACCACCAGAAGCCAGCAGAGAGGCATAGAACAGTTTTTCTCTTAGAGCCTCTTGAAAGAACCAACCCTACTGACACTTCAATTTCAGACTTCTGGCCTCCTGAACTGTGAATAAATAAATTTCTGTTATTTTAAGCCCCCAGTCTGTGGTAATTTGTCATGGCAACCTAGGAAACAAATACAAAAATGCCTATTAGAATGGCTAAAATCTTTAAAAACCTGATAATACCAGTTCCTGGTGAGAAAGCAAAGCATCAGGAACTCTCACTCATTGGTGGGGATGCAAAATGGTACAGCCATTTTAGAAAATGGTTGTGCAGTTTTTTACAAAGCTAAACATAACCTTACCATATAATTCAATAGTCACACTCTGTCTTAGGCTGGGCTCTCTAGAGGAGAAAACCAGTGAAGCATAGAGAAAGAGAGAGATTTGTTTCAAAGAAATGATTCACGAAGTCGTGGAGGCTATCAAGTTGCAAATCTGTGGATCAGGCATCAAGTTGGAGGCTTCTTCTGACTTACATGGTTGCAAGGCCTGGCAAACCCAAAATGAGCTGGTCTTATGGCAGGCTGCTGGTCACAGGGCTTTGGGAGCAGGCAAATCCCAAAATCAGCAGGTCAGACGACAGACTACTGGCTCACATCACAAGAACTGGAGGTCAGAGGATGATAAGTTGGATGCAGGATCAAGAGGCAGCGAGCTTTACCAGAACAGACATATATATTTATATATTGGATGCAGGCCACACCCCCAAGGAAACTCTGTTTCAACTGATTAGCTGCTCAGATCATAAAATAGAGGATGATTACATAATATCTGCCAGATCACCGAGAATCATGGCCTAGCTAAGTTGACACATAGTCTTAACTAGCACACACTTCTAGGTATTCACTCAACTGATTTGAAAACTTATGTGCACACAAAAACTGGTATGTGAATATAGCAGCTTTATTCATAATCGTACAAAACTGGAAGACACCAAAATTCCCTTCAATAGGCGAATGGAGAAACAAACAGGTAAGTCCATACTGTAGAGTATCAGAAGTAAAAGAAATTACTTCTCAAGCCACAAAAGACCTGGATGAACCTTACATGCACATTGCTGTGAAAGAAGCCAATCTGAAAAGGCTACACACTGTATGATTCCCATTATATGACATTCTTGAAAAGATAAAACTATAGTGATAGCACAAAGGCCAATGGAGAGGGTGACATCAGTGAAGATGATGAGTAAGTACCTTTGAAAATTTGCCCTTCCATAAAGCAATAAAAACACTACTGGAAATAATTGTTATAATCGTCTTTTTTAGAACTCTGGAAATTAACCAAAAGTGAATACACTTGGCTGTTAACTGAAAGACTGGAGGTTTGAGTCCACCCAGAGGCACCTCAGAAGAAAGCCCTGGCAATCTACTTCTGAAAAGTCTGCTATTGAAAACTCTATAGAGCACAGTTATACTCTGACACACGTGGTGTTACTCAGTCTGAATCAACTCGATGGTAAGTGGTTTTTTTGGCTTGCAGCAACCCATGGAGTGTTTATTCAAGAAAACCAGTTGAATCTCAGTGAGAACAGTGAGCTTTATGACATTTTAACTTGTCCTAGTTCCATCTCCCACTGTCCAGCTCAATAATGCCTTAAAAAATAACAGCTCACATTCCCTGCACAGCCCTGCAGCCACCAGAGGAAGCAGAATGGTGCTGACCTAAGTTAACGTTGAAAATGAGTAGAGTTTGTAAGAATAAAAGCAAGAGAAACTGTACATGAGCACTGTACTTCAGTTGATAAAGTTGTTTTCCACAGTGCTATGGATTAACAATTTTGACATTGCTATACATGTGTATCGAAATTGAAGAATTAAGTAAATGGATAGCAGATGGTAGAAGTCAGATTTCTCACTGTTGGAATGGAAGTTTATACATAAAAAAGAGATGACACTAGAATGACCCATAGCATTAAGGATTAGAGCTGGAGATATCAGTATACATTCATGTTTAGCTTAATAGAACTGTAGATGGGTATATAAAGAAATATTTATAGATATGTGTATATACATGGGTAAGTATACACATATGTATTTCCTTGCTTTGTCAACTGAAAGGATCTAAAAACAATGACACCCAGTGGTAACAAGCATGACCAGTGCCCAGATCTTGGTTTTAATATCATTTTCCAGTAAAAGAAACCAGGGCTCTTTTGAGAAATGGTGTGTTCTAAAAATGGGGCAAGAAATATACAGGATGAGTCTGGAATATTTTGTAGTGCTGGAAAGTAAGAAAGCACTTAAAAATAAGAATAAACAAGCCCAAAATATTGGGTATGTTACAGGAACCCAACTGAAAGAGTTCCCTGTGACCAAAGCTGGAACAATTAAAGCAACAAATAAAGTAGTGTTCAATTTTAACACAAATGGTAAAATAAATGCATACAAATCTATACTGGTATAAATAAATGACTGAATAAATAAATGGGGGTGAAGACACAGATCTATTCAGAAGAATTTCAAATAATTTATGTAGCTATTATGCTTTCAAGGATGTGGAGCATAACTATTCCTTAGATGTGTGCTGATCATAGTGACTTCCTTTCAAAGAATACAGTATGAAAAGTGGGGATAAAAGTAACTTTACAGTGGAGAAGCCTGACAAACAGTGTTTCAGCCAGATGATCAAGTTCAACATCAACAATGTGTAAGTCATGTTAATTGTATGTACCCTTGATATTATATGGTAAAAATGGCACTTTACCTTTGAGGTCTTCCTTCCAAAAATGCATAAGCTCAATCTAGTCATGGGAAAAAGAAAAAAAATCAGATAAATACCCATGAGGAACATTATATAAAGTGCTTGACCAGTACTCCTAAAAACTGCCAAGATCATAAAAAAATAAGGAAATTTGAGAAACTGTCAAAGCCAAGAGGAACCTAAGGAGACATCTCAACTAGATGTAATGTAGTATCATGGATGAGACCCTGGAACAGAAAAAAATATATATATATATATTAGGAAACTACAGAAATATGAATAAAGTATGGGCTTTAGTTAATAACACTGTATCAATATTGATTCATTAATTATAACAAATGTACTATACTATGTCCCCCATGTGTCTGTCAGTTTGTCGTACTGTGGGGGATTGTGTGTTGCTGTGATGCTGGAAGCTATTCCACCAGTATTCAGATACCAGCAGGGTCACCCATGGAGGACAGGTTTCAGCTGAGCTTCCAGACTAAGACATACTAGGAAGAAGGACTCAGCAATCTACTTCTGAAAAGCATTAGTGCTGGAAGATGAGCCCCCCAGGTTGGAAGGCACTCTAAAGCTGACTGGGGAAGAGCTGCCTCTTCAAAGTACAGTCGACCTTAATGATGTGGATGGAGTAAAGCTTTCAGGACCTTCATTTGCTGATGTGGCATGACTCAAAATGAAAAGAAACAGCTGCAAACATCCATTAATAATCAGAACCTGGAATGTATGAAGTATGAATCTAGGAAAATTGGAAATTGTCAAAAATGAAATGGAATGCATAAACATTGATATCTTAGGCGTTAGTGAGCTGAAATGGACTGGTATTGGCCATTTTGAATTGGACAATCATATAGTTTACTATGCTGGGAATGACAACTTGAAGAGGAATGGTGTTGCATTCATCGTCAAAAAGAACATTTCAAGATCTATCCTGAATGTCAATGCTGTCAGTGATAGGATAATATCCATATGCCTACAAGGAAGACCAGTTAATATGACTATTATTCAAATTTATGCACCAACCACTAGGGCCAAAGATGAAGAATTAGAAGATTTTTATCAGCTGCTGCAGTCTGAAATTGATCAAACCTGCAATCAAGATGCATTGATAATTATGGTGATTGGAATGTAAAAGATGGAAAAAAAAAGAAGAAGGATCAGTAGTTGGAAAATATGGCCTTGGTGATAGAAACAATGCCGGAGACTGAATGATAGAATTTTGCAAGAACAACGACTTCTTCATTGCAAATACCTTCTTTTACCAACATAAATGGTGACTATACACATGGACCTAGCCAGATGGAACACACAGAAATCAAATTGACTACATCTGTGGAAAGAGAGGATGGAAAAGCTCAATATCATCAGTCAGAACAAGACCAGGGGCCGACTGTGGAACAGACCATCAATTGCTCACATGCAAGTTCAAGCTGGAACTGAAGAAAATCAGAGCAAGTCCACGAGAGCCAAAATATGACCTTGAGTATATCCCACCTGAATTTAGAGACCATCTGAAGAATAGATTTGACGCATTGAACGCTAGTGACTGAAGACCAGACGAGTTGTGGAATGACATCAAGGACATCATCCATGAAGAAAGCAAGAGGTCACTGAAAAGACAAGAAAGAAAGAAAAGACCAAGATGGATGTCAGAGGACACTCTGAAACTTGCTCTTGAGCGTCGAGCAGCTAAAGCAAAAGGAAGAATTGATGAAGTAAAGGAACTGAAGATTTCAAAGGGCCTCTCAAGAAGACAAAGTAAAGTATTATAATGACATGTGCAAAGAGCTGGAGGTGGAAAACCAAAAGGGAAGAATACACTCGGCATTTCTCAAGCTGAAAGAACTGAAGAAAAAATTCAAGCCTCGAATTGCAATAGTGAAGGATTCTATGGGGAAAATATTAAACGATGAAGGAAGCATCAAAAGAAGATGGAAGGAATACACAGAGTCATTATACCAAACAGAATTAGTCGATGTTCAACCATTTCAAGAGGTGGCATATGATCAGGAACTGATGGTACTGAAGGAAGAAGTCCAAGCTGCTCTGAAGGCATTGGCAAAAAATGAGGCTCCAGGAATTGACGTAATATCAATTGAGATGTTTCAACAAACAGATGCAGGGCTGGAGGTGCTCACTCATCTATGCCAGGAAATATGGAAGACAGCTTCCTGGCCAAGTGACTGGAAGAGATCAATATTTATGCCTATTCCCAAGAAAGGTGATCCAACCGAGTGTGGCAATTATAGAACAATGTCATTAATATTACACGCAAGGAAAATTTTTCTGAAGATCATTCAAAAACGGCTGCAGCAGTATATTGACAGGGAACTGCCAGAAATTCAGGCTGGTTTCAGAAGAGGACGTGGAACCAGCGATATCATTGTTGATGTCAGATGGATCCTGGCTGAAAGCAGAGAATACCAGAAGGATGTTTACCTGTGTTTTATTGACTATGCAAAGGCATTCGACTGTGTGGATCATAACAAACTATGGATAACACTGTGAAGAATGGGAATTCCATAACACTTAATTGTGCTCATGAGGAACCTTTACATGGATCAAGAGGCAGTTGTTTGGACAGAACAAGGGGATACTGATTGGTTTAAAGTCACGAAAGGTGTGTGTCAGGATTGTATTCTTTCACCATACCTATTTAATCTGTATGCTGAACAAATAATACCATAAGCTGGACTATATGAAGAAGAACGGGGCATCAGGATTGGAGGAAGACACATTAACAACCTGCATTATGCAGATAATACAACCTTGCTTGCTGAAAGTGAAGAGGACTTGAAGCACTTACTAATGAAGATCATATACCACAGCCTTCAGTATGGATTACACCTCAACATAAAGAAAACAAAAGTCCTCACAACTGGACCAATGAGCAACATCATGATAAATGAAGAGAAGATTGAAGTTGTCAAGGATTTCATTTTCCTTGGATCCACAATCAACAGCCATGGAAGCAGCAGTCAAGAAATCAAAAGATGCATCGCATTGGGCAAATCTGCTGCAAAGGACCTCTTCCAAGTGTTGAAAAGCAAAGATATCACCCCGAAGACTAAGGTACGCCTGACCCAAGCCGTGGTATTTTCAATCGCATCATATGCATGTGAAGGCTGGACAATGAATAAGGAAGACTGAAGAAGAATTGACGCCTTTGAATTGTGGTGTTGGCAAAGAATATTGAATATACCATGGACTCTCAAAAGAACGAACAAATCTGTCTTGGAAGAAGTGTGGCCAGAACGCTCCTTAGAGGCAAGGATAGTGAGACTGTGTCTTACATACTTTGGACATGTTGTCAGGAGGTATGAGTCCCTGGAGAAGAACATCATGCTTCGCAGAGTACAGGGTCAGCGGAAAAGAGGAAGACCCTCAACAAGGTGGATTGACACAGTGGCTGCAACAATGAGCTCAAGCATGACAATGATTGTAAGGATGGCTCAGGATCGGGCAGTGTTTTGTTCTGTTGCGCATAGGATCGCTATGAGTCGGAACCGACTTGGTGGCACCTAACAACAACAACACTATACTATGTATGATGTTAAGGGCAGCCAGGTGCAGGACTTATGGGAACTCTCTATAGTATCTGAAATTTTTTCTGTAAGTATGAAACTATTATAAAAAATAAAGTTTACTTTAAAAATTAATGAGAACTCAACTTTCACTTAAAGTACGATAAAAGAAATCTTTAAAAGATTAATTAAATTTCAACAAAAGAATTTGTTAAGTTAGAGGATATGAAATTAACATGCAATGATCAGTAGCACTCATACACACGAACAATAACCAGTTAAAAGAGAACCCTATTTACAATAGCAATAAAGATAAAATACTGAAGAATAAATTTAATAAGAAAAGCTCAAAGCCTCTATGAAGTTTAAAATTATAAAACATCCCTGAAAGATACAAAAATTGACTTGAATAAATTAGGAGATATCCTTTGGTTTTTGATAAAATCTCTCAACATTGTGAAGATGTCAATTTTCTCTAATTTATGAATTTAATGCAATCCCAGGAAATTTTTCAATAAGATCTTTTATGGATCTAAATAATCTGATCCTAATATTTGTATGGAAAAACAAACACATAAGAATAACCAAGAAAACACTTAAAGAATGGGAAAAAAAAAAAAAAATGAAAGGGAGGGGGACTACCCCTACCAGATATTTAGACATACTACGAACCTTCTATAAATAAAAGAATTTTGTACTGGAGCATGAATAGGCAGGCTAATGGGATAAAATAGAAGATCCAGAAATAGACCAAATTACAAATAGAAATTTAATAGACGATAAAGGTATATATCACATTACTTGGGGCAAAGATGGTCTTTTTAATTGTGTTAGGAAAACCTGAAAAAATAAAATTTGACCCATTCCTCACACCGTATATAAGAATAAACTTCAAATGGATCAGAGATATAAACAGAGTGACAGAATAGGGAGAGAGAGAAGAGAGAGGGAAAGAAAAAAAGGAAGAAAGAAGTAAAATTCCTAAGTACTAGTGAATTTCTCTGTAGCCTCAGTAAGGAAAGGCTTTTTATTTACGACTCAAAATCCAGATGCAATAAAAGATGATTGATAAATTTGACTAAATAAAAACATAATTTGGGGGATGACAAAAAAGGAGCCATAAGCAAAGTTAAAAGTCAAATGACAAAGAAAATATTTGCAATGCATATCACAACTAAAGGTCTAATCCCTAATATACTAAATGTTTTTAAGAAATGAGGGGAAAAAGAAATCCTATAGAAAAATGGGTAAAAATCATGAGTAGACAATGCACAGAAAGAGACATAAAAATAGCCCTTGGACATATGTAAAGAGGTAATTTCAATCATAATTAGAAATAATACTAATTAAAACTACCATGAGATAACATTTTTCACCCATCTTTGTCAAAAAATCAAAAGCTTTACAAAACACTTTGATGGGGAGGCTGTGGAAAACCATGACTTTTCTACATTGCTGGTGGGAATTCTAATTGGTGCAACCTCTATGGAAGGGAGGACAGCAATATTTTCAAAACTACATACGTATTTACTCTTTGACCCAACAATCACACTTCTAGGAATTTGCCTTGAGGATACTCTCCAACAGCATGAAAATACGTATCCCCAAGGTTATTAATTGCAGCATTAATTGTAATTGTAAAATATTGGAAACTACCTCAATATCTAAGCATAAGAAAGTGGCTGAATAAACTGAAACATGCACACAATTTGGTATTATACAGCTGTTAAATTTGGTTGAACTAATATGGAGATGCTATTAAGTAGAGGAAAAGAAGTGTACATTTTTTTATCTTTTGTGTAACAAAGAAGAAAAAACTAGAGAACAAATTCTTTACTTACAAGGGGTGGGGATGAACCAACCAGAAGGACTATGAAATTGAGTGATAATTCTCAAAGTACATCTTTTTGTATCATTTTGACTTTTGGAAGCATGCATGTTAAAAAACGTAAATCAAGGACCGAAGCACCATGCCACCTTTCTGCAGCGAAGATTCAAAAAACTAAGCAAAACAGACACAAACGACAATCCTGGAGCCCTAAGCATCAAATGAAGGAATAAAGAACTCGATCAAGGACTCAACAGAATAAGAAACTGACAGAGAAGAGAGAATGAGGAAAGCTACAGAGTGGAGATCCCCTACCAGCTAACATGGTACGAATTCGCCATCTTGGACTACAGCTACCAAGAAACACAGACAGGGAGTATGGGAAGGTAACTTCATGGAGATCCCAATAGGATACAGTGCAGCTGGTAACAAGGGATACATGCTTTCCCATGCCCCACCCTTCTTCCCTCTAGGCTGCCTCTGCTGCTTTCCAATAGGCTACTTTCATTCTGCTGGAGAGACACCAGCTCACCATCACCCGGTTCCTCCCCCCACCCCACACCAAAGCTGGCACATTTAGAGCCATTGTTTTTGCTTGTTTTAGTTTTCTTTTTTGTTATTGTTGTTTGGGTTTTTTTTTTCTTCTTCTCTCTTTCTCCCTTCCTTCCTTCCTTCCTTCCCTTTCTCCTGCCCAGCTATTCCCATGTACTGTCCCCTCCTGTTCTCGATAAGCTGTGCTACACCGCTCAGCTAGAGATCCACTAGTACGTGACTGCCCTGGATTTGGACTGTCCCCGCCAGCAGGCTCCCTCAGCACCATTTTTTTATTCTTATTTTTCCCCTCTCTTTCTTCCTTCTTTTTCTTTCTCTGGCCCACCTAACCCTGTGTGATTTTTTTTTTATCTTCTTCTCCCTTTTCCTCTCCCTCACACATAGGTCTTGTGCTGCCTCAGCCCCTTCCTCATGAGCCATGCCATGCTGCCTGGTGAGAGAGATATCAGCTCGCTGCGACCCAGATTCCACCCTGACCCCCAACAGATGGCTCTCCCACCACTATATTTATTTATCTATTGTTGTTTTTGTTTGTTTATTGGTTTCTTCTCTCTCTTTCCTTTCCTTTCTACCACCCACCTAGCCCCATGTGCCACCCATGTCCCTTCTCAACAGGCCAAGCTGCACTGCTCAGCTAGAGAGCCATTGACACATGGCCTTCCTGGGTCTGCTATGCCTGCATCCACAGAATCCTACTGTGCTGCCACTTTATGTTTTTGTTTCATTTTTCCCTTTTTCGCTTTTGTTTCTGTCTTCTTTCTCTCACCCACTTAGCTTTGCACATCACATCCTCTTTTTTCCCTCCTGCCTATCTGCACCACGCACTGAGGGCTGCACCCCCAAGCGGCACTGACGTGGTACCCCAAACCCGTGCTGTGCTGCCCCCTGGTCTAACCGCATCAGCCCTAGTTCATGCCTCAAACTACCCATCCCACCCTCCACCCCTGCTGAACCCACCTTCTTGCACCATAGCTGAGTACCAACCCTGCCCATCTGAACAAGTTGGTGAGAAGTATTGTGCCCACAGATGAAACAAGTAACAAAATACTCCCAACTCACCTGCCCAGACATAACCAAACCAAACAAACAAAAAATAGGATGAAACAAATGAATCTACAATCAATAAAGAAAAAAAGAACTCTTCAATACCTTGATCCTGTAGACATTATCTAAACATATAAGTAAAACAGGACAGGATGCCCCCTGAAAGCAACCAAAAAAAATACCACATGACCCTCCAGTAGAAGAAAAGGCACTGGAACTACCTGATAAGGTATCCAGAACTCTAATATTTATGGTTCTTCAAAAGATGATGACTGCTCTGGGACCAAAAGGTCAACAGTTTGAATCCACGAGCCACTCCTTGGAAACTCTGCAGGGCAGTTCTACTGTGCCTTATAGGGCCACTATGAGTCAGAATGGACTCAGCAGCAATGAATTTAGTGTATTTTCTTCCATGTGTCTGTCAGTTTTTCGTACTGTGGGGGCTTGTCTGTTGCTGTGATGCTAGAAGCTATGCCACTGGTATTCAAATACCAGCAGGGTCACCCATGGTAGACAGGTTTCTGCTGAGCTTCCAGACTGAGGCATACTAGGAAGAAGGACCCGGCAATCTACTTCTGAAAAGAATTAGCCAGTGAAAACCTTAAGAATAGCAGCACAATACTGTCTGATATAGTGCCGGAAGATAAGCTCCTCAGAGTGGAAGGCACTCAAATTACAACTGGGGAAAGAGATACCTTCTCATGGTGGAGTAGACCTTAATGATGTGGATGGAGTCAATATTTTGGGACCTTCATTTGCTGATGTGGCATGACTCAAAATGAGAAGAAACCGCTGCAAACACCCATTGATAATCAGAACCTGGAATGTATGAACTATGGATCTAGGAAAATTGGAAATCATCAAAAATGAAATGGAACACATAAAGATTGATATCCTAGGCATTAGTGAGCTGAAATGGACTGGTATTGGTCATTTTGAATTGGACAATCATATGCTGGGAATGATAACTTGAAGATGAATGGCATTGCATTCATCATCATAATGAACATTTCAAGATCTATCCTGAAGTACAACACTGTCAGTGATTGGATAATATCCTTACACCTACAAGAAATACCAGATGATACAACTATTATTCAAATTTACACGCCAACCAGTAAGGTCAAAGATGAAGAAATAGAAGATTTTGAAGAAATAGAAGATTTTTACCAACTTCTGCAGCCTGAAATTGTTCAAACATGCAATCAGTATGCACTGATAATTACTGGTGATTGGAATGTGAAAGTTGGAAACCGAGAAGAAGGATCAGTAGTTGGTGATACAAATGATGCTGGAGATTGCATGATGGAATTTTGCAAGACCAACGACTTCTTTATCGCAAATACTTTTTCTCACCAACATAAATGGTGACTATACCCATGAACCTCGCCAGACAGAATATGCAGGGATCAAATTGACTATATCTGTGGACTCGACGGCACTGGGTTGGGCTGGGTGAAAAGAGATGATGGAAAAGCGTAAATCATCAGTTAAAACAAGGCCAGGAACGGGCCAACTGTGGATCAGACCATCAATTACTCATATGCAAGGTCAAATTTAAACTGAAGAAAATTAGAACAAGTCCACAAAAGCCAAAGTACAACCTTGAGTATATCACACCTGAATTTAGAGACCATCCCAAGAATAGTTTTGACACATTGAAGACTAATGACCAAAGACCAGACGAGTTGTGGAATGACATCAAGAACATCATACATGAAGAAAGCAAAAGGTCATTAAAAAGACAGGGGAGAAAGAAAAGATCAAGATGGATGTCAGAAGATACTCTGAAACTTGCTCTTGAAAGTCAAGCAGCTAAACCAAAAGGAAAAAATGACGAAGTAAAAGCTGAACAGAAGGCTTCAAAGGCCAGCTCAAGAAATTCAAGCTGGGTTTAGAAGAAGTTGTAGAACCAGGGATATCATTTCTGATGTCAGATGGATCCTGGCTGAAAGCAAAGAATACCAGAAAGATATTTACCTGTGTTTTATTGACTATGCTAAGGCATTTGACTGTGTGGATCATAATAAATTATTGATAATATCGCAGAGAATGAGAATTCTGGAACACTTAAGTGTCCTCATGAGGAATCTGTACATGGATTAAGAGACAGTCGTTCAAACAGAACAAGGAGATACTGCATGGTTTAACGTCAGGAAAGGCGTGCATCAAGGTTGTGTTCTTTCACCATATATATTCAATCTGTAGGCTGAGCAAATAATCCAAGAAGCTGGAGTATAGGAAGAAGAAGAGAGCATCAGGATAGGAGGAAATCTCATTAACAACCCACATTATGCAAATGACACAACTTCATGTGCATGCAAAAACTTAATAATGAATAAGGAAAACCAAAGAAGAATTGACACTTTTGAATTGTGGTGTTGGCAAACAATATTGAATATACCATGAACTTCCAAAAGAATGAACAACTCTGTCTTGGAAGAAGTACAACCAGAATGCTCCTTAGAAGCAAGAATGGTGATACTACGTCTCACATACTTTGGACATGTTATCAGGAGGGATCAGTTCCTAGTGAAGGACATCATGCTTGGTAAAGTAAAGGGGCAGCAAAAAAGAGGAAGACCCTCAATGAGATGGATTGACACAGTGGCTGCAACAATAGGCTCAATCATAGCAACAATTGTGAGTATGGCTCATGACAGGGCAGTGTTTCATTCTTTTGTGCATAGGGTTGCTATGAGTCAGAACTGACTCGATGGCACCCAACAACAACAAGAGGTGAAGGAAAATGCAGACAAAGTAGACAAAATCATGGAAAATGCAGACAAAATCAGGGAAAATACAGAAAAAGCAATAGAAGAGTTCAGGAAAATAATACAGGAACAAAATGTCAAAATAAATAAACAACTAGAAATCATACAAAACCAGCAATTAGAAATCCAAAAGATACCCAACAAGATTTCAGAAACGGACAGTGCAATAGAAGGTTTAGAAGCAAATTTGAAACAATGAAAGACAGGATCAGTGAAATTGAAGGCAAACACTTGGATTGCACATTGTTTGAAGAAAAATAAGAGAAAAGAGTGAAGAAAAACGAAGAAACCTTAAGAATGATGTGGGATATAATCAAAAGCAAAAGTTTGCATGTGATCAGAGTTCCAGAACAGGGGGAGAAAACGGAAAACACACAGAGGATTGTTGATTTGCTGACAGAAAACTTGCCTAATATCCTGAAAGATGAAAAGTCAACCATCCAAGAAGCTCAACAAACCCCCTACAAGTTAGATCCCAAAAGAAAATCACCAAGCTATATCATAATCATGCTCACTAAAACCAAAGACAAAGAAAGAATCCTGAAAGTAGCTTGAGAAAAACAAAAAGTCATATACAAAGGAGAAACAATAAGACTAAGCTTTGATTACTCAGTAGAAACAATGCAGGCAAGAAGACAATGGAATAATGTATATAAAACCTTGGAAGAAAAAACTGCCACCCAAGAATAATATACCCTGCAAAATTCTCACTCAAATGTGATGGTAAAATTAGGACATTTCCAGATAAACAGAAATTAAGGGAATACATAAAAACCAAATGAAACTTAAAAGAATTATTAAAGGGAATGCTTTTGATTAGAGAACCAACAACATCAGACAACAACCTGAATCTAGGACACAAGATAGCATCACCCAGATACCAGCCTAGGTAATGCACTCTCAAGGATAAATGAAAAAAATTTACAAGAGGGAGCCAGAGAGGTCAGTCTGTAAAGGACAACATCAGAACAATAAAAGAGGGAATAAACTGTGTAGGTATAGGATTTTCAGATGGAAAGGAAATAATGGCAGTACCAAGTCACAAAAGACTGGCTTAAATTTAAGAAGATAGGGATAAATTTCAAGGTAACCACAAAGAAAGTTAACAAAGCTACTCATTGAAATAAGGAAGAAAAACATAAAGTATCAGTAAACATAAAGTCTACGAAAATGAAAGAAACAAAAAGAAATCCACAAACAAGAAGAATTCATCACAGAAGAGTAAGAGGAACAAAGAAAATGTCAGCACCACAAAAAAAAGTACTACAAAATGACAGGATAAACTCACACCTATCAAGGATCACACTGAATGTAAATGGCTTAAACGCACCCATAAAGAGACAGAGAGTGACAGAATGGATTAAAGAAAAAAACAGGACACATCAATATGTTGTCTATAAGAGACACACTTTAGGCACAAAGAGATAAATTTATTACAAATCAATTGATGGAAAAAATATATTAGGTGAACAGCATCCAAAAAATAGCAGGAGTGGCAATAGTAATCTCAGACAAAATAGACTTTAAAACAAAATCCATCATAAAAGAGAAGGAAGGACACTATATAATGACTAAAGCGACAATTCACCAAGAAGACATAAACATAATAAATATCTATGCACCTAACAACAGGGTTCCAAAATACATAAAACAAATTCTAACAGCACTGAAAAGAGAAATTGACAGTGCCACAAGAAGAGTAGGAGAACTCAACACACCACTTTCGAAAAACAAAAGAACATCTAGAAAGAAACTTAACCAAGATACATAAGATCCAAAGGCCACAATCATCCAAATTGATCTCATAGACTTATATAGAACACTCCACCCAACAGCAGCAAAGTATACATTCTTTGGCAATTCACATGGAACATTCTCCAGGATAGACCACATCTTAGGCCAAAAAGGGACCCTCAACAAAATCCAAAGTATTGAGATAATACAAGGCATCTTCTTTGATCACAATGCCATAAAAGTAGAAATTAATAACTGGATGTGCAAGGGAAAAAAAATCAAATACATGGAAACTGAATACCGCCTTGCTTAAAAACCACTGGGTAATAGAAAAAAATCAAAGATGGAATAAAAAAATTCCTAGAATCAAAGGATAATGAAAGCACTTCATATCGAAACCTTTGGGACATAGAAAAGGCAGTGCTCAGAGGTTAATTTATAACAATAGATGTACACATCAAAAAAGAAGTAAGGGACAAGATCAAAACACTAGCTATACAACTAGAACAAATAGAAACAGTAAAAGAAGCCCACAACCACCAGAATAAAGGAAATAATAAAGATCAGAGCAGAAATAAATGAAATAGAGAATAGAAGAACAATAGAAAGAATCAACAAAATCAAAAGTTAGTTCTTTGAAGGAATCAATAAAATCAAAAAAGCATTGGCCCAACTGACAAAAGAAAAACAGGAGAGGATGCAAACAACCCAAATAAGAAAGGAAATGGGGGACGTTACAACAGACTCAATTGAAATAAAAAGGATCATAACAGAGTACTAGGAAAATATATACTCCAACACAATAAAGGGCATCTATACAAAACCACAGCCAACAACATTCTTAACTGAGACAGGCTGAAAACAATCCACCTGAGATCAGGAACAAGACAAGGATGGCCTTTATCACCACTCCTATTTAACATAGTGCTGGAAGTCCTCGCTGGATCAATAAGGCAAGAATAAATAAATAAAGGGCATCTAAATTGGTAAGGAAGAAGTAAAACTCTCCCTACTTGCTGAGGATATGATAGTATACATTGAGAACCCAAAGGACCCAATAAAAAAACAACTGGAACTAATAGAAAGATTCAGCAAAGTAGCAAGATAATACAAGATAAACACATGAAAATCAGTTCAGAACGATGAACAGGAAATCAGGAAAGCAATACAATTTATAATAGCCCCTACAAAAATAAAATACTTAGGAATAAATCTAACCAGAGTCATAAAAGACCTTTACAAAGAAAAGTACAAAACACTATTGCAGGAAATCAAAAGAGACCTACATAAATGGAAAAACATACCATCCTAATGGATACGTAGACTCAACGTCTTGAAAATTTTGATTCTACCCAAAGCAATCCACAAATACAATGCAATCCTGATCCAAATACGAAGAACATTCTTTAACGAAATGGAAAAACTGATCATTAAATTTATGTGGAAAAGATAGAGGCCCTGGATAAGTAAAACACTACTTAAGAAGAAGAATAAAGTAGGAGGACTTGCACTACCTGACCTTAGAACCTACTATAGAGCTATAGGAGTCAAAATAGCCTGGTACCAGTACAATGACACACATTGATCAATGGAACAGAATCAAAAACACAGATGTAAATCCATCTACCTATAGTCACTTGATCTGTGACAAAGGCACAAAATCCATTAAATGGGGAGAGGACAGTCTTTTTAACAAATAGTGCTGGCAAAACTAGATGTTCACCTGTAAAAAAAAAAAAAAAGAATCAGGACCCATATTTCACACCATACACAAAAATTAATTCAAAATGGATCAAAGGCCTAATTATAAAACCAAAAACTCTAAAAATCATAGAAGAAAAAGTAGGGTCAATGCTAAAGGCGTAATACACAGCATAAATAAAATACAAACCATAATTCATAATTAACAATACACAAACACCAGAAGATAAACTAGATGACAGGGATCTTCTAAAAATTAAATATTTATGCTCATCAAAGACATCACCAAGAGTGTAAAAAGAGAACCTACAGACTGGGAAAAATATTTTGGCTATGACAAATCTGAGAAAGGTCTAATCTCTAAAATCTGTAGGAAAACCCATTACTTCTACAACAAAAAGACAAATAATCCAATTAGAAAACGGGCAAAGGGTATGAAGAGATACCTCACCAAAGAAGACATTCAGGGGGATAACAGACACATGAGGAAATGCTCACGATCACTAGACATTAGAAAAATGACAATCAAAAGTACAATGCAATACCATCCCTCCCCAGTATTACTGGCACAAATCAAAAAAAGTAGAAAATAACAAATGTTGCAGAGGCCGTGGGGAGATTGGAACTCTTATGCATTGCTGGTGGGAATGTAAAATGGTACAACTATTTTGGAAAATGATATGGCACTTCCTTAAAAAGCTAGAAATAGAACTACCATACAATCTAGCAATCCCACTCCTAGGAATATATCCTAGAGAAATAAGACCCATCACACAAATAGACATTTGCACACCCATGTTCATTACAGTATTATTCACAATTGCAAAAAGATGGAACCAACCTAAGTGCCTATCAACAGGTGAATGGACAAACTATGGTACATAAACACAAAGGAGTACTATGCAGCCAATAGAGAATGATGAATCTATGAAACATCTCATAACATGGATAAATCTGAGGAGCATTATGCTGGGTGAAATAAGTCAAACACAAAAGGACAAATACTGTATGAGACTACTGTTATAAAATTCATGAATATATTTACAAACAAAAAGAAACAACCTTTTATGGTTGCTAGGGAGGAGAGCTCTGGAAGTGCTCACTTGTCTATGCCAAGCAATTTGGAAGACAGCTACCCGGCCAATGGACTGGAAGAGATCCATATTTATGCCTATTCCCAAGAAAGGTGATCCAGCCAAATGTGGAAATTATCGAACAATATCATTAATATGACATGCAAGCAAAATTTTGCTGAAGATCATTCAGAAGCAGCTGCAGCTCTGTATCGACAGGGAACTGCCAGAAATTCAGGCCAGATTCATAAGAAGATGTGGAACCAAGGGTATTATTGCTGATGTCAGATGGATCCTGGCTAAAAGGAGATAATATCAGAAACATGTTTACCTGTGTTTTACTGACTATGCAAGGCATTCGACTGTGTGGATCATAACAAATTATGGATAACATTGCCAAGAATGGGAATTCCAGAACACTTAATTGTGCTCATGAGGAACCTGCACATAGATCAAGAGGCAGTTGTTCGGAGAGAACAAGGGGATACTGAGTGGTTTAAATTCGGGAAAGGCGTGCATCAGGGTTGTTTCCTTTCGCCATACCTATTCAATCTGTGTGCTGCGCAAATAATCTGAGAAGCTGGACTATATGAAGAAGAACATCGCATCAGGATTGGAGGAAGAATCATTAATAACCTGCGTTATGCAGATGACACAACCTTGCTTGCTGAAAGTGAAGAGGACTTGAAGCACTTATTGATGAAGATCAAAGACCACAGCCTTCAGTATGGATTACACCTCAACATAAAGAAAACAAAAATCCTCACAACTAGGTCAGTAAGCCACATCACGATAAACGGAGAAAAGATTGAAGTTGTCGAGGATTTAATTTTACTTGGATCCACAATCAACAGCCATGGAAGCAGCAGTCAAGAAATCAAAAGACGCATTGCGTTGGGCAAATCTGCTGCAAAGGACATCTTTAAAGTGTTGAAAGCAAAGATTTCACCTTGAAGACTAAGGTGGGCCTGACCCAAGCCATGGTATTTTCAATTGCATCATATGCATGTGAAAGCTGGACAATGAATAAGGAAGACCAAAGAACTGGTGCCTTTGAATTGTGTTCATGAAGAATATCGAATATACCATGGACTACCCAAAGAATGAACCAATCTGTCTTGGAAGAAGTACAACCAGAATGCTCCTTAGAACCAAGGATGGCGAGACTGCATCTTATGTACTTTGGACATGTTGTCAGAAGGAATCAGTCCCTGGAGAAGGACAACATGCTTGGTAAAGTAGAGGGTCAGTGGAAAAGAGGAAGACCCTCAACGAGATGGATTGACACAGTGACTGCAAGTGTAACAATGATTTTAAGGATGGCGCAGGACCGGGCAGTGTTTAGTTCTGTGGTACTGACTCAACGGTATCTAACAACAACAACAAAAACAGGCAGGGGAGGAGTGGGTAGGGAAAAACACTAACAAGACAATAGATAAATGATAACTTTGGTGAAGGTTGAGACAGTACACAATATTGGGGAAGTTAGCACAACTTGATCTAGGCAAGGTCATGGAAGCTTTGTAGACACATCCAGACTCCCTGAGGGACCGAATTACTTGGCTGAGGGCTGGGGATGTTCGTTTCAGGGGACATCCAGCTCAATTGGCACAGCATAATTTATAAAGAAAATGTTCTATATCCTACTTTGTCGAGTAGAGTCTGGGGTCTCAAAAGCTTATGAGTGGCCATCTAAGATACTCCACTGGTCTCAACCACCTGGAGCAAGGTAGAATGAAGAAAACAAAAAACACAAGGGAAAGATTAGTTCAGGGGACCAATGGACCACAACTACGACAGCCTCCACCAGACTGAGTCCAGCACAACTAGGTGGTGGGTGCCCTGCTACCACCACTGACTGATCTGACAGGGATCACTTTCGAGGGTCCAAGACATTCTGGATTAAAATGTAAATCAAAATTCTAACTCACAAAGAGTCCAGGCCTATTTGTTGGACAGAGACTGGAGAAACCCTGAGAGTATGGCTCCTGGACTCCTTTTTAACTCAGTACTGAAGTCTTTCCTGAGGTTCACCCTTCAGCCAAAGATTTACAGGCCTGTAAAACAAAATGAGACCGAGTGGGCACACCAGCCCAAGGGAAAGGATGAAAAGGCAGGAGGGTACAAGAAAGCTGGTAATAGGGAACCCAAGATTGAGAAGGGGAGTGTGTTGATTTGTTGTGTGGTTGGAAATCAATGTCACAAAACACTATGTGTAGTAATTGTTTAATGATAAACTAATTTCTCTGTAAACCTTCATCTAAAGTACAGTAAGAAAAAAAAAAGTAAATCAATAAAGATGGGAGGAAAAAAAGACTGAATATGGAAAGGAATCTGAAACAAATGATCCGAAATTTGTATTTTAAGTGAATATTATAACCACACTTGAAGGGATGAAGAGAAATAAAAACTTATCCAATGTACTTTGAACACAGTGTTTGACTATGTATCTGCAGTTTTGGAATGGGGTGTGGTGTTGCTGTTATTAGGTGCCATCAGTCAATTCCAACTCACTGTGACTCTGTGTACAACAGAAAAAAACACTGCGGGGTTCTGTGCCATGCTCGCAATTGTTGCTATGCTCAAGCCCATTCTTGTAGACACCATGTCAATTCATCTCGTTGAGGGTCTTTCTCTTTTTCCCTGACCCTCTACTTTACCAAGCATGATGTTCTTCTCCAGGGACTGATCTCTCTTGATAACGTGTCCAAAGTACATGAGAAGAAGTTTTGCCATCCTTGTTTTTAAGGAGTATTCTTGTTGTACTTCTTCCAACACAGATTTGTTCATTCTTTTGGCAGTCCATGGTATATTCAATATTCTTCACCAACACCACAATTCAAAGGCATCAATTCTTCTTTGGTCTTCCTTATTCATCAACCAGCTTTCAAATGCATATGAGGCAATTGAAAACACTATGGCTTGGGCCAGGTGCACCTTAGTCTTCTCCAAGCATGATGTCCTTCTTCAAGGAGGTCTCTCCTGATAACATGTTTAGCGTTCATGAGACAAAGTGTCACTATCCTAGCTTCTGACGAGTATTCTGGCTGTACTTCTCCCAAGACAGATTTGTTCGGTCTTCTGGCAGTCCATGATATAGTCAATATTTTTTGCCAGTACCATAATTAAAAGGCATCAATTCTTCTTTAGTCTTCGTTATTCATTGTCCAGCTTTCGCATGCATATAAGGTGACTGGAAATACCATGACTTGATTCAGGCACAGTTTAGTCCTCAAAGTGACATCTTTGCTATTTAACACTTTAAAGTGGTCTTTTGCAAACGATTTCCCAATGCAATACATCATTTGATTTCTTGACTGCTGCTTCCATGGGCATTGATAACGTTGATAACTTTGAATACAGTGTTTTAACTACATACTTGCAGTGTTGGATGGTGCAGGATAGCAGGGGTATATAGGGGAGAATGGCAAACAAATCTTTTCTCTTCTTTGGTGTGTTTGTTTTATGTAGTGGTGGCACTTATCATTATGAATGGATTACACCTCAACATAAAAAAAACAAAAATCCTCATGACTGGACCAATAAGCAATATCATGTTCAACAGAGAAAATATTGAAGCTGAGTATTGCGTTGGGCAAATCTGTTGCAAAAGACCTTTTTGAAGTGTTAAAAAGCATAGATGTCACCTTGAGGACTAAAGCGCACCTGAGCCAAGCCATGGTATTTTCCGTTGTTTCATAAGCTTATGAAAGCTATCCATTGAATAAGGAAGACTGAAGAAGAACTGATGTATTTGAATTTGGGTGTTGGTGAGGAATATTGAATATACCATTGTCTTAGTCATCTAGTGCTGCTGGAACAGAAATACCACAAGTGGATGGCTTTAACTAAGAGAGATTTATTTCCACACAGTAAAGTAGGCTAAAAGCCAAATTCAGGATGTCAGCCCCAGGGGAAGCCTTTCTCCTTCTGTTTGCTGTTGAGGAAGGCCCTTCTCATCAATCTTCCCTTGGACTGGGAGCTTCTCTGCACAGAAACCCCGAGTTCAGAGGATGCAATCTGCTCCTGGTACTGCTTTCTTGGTGATATGAGGTCTCCCCGTCTGTCTGTTCATTTCTGTCTTTATATCTCGAAAGAGATTGCCTCAATTCACAATCTAATCTTGTAGATTGAGTCCTGCCTCACTAACACAACTGCTGACTATCCCACCTCATTACCTTCATAGAGGTAGGATTTACAACACACAGGAAAATCACATCAGCTGACAAAATGGAGGACAATCACACAACACTGGGAATCATGGCCTAGCCAAATTGGTACACATATTTTTGGTGGACATTATTCAATCCATGATAACCATGGACTGCCAGAAGAAAGAACAAATCTGTCTTGGAAGATGTACAACCAGAATGCTCCTTAGAAGCAAGGATGGCAAAACTTCATCTCATGTACTTTGGACATGTTATCAGGATTCACCAGTCCCTGAACACAGACATCATGCTGGTAAAATAGAGGATCAGGGAAAAATAGGAAAACGCTCAACGAGATGGATTGACACAGTGGCTGCAACAATGGGCTCAAACATAGCAAAAATTGTGAGGATGGTGCAGTACCAGGCAGTGTTTTGTTCTGTTGTACATAGGGTCACTATGAGTTGGGACTGAAACAACAACACTTAACAGCAACAACATGGGCAAAGAAATTCTGAAACCACTTTGGATGTATTATAAAATTGAATAAATGCATATGTGTATTTATACTTTTGAGAGCCAGGGTTTTCACTGAAAAAGAAGAACATAAAATACGGAGTGGGAAAAGGCAAGAGATGAGGTAAGAGGAGATGAGTTGAAATTGGAGGTATTGGTATAAATCCATAATTTCTAAAATGTGTATATGTGTATATACATGTGCATGCATATTTATGTGCACATATATATGTACTTATATTTGTATATTCACATAGCAGAAATTTTCTAGTTTTGCCTACGGAAAGGGCAAGAAGCAAAGACATTCCAGTCTCAAAGAGTACACTAAGCATTGAAATTTTGGTCTATGATACATTTTTGTAACTAAAACAAACCAGGGCTTCTTAGAAAATGTCTGTTTCCGGGGCTGGGGTTAGTTAAGTACAAGATGAGTCTAGAACATCTTCCTATACTAGAAAGTAAGAAGACACTAAAAAAAAAAAAGGAGATAAGGGAAGGTCACAAGAATATAGGAACCTGCTTGCAGGGAACCTCACTGGACAAATCTGGACAAATTGAGCAGAAAAGATTACTAAGTACATTAATGACATATAAACCACAAAACCAAACCAAACTTATTGCTGTTGAGTCAATTCCAACTCATAGCCACCCTTTAGAACAGCGTAGAACTGCTCCATAGGGTTTTCTAGGTTCTAATCTTTATGGAAGCAGATTCCCATCTGTTTCTCCCTTGGAGCAGCTAGTGAGTTCAAGTGGACAACTTTTGGTTAGCAGCCAAGTGCTTAACTACTGCACCACCAGGGCTCCTTGAAGTATAAAGCATTGGGGGAAAAACAGGAACTCATGAACCCATATTAATAATGAATATCTTGTGACATTTTCTTAAAGGTTATTTGCAATGTGGAGTTAGAAATCATATTTGTGAGCATTTCTTACTGTTTTATTAAAATCCATTGATCAGTCTTGTACTTTGAATAAATATTTTATTTATGCATGATTTTGCATCATCATGCATTAGTCATTTGTAAGATACTGGTTTGCTGAATTATGCTGAGTTTTCAAATTTTGATACATCAAATTATACAGTATCAAAAAAATTGCATGATTAATATCAGAACCAATTTCATCAGAAAAGTGTTAAGTATTGGGAAACTGTGAAGCTCATAGTTTTCTAAAATTCTAATTTTCATTTGAAAGCTAAAAGGTTATCACTGACTACAATATTACTGATTGTTTCCTTGAAGTGACAGATTCACTACATTCATTTTTAAGAAAATGCCTGCCAAGTCTAAATAACCATAGTTTATCTGTCAGTTGTTCTTTCAAATAAAAGTGTTTCCATGAAAAAAGCTGCTAGTTCAGCAAATAACCCAAATAATTGCACAAGTGTCTTTCCTTAAAATAACCATTATACTTCAGTATGCAACAAATGTCCTTCCCACTTTATCACACAGAATATTTAAAAGACATATATAGTCAAGGATAGATATTTAAATGAAGTTAGTTTTTAGTGCTTTGTCAAGGACATCTTTGAGTAAAATAATTGGCTCTATTTCCCTGCAAATGAAGACTACAATGACTAATAGTATATTCTAGTGCCACTGCCTTGATTCAGAAGTTTCTCCCTCTACTTTAAAAAAAATCTATTTACAAACAATACAAAAAGTCTTCTCTCTTATTTAAAAAATGTTAATTAGGACAATAATGTTTGAATGTGCTTCACTATTTGGGAAACCTATTTGAATAGTTTCTCAAGCAGCAATTTCCCACCATTGTTTTTGCACTATCTGTGTAAATGTCAACACAATGAAAAAGGCAAATAATATTTATTTTTATTATAAAAAAAGATTTGCCCTCACACACAAAAAAACCGAAACCTGTTGCTGTCAAATCAGTTCCGACTCATAACGACCCTATACCTCC
The DNA here is from genome assembly GCF_024166365.1 of Elephas maximus indicus. Classification (NCBI taxonomy): domain Eukaryota; kingdom Metazoa; phylum Chordata; class Mammalia; order Proboscidea; family Elephantidae; genus Elephas; species Elephas maximus. The sequence goes on from NC_064820.1 coordinate 56,944,489, forward strand.
TGAAATGTTTCAGGGAAACCCAGGGGTCCATGAACCACTTGTTTCAAGAATCAGAAGTTATAATGCCCCTTGTTTTACATCCATGTGGGAAGCAGAATAAAAGGGAATGAGCATGAAATTGAGGTTAACTGTACAAGCACACCCTGACTATAAGTCATGTAAATGAATGAAAGCATGTCTCGGAAAAAGGTTGTAGACTTTTCTTTCAGGTGGAGATTTGTTTTTGTTTTTGTTATGAAAATTGTTAAGCAACCGTAAAATAGAGTAATATTGTGAACCCCCATATATACTATTTAGATTAAAGTGGTATGAATATTTTGCCATATTTGCTAGCTTATTGCTGGAGTAATTTAAAGCAGACATCATGGCATTTTATCCTTATTGTACTCTTAATACCTAGTCCAAATTCAAATCTCCCCCATTATACCCCCTCAAAAAATGTCTTTCTACAGTTAATTTGCTTAAATTTGGATCCAAAAAAGGACACACATCAATTTGACTGGGTCAGTTTTCAAATAGACTGTCCCACATTCTAGTCTAGAATTGCTTTCAAATAGTGGCATTTATCTTTTTCCTCTGTTCCCTATATTTTCTATAACCTGAAAGTTTGATCTTATGGTTTGGTACGATTCAGATTCAAAATTTTTTGCAGTAGTACATCATAGTGGTACCACCATATAAGGACTTTTATAAAACAAGTTGATGGCCCATCTTTCTTGAAGAAGTTAGTGACAGTTCTAACTACAAGTTTAGACAGAATTGCTTTTCTTTCTTCAGGATCTGTATAATCCAAACCTAGAGTTGGAAAAATATCATACCATAGTTCCATGGTTAGAACTGGAAGGTACCTTCGTGATAGAGAGCTAAGCTAAGTGGCTTACCCCAAACCCATTGCCATCTAGTGGATTCCAACTCACAGCAACCCTTAAGACAGGGTAGAATGGCCCCCATCGGGTTTCCAATGAACAGCTGGTGAATTCAAACAGCCAACCTTTTCTTTAACAGCTGAGCTCTTAACCACTGCACCACCAGGGCTCTAAGTGGCTTAACCAAAAAAAAACAAAAAACAACAATCTCAAAACCAGATACTTTGCATCGAGTTGGTTCCAACTCATAGCAACCCTATAGGATAGAATAGAACTGTCTTATAGAGCTTCCAAGGAGTGGTTGGGATTTGAACTGCTAACCTTTTGGTTAGCAGCCAAACTGTTAACCACTGCACCACCAGGGCTTCCAGGGCTATGTAATTTGTTTAGAGGAATTTTATTAGCAGATTTCCTTATCTGTGGCAATTTTTTTTAAAAACAAATAATGATTTTCAAAATCAGAGTCAAGGTTTTCTAGCATCATTAGCCTGCTGAAGTATCCTAAAAAAATGGTGATTTGGTCATTTTCTACTTTATGAGGAATGATAAATAAATTAAGGAAATCCTGTAGGTACTAAAAATTTGTATTTAGTTAATAGAATGTTTTAGAATCATTTAATGAAAGATTCTTTACCTATATTGCTACTGTAGGTTTTTTGTGGTTAGGTGGTCATAAGGTTCTGAATTAATAACCTTGGTTAAAATATATCTTAATGAAAGCCAAAGAAGTGACAAACAAAAAAGGGGATCAAAGACTATTATAGCCATTACTTGTAACAACATTATAATTAAGAATCTATTAGTTTTTTCAGAGGTTAATAATTCCATAGTAAAAAATATGTTCAAGGGTGAAACTTGGCATGCAAATTTTTAACCTAGAGCAATTCTTTACTTTTTTTTTTTTAATTTTTATTGTGCTTTAAGTGAAAGTTTACAAACCAAGTCAGTCTCTCATACAAGAACTTACATACACCTTGCTATATACTCCTAGTGCTCTCCCTCTAATAAGACAGCATACTCCTTCCCTCCACTCTCTATTTTCGTGTCCATTCAGTCAGCTTCTGACCCCCTCTGCCCTCTCATCTCCTCTCCAGACAGGAGCCGCCCACATAGTCTCATGTGTCTTCTTGATCCAAGAAGCTCACTCTTCGCCAGTATCATTTTCTACCCCATAGTCCAGCCCAATCTTTGTCTGAAGAATTGGCTTTGGGAATGGTTCCTGTCTCGGGCGAACAGATGGTCTGGGGGTCATGACTTCTGGGGTCCTTCTAGTCTCAGTCAGACCATTAAGTCTGGTCTTTATGAGAATTTGAGGTCTGCATCCCACTGCTCTCCTGCTCCCTCAGGGGTTTTCTGCTGTGTTCTCTGTCAGGGCAGTCATCGGTTGTAGCCAAGCACCATCTAGTTTTTCTGGTCTCAGGTTGATGAAGTATCTAGTTTATGTGGCCTTTTCTGTCTCTTGGGCTCATAATTACCTTGTGTCTTTGGTGTTCTTCATTCTCTTTTGTTCCAGGTGGGTTGAGACCAATTGATGCATCTTAGATGGCCACGTGCTAGTGTTTAAGATCCCAGAAACCACTCTCCAAAGTGGGATGCAGAATGTTTTCTTAATAAATTTTATTATGCCAATCGACTTAGATGTCCCCTGAAACCACGGTCCCCAATCCCCTGCCCCTGCTACACTGGCCTTTTAAGCATTCAATTTATTCAGGAAACTTCTTTGCTTTTGGTTTAGTCCAAAAATATGAAACGTTTCATGAATTTGCATATCATCCTTGAGCAGGGGCCATGCTAGTCTTCTCTGTATCATTCCAATATTAGTATATGTGCTCCTGAAGCAAGAACAGCAGTTCTTTTTAAGGAAAATCTAATTTAGTTAATCAATGAAGAGGGTTAAAAATGACTGATCTGAAAGAATCAGAAAGAATTTTTCTCATCTTAAAAGTCTTGTCAGATCTGGCAATGATGAAAAGGTAAGTAAATTCTTTGGAATTTACTACTAAAAAAAGAGAAAAAAATCCTTATTTCAGTCTCCCCTTCCTATACCAGTTCTTATTCTTCGGTTTGAATAAATACCCCTTTTCCAGTAATAATACCATTCTCATGCCTTGGTTGTTATTGTTTTGTTTTAATTTGCTTCTTTGTTTAGTAAATTTGGCTAGGACCTACGTGGCAGAAGTGAAGCTTTAGATTGTAGTGTGTGTGTAAATTTAAATATCTGATACTGTGGTGGTTGCCAATAACTTAACTTGAGAATTGTACTTTTGTAAGGTAAAAAGAAAAGATTTCCATCACATAAATAACAGATTGAGAAGAAACATCCTCTCAATGAGACTTAAACTATGCTAACCCTTATGTGCCACTAATTTAACTTGTAGCTTCCACTCAGAGTTCTGGTTTGGAGCAGAATCATTCTGCTTTTGCAGAGTTTTGATTCCAGAATCAGCAATTTGCATCAGCGGTCAGAATGTATATTGGCCCAGATAAAACTGTAGGATTGGGAGGTGGGACAACCTCTGGCCTGCAATCTTTCAAAATCATAAGCAGAATTTCCTGGCTGTGGGGAAGATGAGCGAGTGAGTTCATGGAAACTAAGTGTTTCCGTTTCATTTTGGTATTGTAATCTGGATTCACTTTTTGAAAGTACACATGGTGTAAGTACAAGTCAGGTCCTCTGGGCCCCTGCTTTGCTTAACTTTTGTTAGTAACCCATATAGACTAAAACTACTGACAGAAATAGAGTTTGCCTCTTGGAAAATTAATAATAACTCCCTTTCTGGAAAATCTAATCTACTTTGGTTTACATAATTTTATCAGTAGGAGGGAGTCCCTGGGTGGTACAGTTAGTGCAATAGGCTGCTAACCAAAAGATCAGAAGTTTGAGTCCACCCAGAGGCACCTTAGAAGAAAGGCCTGGCAATCTACTGTTGAAAAATCAACTATTGAAAATCTTGTGGATCACAGTTCTACTCTGACACATGGGGTTACCATGATTGAGAGCCCACTCAACGGCAACTACTACTGGTATCAGTAGGTAGGATGACCTTCAGTTTTATAGACAGAGACTTATCAAAGAAAACGAGTCCTCCTCTATACATAAAATAATACCAAGGTTCATTTTGAGTTATTGAGGGAATCCCACTAAAAAACCCACTGCCGTCGACCATAGTGACCCTGTAGGACAGAGTAGAACTGCCCCATAGAGTTTCCAAGGAGCGCCTGGTGGATTTGAACTGCCGACCTCTTGGTTAGCAGCCGTAGCACTTAACCATTATGCCACCAGGGTTTCCATTGAGGGAATAGAATGGTTCAAAATGGGGCAGTGAGACCACAAGAATGCAGAAGCACTCCCAATTTGACAAAGGTTTTGGGGTAGCTTTTATGGTAAAATATCAGGAACATGGAGTAAATTTTTCTGATTGGTTGACGTTTAAAAACTAGGTTTCATCAATCACAGGATAACCACAGAATATTTAAAGATTTTTCTTATCAGTCATGTACATAAGTCACAAGGTGGTTACAAGATGTTAGTTATGTAAAGTTTCTTATCTATCATAAATTCCCTTGGAAATATTCTGCTGAGTATAACAAAGAGATGAACTTTCTCATAATATACATAGGCAAAACACCTAAGCAGAAGTTACATATCTAGAGGAGAAGAAGAACAACAAAATGGTTTCCAAATTGAATTAGCTGTTGGCCATCTTGGTCGTGCCAAGTACCTCTAAAACCAAAAACCAGCCTGTTGCTGTTGAGTCAATTTGACTCATAGTAACCCTATAGGACAGAGTTGAATGGCCCCATAGAATTTCCAAGGAGTGCCTGATAGATTTGAACTGCTGACCTTTTCGTTAGCAGACGTAGCTCTTAACTACTACGCCACCAGGGTTTCCAATTACCTCTATTTAGACTTAAAATGCTCTTGTTCATTCCTTTCTCTTGATCAAGAATTCTATAGAATTCCTTGATCACAATATTTGATCACTCTAAGAGTACTGTCTTCTGCATGGCCTTAGTTGGAGGCTTAGGGTGGCTGCTCATTGAGATTTTTAAGACCCCAGTCACTACAATTTATAGCAGCTGGGCACCACCTATCATTCTAATCCTTTTCTTCACCACGCTATAGCTAACACACTCTGCTTCTTGTGATATTCTCATGAGGGGTGTTTAGAGCTAAAGGCCAAATCTTGAAGAACAACTTGGCATTACATAAGGTGACCAGCACTAGGGCACATATTCAGAGATTCTAGAAATTTTGGTCTCTTCAAGATACATAACTCTTTGCAAGACTAAACATTTTGCAGTGTGGTTGTAAAGGTTAGCGATATAGTACATTATACTTTTAGCAATTCCTATAACTACAATTACAAAGATTAAAAGGAGTAAGCCAGTTTGTACGATGGAGCATAGCCAAGAATTGATTTCATGGGGTATCCAGCTAAAGAGGTCAAAAGAGGATGGAATGGTCACGGGTGGTATTGTGTGTGTAACCAAGTGGCTTTGTGGTGAATCTTAGTTTTACTTCCCCTGTGGTGTTGGTCCAGGAATAACATGAAGTGTCAGCAATTGCACAGACTCCACCCTACTGTGTTAGCAAGAAATATAAGGCTATCCAATTGTCAAGAAAAACCTTATCAAGATATCCTAAAGATTACTTTTGGGCAACCATTCCTTTGACAACATTATCAGCAGTCTGGGCCATAATAACAGATAAGTTGTGAATAGATTCCTCTAATTGTCAGTGGAAACAAATGCCGGTAGAAATGACCAGCCCTATCCAGGTCTATCTGCAGTGAGGTTTCCGGGGAGAGTGAGTTCTCTATTTTGGACAGATACTAATTTTATATCATTGGTCCAGTGTAATCTATCACCATATGAGTGGATATCAAACAGAATTCCAAGAATTCCTAAGGTGCATTGACTCCACATACTACATTCATCTAGACATGTCAAAGCCCAAACATAAGGTTCAACATTGGACCTTCTTTTTAAATAGCTATATCCTCCCCATAGGAAAACGTATCCTTAGGGGGCACACATCATGCCACTTCTGGCTTGTTTATTAGGAAAGAGAATGGTCTGATTGGCTGCTTCTAGCCAGACTTCTCTGATTGAATTATTACAAATGGATAATCTATCAAACTGTAAATGATCCCAAAGTTGGGCACAAATGGGGAAGTTTTGACTATTTGCAAAGCAACTACTTGTTAGTGAGGCATAGTATGAGCATTGTCAGTATACAGGGTACGTTGTTCTGGGCAAGAGCATCTTTTGGGACCTACCCAGACATAAGTAAGATTGAAATAAGGAACTAAATGGTGAGTTCGCAATTCTGGAGGGTGCCACAGTTGGACATGTATGGCTATCTTAAATAGTTTCTTGAACTCTATAGTGCAGTTGAGTATATTTTTGTAGCCTAACACCGGAGCTGTAAGAGGATCAGAATGATCTTGGATAGATTGGGGGGAGAAATGGCATATTCAACAGTTAGGTTGCTAGCACTTGCTACTGACTGTGTTAGTTTGATAAAGGCATTTTCTTTCCAAGCACTAGAGGAGATTTAAAAAAATAATATCAGAAAACTTAAGGAGAACATTATAATGGGGCAAAAACTATTTTAAAAGAGTACAATAAAGCAAATAACACAAAGATAACAACTGTAAAAAAGTATGTCCCTTCGGTTACTTTGATGAAAAGGCAAATATAGTTAACAATAATTATGTCAATTAGTTATATCAAAATTTTAATGACTTACCAGATCTTATTCCATGGTCTTGGGGTTAGCTGTCTACTTCTGAAGTCATCTGCTTCTGTCCTGGTAAACATTTAAATTTGAGTCTCAGTTCTCCAGTGGGCTGGACATTCCAGGCAGAGGTTTTAGCTTTCTTCAGCTGTGATAGATAAATCCATGGGTTGATTCCCTCTAATTTTGCAGTGCAGGAGTTGGTGAAAAGGACTAAGTAGGGCCCTTTCTATTGGGTTTTTTTAGTTGATTTCTTCTCCAGTATACATAATCTCTGGGAGCGATACCAGACATCTGCAGGGGAACTGCTTTCTCATCATCAAAGACCTTTTTAACCTGAGAAAGATAATTCTTAGAATGTACTATTAATGCTTGGCAATATCTTAATAAATGTAATTGAACTGTGTTATGGTTGATGTAGGTGGAATAGGGACAGTCTCATAGAGGTAAGTTTATGTGATCCAAAAAGAGTAAATCTTAAACTTAAAAGGACTAGAGGAAGAAACTTTAACCAAGATAAACTAAAAACTTCACAAAGTTTCACTATTTGGGTCTTGATTGTTCCATTAGTTCTTTCTACTAATCTAGATGACTGGGGATGGTAAGGACAATGAAGTCTTCAATAAGCGGGAAAGACTCTACATAGTTTATGAATCACTTGACCAGTAAAATGAGTTCCATGGTCACTGCAGAGATGCTCGGGGACTCCTGAAGTAGGTATGATGTTTTCAAGAAGTTTCTTTGCAACAAAAGCAGCAGTAGCATGGTGGAGAGGGAAGGCTTCTACCCACTGGGAGAATCTACAGATCATTACTAAAATATATGTACAGCTGTTTGATGGAAATAGTTGGATAAAATCCAGTTGTCATTCAAGCTTAGACCCAAAAGGTAATGGGGTATTGTCCAGAGGATACTTTGAGAAGTTTCTGGGGATTATAGTGGGAACAAATGGAACAGTGACTGGTCACGTGGTCAGCAACTTCAAAAAAAAATTTCCCCTACCAGTATTTTTTTAAGGTTTCAATCATTTTATTTCATCCCATATAAGGGTTCATGTGTAAGGCTTGCATTAGAGGACATGAGGGGATTTGAGGGGCACAGGTGTTAACTTAAGTCCTGTCCATAACTTGGTAACAGGGTCCTGGAGGCAGCCTGCTTTTTTCCACATTTCAATCTCTTCTGGGTGTGTAATCTCTTCTGTTTGAGCTAATTGTTGTCATTTTGAAAGGTTTTCTGAGGTTACTTCAGAAAGATTTGAGTCTTCTGTAAATAAATCTGTGGTACTATCTTCTTCATGTGGATATTCAAAAAACCTAGGGCAGTTATCAGGGCCATGCTGATTTTGTATGTGGCCTGTTTGGCTGCGGTATCTGCAAGGCTGTCCCCATGAACCTCTTTGGTTTGGAGCACTCATTTAGGTTGGTGAGCCTAAATTTTTTTTTTTTTTTTATAATAATTTTTATTAAGCTTCAAGTGAACGTTTACAAATCCAATCAGTCTGTCACATATAAGTTTACATACATCTCACTCCCTACTCCCACTTACTCTCCCCGTCTTGAGTCAGCCCTTTCAGTCTCTCCTTTCTTGACAATTTTGCCGGCTTCCCTCTCTCTCTATCCTCCCACCCCCCTCCAGACAAGAGTTGCCAACACAGTCTCAAGTGTACACCTGATATAATTAGCTCACTCTTCATCAGCGTCTCTCTCCCACCCGCTGACCAGTCCCTTTCATGTCTGATGAGTTGTCTTCAGGGATGGTTCCTGTCCTGTGTCAACAGAAGGTCTGGAGAGCATGACCGCCGGGATTCCTCCAGTCTCAGTCAGACCATTAAGTTTGGTCTTTTTATGAGAATTTGGGGTCTGCATCCCACTGCTCTCCTGCTCCCTCAGGGGTCCTCTGCTGAGCTCCCTGTCAGGGCAGTCATCGATTGTGGCCGGGCACCAACTAGTTCTTCTGGTCTCAGGATGATGTAGGTCTCTGGTTCATGTGGCCCTGGTGAGCCTAAATTTTAATCACAGAAATTTCAGAAGGGAGTAATAGGGCATCTAGAAGTTCTAACATGAGGGTTCCATTCTTTATAACACTACCAGGAGATGTCAGGAACCCTCTTTGGTAACATAACATGCCAAAATCATGTATAGCCTCGAATCCATAACGAGAATCCATGTAAATGCTTACAGACTTTCCTGAAGCAAGTTTGCAAGCTCTAATAAGAGCAATTAATTCAGCCTGTTGAGCAGAAGTAGCTTCGAGGAGGGGTTGGGCTTTCAAGGACCTCAGTAGAGGTAATTTATAACATATCCAGCCCTGTGATGTGAGGAATTGGGATTAGGTTTCAAATAGGAGCCATCCACAAATAATATTAAGTCAGGATACACTAAAGGAGTCTCTTTTAAATCTCTCCGTATAGTCAAAAGTTTTTAAATAAAATCTAGATAGTCATGTTTGGGAAGACCACTGTCCTCAGCCACTGGTAAAAGAATAAAAACTCATTGCCATCAAGTCAATTCTCACTCATAGAAACCCTATAGGACAGAGTAGAACTGCCTCATAGGATTTCCAAGGAGCAGCTGGTGGATTCGAACTGCTGACTTTTTGGGTAGCAGCTGAGCTCTTAACCACTGCACCACCGGGGTTCTGGGTTTAAACAGGCTGCAGAATGCAACCTGATGTTGTATGCTGCCAGAAGGAGGTAATCCTACTAGCAGAGAGGTGTTGAGGCGATGCAGAATTAAGTAAAGCAGAGACTGCATTTAGATATTTTTCATATAAACATCTAACAAATTTCCAAGCAACTATATCTGCAGTATTTTCTACTAACTTGGCTGTGGCAGCCACAGCTCACAGGCAAGGAGGATAGCCTCTGGCTACTGGATCAAGTAGTAAAATATATTAGCCCCCAGGTTGTTGTTGTTCTCCATGTCTTTGGGTGAGTTCCCCGAGAACAGTACCAGACACTTCATACACATACAAAAATCTAAGTGAATACTTGAAACCATAGAGCTGAGGCTTCTTGCTAAAACAATTTTAAGTTTATAATAGCATATTAGTCTTTAGGTGATGTACAGAAAGTGTTGGGTTCAGAGGCTTTCAAATATTTGTATAAAGGTTGAGCTATTAGAGAAAAATAGGAAATCCACATGTAGCAATAGCTGCAGAGTCCAAGGAACCCCCATAATTGTTTCTTAGGTTTGGATTTGGGGAAGGCACAGTTTCCCTCCATTTAGTGTCCATGGAGATTCCTTCTGCTGAAATAATATGTCCTAAATACTTAACAGAAGGCAAAGCAAGTTGTATTTTTCCTGAGAGAGCTTATGTCCTCCAGCTACCAAATGTTTTAGTAAAAGTAAACTATCTTCAATACAGGCCTGCTGGGAGCCTGAACATACTAGTAAATCATCAATGTATTGTAGTCAGGAGGACTTACTTTTAAATTGTAAGGGCTGTAAGTCAGCATGGAAAATTTGCGAAAGTAAGTGGGGGGACTCAGTGAATCCCTGGGATGTTATGGTCCCAGAATACTGCTGATTGTCTCAAATGAAAGCAAACAGGTATTGGCTTTCAGGGTATACAGGAATGCTGAAAAAGGTGCTACAAAGATCAAAAACTTTAAGTGAGAAGAGTGTGTGGAAACATTAGAAAGTAATAAATGAAGATTTGGAACAACTAGAAATCTAGGAATCACAATATGATTAACAGCACATAAGTCTTGAAAAAATGTTCATCCTCTATTTATTCTTTTAATAGGGAGGACAGAAGTGTTACAAGGGCTGGTACAAGGAACAATTAAGTGTTTTGAAAGAAAATCTTGAACAATGGGAAGCTAATCCTTCCTTATCTTCTCTTTTCTGGGAATATTGAAGAATATTTGGCAGAGGCTTTGAAGTGTCTACTTGAATTTCAATAGGTGCTGCTGATAAGACTCATCTGACATTGGTAGATGTGAGGGCCCATGAAGTCTCAAGAATTTCTGAGAGGAGATTAGAGGAGAGTGGGTTGAGGGGCATTGAATTATCTTTCTAGATAGTTATGGCTTGTAAATAACAAGGGGCCTCTTCTCTTTGAACTAACTCTGTTTCAAGTTTTTAAATAATTTTTCTCTCCTTAAAAAAAAGAACCAACTGCTGTCAAGTTGATTCTGACTCATAGTGACTGTATAGGACAGAGTAGAACTGTCCCATAGGGTTTCCAAGGAGTGCCTGGTGGATTTGAACTGCTAACCTTTTCGTTAGTAGCTGTCTTAGTTATCTAGTGCTGCTGTAACAGAAATACCACAAGTGGATGGCTTTAACAAAGAGAAGTTTATTCTCTCACAGTCCAGTAGGCTAGAAGTCCAAATTAAGGGCACCAACTCCAGGGGAAGGTTTTCTGTTTCTGTCTGCTCTGGAGGAAGATCCTTGTGATGCATCAGTCTTTCCTTGGTCCAGGAACATCTCAGTGCAGGAACCTCAGGTCCAAAGGACTTTCTCTGCTCCCAGCATTGCTTTCTTGGTGGTATGAAGCCCCATGTCTCTCTCCTTGCTTCTCTCTTTTATATCTCAAAAAAGATTGGCTTAAGACACTACGTAATCTTGTAGCTCTCATCAGTATGAAAAAAACTGCCACTAACCCATTTTATTACATCATGGCAGTAGGATTTACAACGCATAGGGAAATCATATCAGAAGATAAAACGTTAGACAATCTTACAAGGGAATCATGACCTAGCCAAGTTGACAGATGTTTTTTGGGGACACAATTCAATCCCTGACAGTAGCCAAACTCTTAACCATTAGGCCACCAGGGGTTCCTTTCTTTCTTTAGATAAGTTTAATATTTCTCCCATTTCAGTAAATTGTGGAGCCCTGTTGGTGGCGTGATTAAGAGCTGCAGCTGCTAACTGAAAGGCTGACAGTTCGAATACACCAGCCCCAGCCACTCCTCGAAAACCATATGGGGCAGTTCTACTCTGTCCTATACGGTCACTATGAGTTGGAATCTTGATGGCAACAGGTTTGGCTTTTATTTTTCAGTAAATTGTAAATGACGATTCCATTTGGATAACACTTCTTGGCCTAACGAATTAACAGGGGTATTCTTTTTTTTTTTTTTTTAATTAACTTTTATTAAGCTTCAAGTGAACGTTTACAAATCCAATCAGTCTGTCACATATATGTTTACATACATCTTACTCCGTACTCCCACCTGCTCTTCCCCTATTGAGTCAGCCCTTTCAGTCTCTCCTTTTGTGACAACAGGGGTATTCTTGTTGTTGTTAGGTGCCGTCAAGTCAGTTCTGACTCATGGCAACCCTATGTACCACACAACAAAATATTACTCTGTTCTGTGCAATGCTCACAATCGTTGTTATGCTTGAGCCCATTGTTGCAGCCAGTGTGTCAATCTATCTCATTGAGGGTCCTCCCCTTTTCCACTGACCTTATACTTTACCAAGCAGGATGTCCTTCTCCAGGGACTGATCCCTCCTGACAACATATCCAAAGTATGTAAGATGCAATCTCACCATACTTGCTTTTAAGGAGCATTCTGGTTGAACTTCTTTCAAGGCAGATTTGTTCATTCTTTTGACAGTTGATGGTACATTCAATATTCTTCTCCAACACCACAATTCAAAGGTGTCAGTTCTTAGGTCTTCCTTATTCATTGTCCAGGTTTCCCATGCCTATGACGTGATTGAAAATACCATGGCTTGGGTCAGGTGCACCTTAGTCTTCAAGGTGACATCTTTGCTTTTCAACACTTGAAAGAGGTCTTTTGCAGCAGATTTGCCCAATGCAATGTGTCTTTTGATTTCTTGACTGCTGCTTCCGCGGGTGTTGGTTGTGGATCCAAGTAAAATGAAATATTTGACAACTTCAATCTTTCCTCCGTTTATCATTGGTTATTGGTCCAGTTGTGAGAATTTTTGTTTTCTTTATGTTGAGGTGTAATACATACTGAAGGTTGTAGTCTTTGATCTTCATCAGTAAGTGTTTCAAGTCCTCTTCTCTTTCGGCAAACAAAGTTGTTTCATCTGCACAACACAGGTTGTTGAGTCTTCCTCCAATCCTTATTCATAGAGTCCAGCTTCTTGGATTATTTGCTCAGCATACAGATTGGATTATTTGCTCAGTTTACAGATTGAATAGGTTTAGTGAAAGGATACAACCCTGATGCACACCTTTCCTGACTTTAAACCACACAGTATCCCTTTGTTCTGTCTGAACAACTGCCTCTTGATCTATGTACAGGTTCCTCCTGAGCACAATTAACTGTTTTGAATTCCCATTCTCCTCAATGTTACCCATAATTTGTTACAATTCACACAGTCGAATGCCTTTGTATAGTCAATAAAATGCAGGTAAACATTCTTCTGGTATTCTCTGCTTCTAGCCAGGATCCATCTGACATCAACAATGATGTCCCTGGTTCCGTGTCCTCTTTTGAATCCAGCCTGAATTTCTGGAAGTTCCCTGTCAATATACTGCTGCAGCTGCTTTTGAATGATCTTCAGCAAAATTTTGCTTGCATGTGATATTGATGATATTGTTTGATAATTTTCACATTTGGTTGGATCACCTTTCTTGGGAATAGGCTTACAAATGGATCTCTTCCAGCTGGTTGGCCAGGCAGCTATCTTCCAAATTTCTTGGCATAGAAGAGTGAACGCATCCAGCACTGCATTCATTTGTTGAAACATCTCAACTGATATTGCATCAATTCTTGGAGCCTTGTTTTTCGCCAATGCCTTCAGTGAGGCTTGGACTTCTTCCTTCAGTACTATGGGTTCCTGATCATATGCTACCTCTTGAAATGGCTGAATGTTAATCAATTCTTTTTGGTATAATGACTCTGTGTAGTCCTCCATCTTCCTTTGGTGCTTATTGTGTCGTTTAATATTTTCCCCATAGAATCCTTCACCATTTTGACTTGAGGCTTAAATTTTTTTTCAGTTCTTTCAGCTTAAAAAATACCTAGTGTGTTCTTCCCTTCTGGGTTTCTATCTCCAGTTCTTTGCACATGTCATTATAATACTTTACTTTGTGTTCTTGAGCTGCCCATTGAAATCTTCTGTTCAGTTTTTTTTTACTTCATCATTTCTTCCTTTTGCTTTAGCTGCTTGATGTTCAAGAGGGGTATTAGGGCTGAGCAACAAAGGTTGTGAATCTTCAATGGCCCAAGCAATATGGGAGCAGGCTTAGAATGGATTAAAATTTGCTCTTGATTAGTACCCCCCTATTTTAGAAGATTTTTTTACTCTAGGGCAGTAGCTTTTGTAAACAAGTGGGGTTGATTGTGGACAGGGTAACTCCAGTATCTACTAAGAAGCGGCAAGGTTCCGCATTAACATTTTGAACAGTTTCCCCTTGTGTGTTTAGTGCCACCATTAAAAAAAAAACTCTGTTTTATCCCCGGAGCCCCTTTATTCAATATTGGGAGAAGGGGCATTGAGCTGGGGAGTTTCTACTTTAGTTTTCATGCCTTTTACTTTGTAGCATTCATTTTTCCAATGTCTGAACTTTTTGCAATAATGGCAAATGTCAGACTACGGCCAGTAGAAGGCTTACTAAATTTCTTTTGGCCATAAAATTGCAATTGTTGTAGTTTCAATGCCATTAATTTATTTTGTTTTGCTTGCTATTTTTGCTCTAAAGTTTGGGCCAATTCAAAGTTTAAGTGAGTTAGTTCACTAATTGGAACTCTTTCCCAGTACAACCTATGGTATGTAACTAACTCAGACAGTTACAGGTGAAAACTATTAAAAAACATTGAATTAAAAGCTAACTTGGCTCCTGTTTCAGAAAATATTAAGCCAGAATGTTCAGCAAAGGCCTTATCCAATTTATTCCTGTAATTATATATGTTTTCACCTTTCTCCTGTTTATAACTCTAAATTTTTGCCCAATCTATCTTCTGAGGAAGAGCTTTGAGGATTGCCTCCAACAACATTTTAGTAACAGGCCTTGTCTGATATAACCATTCAATGCCAGAGACATTGACTTTTATAGTTAAAGATTTCTTAGGGTGATTCCAATTGGTCTGTTTCATTCATTGTTGTGTCTTCCTTGGTCCTACTAACCTATTTATTAACTGATATAAGTCTGGTAACCCAGGTTCATAGATTTCTAATAACGTCCTAAACTCAGTAAATTGGTGAGGACCTTCATGAGAGTTGGGAAACTGACTATTGTGCGAAGCTCTGCTTTGGACCAGGAGATAGATAGGAGCTGCCACTGGAGGGGCAGAAGGGGCAGATGCAGAATTTTGATTTTGTAATTCCTGTTTTGTTTAGCCAACTTGGATACTGTGTCTTGTAAAGAAGCTGTTTTACTGATGACTCTTAGAGACCTCTAGGTACTAATCAAAGTGGGCATCCCATTGTCGTTTAATCCAGAAGCCTTTATTTACCAATTTACGGAGCAGAAAAACTAACTTAGATAAATCAAAGGATTCTCAAAGTGGTCACTGATTCTCTAAATTGTCTCTAGTAATGTGGTGCCAAGTAGGCAAAAACAAGCAGGTCATAGGATCAAAATGTTTTTTCATGTAGTGGGCTGGAGTCCTGAAGGGAAGCTCCCAAATCCCTTGGAACTGGCATTTCACATTACCAAGAAGATTCGAAGTTGCTCTCTGAAATTATGGATTCTTAAACTCAAAAAATCTTATGAGGGTGTGCCACGGAGTTTGGGCAGTGTTTTCGTGGACCAATTTGTGCCTTCATTGTGTGAGTTTGGCTTGTGGTGGGTGAGTAGCCCAGTGCTCTGCCATATGCTCATGTTTCAGCTTATACTATCATAGGTGTTTTTATTCAGCTGAAGCTGGTGGTGAATACACTAGAAGATTTTTTAAAAATAATTTTTATTGTGCTTTAAGTTAAAGTCTACAAATCAAGTCAGTCTCTCACACAAAAACCCATATACACCTTGCTACACACTCCCAATTACTCTTCTCCTAATAAGACAGTCTGCTCTCTCCCTCCACTCTCTTTCTTCGTGTCCTTTTCACCAGCTTCTAACCCCCTCCGCCCTCTCATCTTCCCTCCAGGCAGGAGACGCCAACATAGTCTCAAGTGCCCACCTGATCCAAGAAGCTCACTCCTCACCAGCATCCCTCTCCAACCCATTGTCCAGTCCAATCCATGTCTGAAGAGTTGGCTTTGGGAATGGTTCCTTTCCTGGGGCAACAGAAGGTCTGGGCACCATGACCACTGGGGTCCTTCTAGTCTCAGTCAGACCATTAAGTCTGGTCTTATGAGAATTTGAGGTCTGCATCCCACTGTTCTCCTGCTCCCTCAGGGGTTCTCTGTTGTGTTCCCTGTCAGGGCAGTCATCGGTTATAGCCAGGCACCATCTGGTTCTTCTAGTCTCAGGATGATGTAGTCTCTGGCTCATGTGGCCCTTTCTGTCTCTTGGGCTCATAATCACCTTGTGTCCTTGGTGTTCTTCATTCTCCTTTGTTCCAGGTGTGTTGAGACCAATTGATGCATCTTAGATGGCTGCTTGCTAGCATTTAAGACCCCAGACGCCAGTCTTCAAAGTGGGATGCAGAATGTTTTGTTAATAGATTTTATTATATCAATTGACTTAGATGTCCCCTGAAACCATGGTCCCCAGACCCCTGTCCATGCTACGCTGACCCTTCGAAGCATTCAGTTTATTGAGGAAACTTCTTTGCTTTTGGTTTAGTCCAGTTGTGCTAACCTCCCCTGTATTGTGTGCTGTCTTTCCCTTCACCTAAAGTAGTTCTTATCTACTGTCTAATTAGTGAATGCCCCTCCCACTCTCCCTCCCTCCCCCCTCTCGTAACCACAAAAGAATGTTTTCTTCTCAGTTTAAACTATTTCTCAAGTTCTTGTAATAGTGGTCTTATACAATATTTGTCCTTTTGCAACTGACTAATTTCACTCAGCATAATGCCTTCCAGGTTCCTCTATGTTATGAAATGTTTCACAGATTCCTCACTGTTCTTTATGGATGCGTACTATTCCATTGTGTGAATATACCATAATTTATTTATCCATTCATCTGTTGATGGGCATCTTGGTTGCTTCCATGTTTTTGCTATTGTAAACGGTGCTGCAATAAACATGGGTGTGCATATATCTGTTCGTGTAAAGGCTCTTATTTCTCTAGGATATAGTCCAAGGAGTGGGTACCCTAGAAGATTTTAAGGTTTGTCCAGTGCCAGCAGATTGTGGCTTACAGAGTCTGATATTCCATTGGAGCAAAATTGAAGTTCTAAATAGTCACTCTTGCAAGGACAAAAGAGATCCCTCAACTAACAAGATAATAGATTTCTGCAGGCAAAAACAGACTTGCAAACACAAAATGAAACTAAATTCGCTTACCTCAATGGAGACACCTGATCCTTCAATAAAACTCAGAAAGCCACACACAAAGGAAGCATGGCTCAAATTCAAGAGTTTGTTTACCTGGGGAAAAACTCCTGAGAACCTATGGAGACAGTGAGCCCCAATGGCTCCTCTGGTGCCATAGCCCAAGTCCTCGATCCCTGGAGGTTGCTCACAGTAATGCACTTTCAAATCCCACTTCTCTGACACCAGAAATGTCAAAAAGAACAACAGTCCTCTATATAAAATAATATCAATGTTTATTGTGAGTTGTTGAGGCACTAGGACAATTCAAAATGAGACAGTCCAACCTCAAGATTGCAGAAGCACTCCTAATGTGACAAAGGCTTTGGGGTTGCTTTTATAGTAAAATATCAGAAAATTACAGTGAATTTTTCTGATGCCTTGACATTTAGAAACTAGGCTTCATCAATCACAGGACAATCACAGAATATTCATTTTTCTTTTCAGTCATGTAGATAAGTCACAAAGTGGTTACAAGACTTTAGTTATGTAAAGTTTCTAGTCTATGCTTATCATATATTCTCTTGAAAACTTTCTGTTAAATATAGCAAAAAGATGAACTTCCTCATAATGTACATAGGCAAAACGCATAAGCAGGTATTATGTATCTAGAGGTGAAGAAGAACAATAAAATAATTTCTGAATTGAACTAGTAGTCAGCCATTTTGTTCATGCCATGTACCTCTAGCTAGATTTAAAATGGTTCTTGTTCATTCCAGGACTTTCTCCTACAGAACCTCTGATTGAGTTCCAACTGTGAACGTTTCAGTTAGCAAGCGATTGCTTAACTGTTGCACCATCAGGGCTCCTCAGCAATGTTCTAAGTGCCTAAAATATAAGAAATTATTTTATTATCACAACAACTCTAAGATTTACAGACGGACAAAGTGAGGCACGGAGATGTTATTCAATTTACCCAAGGCCACAGTTAATTAGTGGCAGAGCTGGCCTTGTGAGCCTAAGCTTTAGTGATGCTTCTCTGAGCCACAATGCTATGGCCCAATCTGCATTTGTACTCCTCTTCAGTGCTTTTTCCTTTAACATCAAAATGCATATTGGGCCAAAAGAATGGGCTTTAGTTAAAATATAAGGTCTGACATTAGTAATCGTCCACAAACTCTTATCCAAAAATTCTAAAATTCAAAAAGCTATGAAAAAACTGGAAGGTTTTTGGAGTTTGGGGGAAATCTCATTTGGCAGAAAAAATCTAAATTGAAACTATAGCTTTAATTTATTCCACTAGTGCAAATACACATTTTGCACCAGAAATAATTAATGTATCTGATTACAGAGTATACCCCAGATCCCGCTGAAGTTGTTGTTAGGTGCTGTTGAGTCAGTTCCAACTCACAGCAACCTTATGTACAACGGAATGAGACACTGCTGGATCCTGTGCCATCCTCTCAATTATTAATATATTTGAGCCCATTGGTATAGCCAGTGTGTCAATCTGAAGGTACTGTATAATATATACATGATTGTTAAGGTTGTGTGTCAACTTGGCTTGGCCATGATTGTCAGTGGTTTGGCAGTTTTGATGTAGTTTGGCAGTCGTATAATGATGTAATCACCTCCATGGTGAGACCTGATATAATGTGATCACCTATGTGATGGGATCCTCTGTGAGCAGCCAATCAGTTGAAAGGGAGTTTCCTTGGGGGTGTGGCCTGCATCCAATACAGGTGGACTTTCTGGCAAGGCTTGGGGCTTTTGTTAGCTCTGGATCCTGCAGCTGGCTCCTATTCATCTGACCTTTGATTCCTGGCACTTTAGCTAGCAGCTTGCCTGCTAATCCTGGGATTTGTCACCCTCTGTGGTCTAGACTTTGTGTTAGCTAGCCCTTGTAGCTATGCAAATTAGGAGAAACCTCCATCCTGACCCACAGATTTGGGGTTTTCTAGCCTCTACAACCATGTGAGTCATTGCCTTGATATACACCTCTCTCTCTCTACATATACATAGACTCTTCACCGGTTTTGCTTCTCTAGAGAACCCAGCCTAAGACAATATGATATATGCATTATTCACCACTCAGCTGCCGTTTATTGCACTGTGGTGGCTTACATGTTGCTATGATGCTGGAAGCTATGCCACCGGAATTTCAAATACCAGCTGGGTCACCCATGGTGTACAGATTTCAGCAGAGCTTCCACTAAGACAGACCAGGAAGAAGGACCTGGTGGTCTACTTCTGAAAAATTGGCATGTGAACACCTTATGATAGCAGCACAACATTTTCTGATATAGTGCCAGAAGATAAGCCCCTCAGGTTGGAAGGCACTCAAAGTGCAATTGGGGAAGAGCTGCCTCCTCAAAGTAGAGTTGACCTTAATGGATGGAGTAAATCTTTCAGGACTTTCATTTGCTAATGTGACATGACTCAAAAGAAGAAGAAACAGCTGCAAACATCCATTAATAATAGGAACATGGAATGTACAAAGTATGAATCTAGGATAATTTGAAGTTGTCAAAAATGAAGTGGAACACTTGAAGATCGATATCCTAGGCATTAGGATGAACTGAAAAGTATTGGTATTGGCCATTTTGAATTGAACAATTGTATGATCTATTATGTTGGGAATGACAAATTGAAAAGGAATGGTGCCACATTCATTGTCAAGGAGCACGTTTCAAGATCTATCCTGAAGTAGGATGTTGTCAGTGATAGGATAATGCCCATATGCCTACAAGGAAGACCAGTTAATATGATTATTCAAATTTATGCACCAAATATTAATGCCAAAGATGAAGAAATTGAAGATTTTTACCTACTTCTTCAGGCTGAAATTGATCAAACAGGCAATCAAAATGTATTGATAATTGCTGATGATTGGAATTTGAGTTGGAAACAAAGAAGGATTGGTAGTTGGAAAATATGGCCTTGGTGATAGAAATGATGCCAAAGATTGTATAATAAAATTTTACAAGACCAGTGTCCTATTTATTGGAAATACCTTTTTTCAACAACATAAATGGTAACTCTACACATGGACCTCACCAGATGGAATATGCAAGAATCAAATCGACTATGTCTGGAGAAGTTCAAACTCATCAGTCAGAACAAAGCCAGAGGCTGACTGTGGAACAGACCTACGTAATTTCAAGTTGAAGCTGAAGAAATTAAAAGCATATAATATGTGATATTATCTATCACTCATCCATTGTTGTTAGGTGCCATCGAGTAGATTTTCAACTCAAAGCGACCCTGTGTGACAGAGTAGAACTTCCCCGTAGGGTTTTCTTGAGTATATCCCCACAGAGTTTTCTTTAGTATACACCTTAAGTATATTCCACCTGAATTTAGAGACCATCTTACGAATAGATTTGACACACTGAACACTAATGATGGAAGACCAAATGAGTTGTGAGACAGCATCAAAGATATCATACATGAAGAAAGCAAGAGTCGTTAAAAAAAAAACAGGAAAGAAAGAAAAGACAAAAATGGATGTCAAGAAGGGACTCTGAAACTTGCCCTTGAACATAGAGTAGTTAAAGCAAATGGAAGAAATTATGAAGTAAATGAGATGAATAGAAGATTTCAAAAGTTGACTCAAGAAAACAAAGTAAAGTATTATAATGAAATGTGCAAAGACCTGGAGATAGAAAACCAAAAGGGAAGAATGTGCTCAGTATTTCTTAAGCTGAAAGACGTGAAAAAAAAAATTTAGGCCTCAAGTTGAACAATGCAGGAAGCATAAAATAAAATGGAACAAATACCCAGAGTCACTGTACCAAAAAGAATTGGTCAACGTTCAACTACTTCGGGAGGTAGCATATGATCAAGAACCAATGGTATCGAAGGAAGAAGTCCAAGCTGCACTGAAGGCATTGGCAAAAAACAGGGCTTCAGGAAGAATACCAATTAAGATGTTTCAACAAATGGGTGCAACATTGGAAGTGCTTGTTGGTCTATGTTAAGAAATTTGGAAGATATCTACATACATGGCCAATTGACTGGAAGAGATCCATATTTATGCCTATTACAAAGAAAGGTGATCCAACAGAATGTGGAAATTATCGAACAATATCATTAATATCATGCACAAGTTAAATTTTGGTGAAAATAATTAAAAAATGGTTGCAGTACTACATGGACAGGGAACTGCCAGAAATTCAAGCCAGGTTCAGAAAGGGACGTGGAATGAGGCGTATCATTGCTGATGTCAGATGGATCTTGGTTGAAATCAGAGAATACTAGGAAGATGTTATCTTAGGCTGGGTTTTCTAGAGAAGCAAAACCAGTAAAGCGTATAAATATATATACATTTGTTGTTCTTCGGTGTCGTTGGGTCGTTCTGACTCATATGTACAACAGAACAAAACACTTCCCAGTTCTGCACCATCCTCACAATCACTGTTATGATGGTTGTTGTAACCACTGTGCCAATCCATCTGTTGAGGGTCTTACTCTTTTCTGCTGGCCCTTTACTTTACCAAGCATGATGTTCTTCTCCAGGGACTGATCCCTGCTTATAACAGGTAGAAAGTATGTAGACACAGTCTCACCATCCTTGCTGCTAAGGAGCACTCTGTTTGTACTTCTTCCAAGACATATTTGTTCATTCTTTTGGCAGTCCATGGTATATTCAATATGCTTTCCCAACACCACAATTTGAAGGTGTCAATTCTTTGGTCTTCCTTATTCATTGTCCAGCTTTCACATGCACATGAGGGAATTGAAAACACCATGGCTTGGGTAAGGCACACCTTAGCCTTCAAGGTGAAATCTTTGCTTTCAACACTTTAAAGAAGTCTTTTGCAGCAGACTCACCCAATGCAAAGCATCTTTTGATTTCTTACTGCTGCTTTCATGTATGTTGACTGTGGATCCAAGTAAAATGAAATCCTCGACAACTTCAATCTTTTCTCTGTTTATCACGATGTTGCTCATTGGTCCAGTTGTGAGGATTTTTGTTTTCTTTACATTGAGGTGCAATCCATACTGAAGGCTGTGGTCTTTGATCTTCATTAGTAAGTGCTTCAACTTCTCTTCACTTTCAGCAAACAAGGTTGTGTCATCTGCATAATGCAGGTTGTTAATGAGTCTTCCTCCAATCTTGATACCCTGTTCTTCGTGTAGTACAGCTTCTCAAATTATTTGCTCAGCATGCAGATTGAATAGGTATGGTGAAAGGATACAACCCTGACACACAGGTTTCCTGATTTTAAACTACACAGTATCCTCTTGTTCTGTTTGAACGACTGCCTCTTGATCTATGTACAGGTTCCTCATGAGCATAATTAAGTGTTCTGGAAGTCTCATTCCTCACAATGTCACCCATAATTTGTTGTGATCCACACAATCAAATGCCTTGCATAGTCAGTAAAATACAGGTAAACATCTTTCTGGTATTCTCTGCTTTCAGGCAGGATCCAAAGATATTTATATCAGGAAATGGTTCACATGGTTGTAGAGGCTGGAACATTCCAAGTCCGTGGGTCAGGATATAGGCTTCTCCTGAGTCACGTAGCCACAGGTGTTGGCCAACCCAAGACTGACAAATTGGAGAGTAGGGCTCTTGCTCACAGGCTATGGAGATCAATCAATCCCAAGATCGGCAGGCAAGACTGCAGGTAAGCTGCCAACTCAAGTCCTAAGTATCGGAGGTCAGATGAACAGGAGCCAGCTGAAAGATCCAGAACGAGCAAAAGCCCACAAGCCTTGCCAGAATATCTACTTATATTCAATGCAGGCCATGTGCCCAAGGAAATTCCCTTTCAACTGATTGGCAACTCATAGCAGATCCCATCGTGGAGGTGATCACACAATATCAAATCTCATCATGGAAGCGATCACAACATCATATGATTATCAAACCAATAACAATCATGGCCCAGCAAAGTTGACACACAACCTTAAGCATCACAGATATTTACTTGTGTTTCATTGACTATACAACGGCATCCGACTGTGTGGATCATAACAAATTATGGATAACATTGTCAAGAATGGGAATTCCAGGACACTTAATTATGCTTATGTGGAACCTGTACATAGACTAAGAGGCAGTTGTTTGAGCAGAACAAGGGGATGCTGTGTGTTTTAAAGTCAGGAAAGGCATGAGTCAGTGTTGTGTCCTTTCACCATACCTATTCAATCTGTATGCTGAGCAAATAATCTGAGAAGCTGTACTACATGAAGAAGAACACAGAATCAGAATTGGAGAAAACTAATTAACAACCTTCGATATGCAGATGACACAACTCTGCTTGCTGAATGTGAAGAGGACCTGAAGCACTTACTGATGAAGATCAAAGACTATAGCTTCAGTATGGTTTACACATCAACATAAAGAAAACAAAAATCCTCACAACTTGATCAATTTGCAGCATCATGGTAAACAGAGGAAATATTGAAGTTATCAAGGATTTCATGTTAATTGGATCCACAACCAATGCCCATGGAAGCAGCAATAAAGAAATGAAATGACGTATTGCATTTGGCAAATCTGCTGCAAAAGACTTCTTTAAAGGATTAAAAAGGAGGATATCCTTTTATGGACTGAGGTGTATCTGAGTCAGGCCATGGTACTTTCTATTACCTCACATGCATGTGAAAGCTGGACAATGAATAAGGAAGACCAAAGAAGAATTGATACCTTTGCATCATGGTGTTGGTGAAGAATATTTAGTATACCATTGACTGCCAGAAGAATGAACAAATCTGTCTTGGAAGAAGTACATCCAGAAAGTTTCACGAAAGCAACGATGGTGAGACTTTGTCTCACATACTTTGGACATGTTATCATGAGGCACCAGCCTCTGGAGAAGGACATCATGCTTAGTAAAGTAAAGGGTCAGCAAAAAAAGGGGAAGGTCCTCAGTGAGTTGGATTGACAAGTGGCTGTGACAATGGGCTCAAGCATAACAATGATTGTGAGGATGGCACAGGACCAGGCAGTGTTTTGTTCTGTTGTATTTAGGGTTGCTATGATTCAGAATGGACTCAATGGCGCCTAACAACAAAAACATAAACAACATATGCATTATATTGCATTTTAAAAAACCGCAACAAATTCTGAATTTCAAAACACATTTGACCTCAAGAGTTTCTGAACTGTGGACTTAAAGGAGGTGCTTTTGCATTCTCATAACTTACAGAAATATTTCCCTGGTGGCACAAATTGTAAAGCACTTGACTATTAGCTGAAAAGTTGGCAATTTGAACCTACCCAGAGATGCCTCGGAGGACAGGCCTAGCAATTAGCTTCTGAAAGGTCACAGCCTTGAACACCCTGTGGAGCAGCTCTACTCTGTACACACCCGGTTACAATAAGTTGGAATTGACTTGATGACAACTAACAACAAATTAAAAAAAGAAGTGATTTAGATTAAGGTCTGGAAGATGTATATTGATTTACACTCTAATAGAACACGAAAGAAAACATAGCCAGGGAATTTTACAAATTTCTAGTAACACAGCTAGTGCCTGGCAGAACTGGAATTTAGGCCCAGATCTTGAACTCCTGCCATCCAGGCTCCCGAGACATTGTTTTGCCATGGGATCTATGCTTCCTTGGTTAGGAGAAAACTTCCCATGGCTGCAATGGGGGACCAGACACTGTGATAGGCCATACCAGAACCAGACACTCAGGCTGCTCTGATTTGGAGCTTTGCTTAGGGGCAGAGGGGAAACAGGTAGTGACTTCACCTTAATACAGTCAGCATGTGTTGCCAGTGCTTTTCAAGCTCAAGAGTGCTAGGAATTAACTGCAATGCTTATTTAAAGTAGGAATTCCAGTTCTCCCATACCCCATCCCAGTCTAATTCTGTCAAAATCTGCCTTTTAACAAGTATTCCAATGACTTCAAGGCATGGAGTCCTCTGACCATACCTTGTTTAGCATGGTGTTCTCAATCAGCAGTTGCATCCCGGGCCTTTGAGTTGCAAGGCTCCTAGGGCAGCCATTCACATCATAATCTCTTTGTGAATGGGCCCCCCTGCAGTTGTGCAGTGTGCAGCCTGTGCAGCCCTATTCTGTGGCTCGCGCACATCAGCAGACACACTTCCTTCCATAAATGTCAAGTTAGCAGATCTAGCCCTGGGTTAGTGCATCACAAGAGAGGGTCAGTGAAATGAGAAAAGTTCAGCTCTAATGAACGTATAAGGAGCCCTGGTGGCACAATTTTTAAGTGCTCGGCTGCTACCAAAATGTTGGCAGTTTGAATTCATCAGTCGCTCCTCGGGAGAAAGATCTACCAATCTGCTTCCATAAAGATTACAGCCTTGGAAACCCTATGGAGCAGTTCTACCGTGTCACATGGGATTACTATGAGTCAAAGTTGACTCAAGGGCACCAAACAACAACAGCAATGGACTTATCCAGAATTTTGCAATGAGGATATATATATATATATAGAAAGCAGTGAGTCGTAATCGACGTGACCACAGGGGGTTTTGGTATATAAAGCAGTTATTTTAATTTCACTATATTTATGTTTTGTGTTTTACTGTTTAATATTGTTTTCACTTTTATTCTAGGGCTGAAACCTCTGAACGATTTTAGTCTAACCCTGTTGCCTTCCTTTTATCTTCTCTTTGACGAACCTTCCCTTACTCTTTACTACTTAGCTATCTACTTCCTCCCCAAACTAACCCCACCTTCACCTCCCCCACAAAAAAAAACATCTGCTCAGCCACTTTTTGATCAGTTCTAACTGTCGAATATACCCCAGTCTGCCTTGGCTCCTGATTACGCAGTCTGTGTATTCTAAGCTAATAACTCAGGGTACAATTTCAAGCACTGGGGCAATGCAGATTGTTTAGATAGATGTGTTTAATGCTTCTGGAATCATACCACATATCTGCTAATTACTTATGAATATTGATGGAAAAATCTATTTTCTACTTATTGTACAGGGCTGGTCTTCTATGCTTATTGAGGTCAATAGGCAATTTGCCACAAAGCCAAATAAGAGGCGTGTCTCAGAGCAGAAGATGGTCACCTTCAAGTTAGATTGCCAAATTTCAGTGAGCTCTTGTACTATGACCTAATTAGAGAGGAAAGAGGTAGACCCATGCAGAGAATTCCATGTCAATGGACTGGTCAGTGCCCTGGAGAGGATAAACACTCCAGAAGGACAGAAATGTCATCTTCTTTTCCAATTGGCTCAGGCCTTGGAGGTCATTAGGCCTAAACCATTAGCCCTTGAAGTCAAAGATTTTGTCATTTGGTCTGGTTTATAAATTCTTGGCCCAAGAGCATCTTGTAGGTATCCCACAATCAATAAAGAGAAAAGCAACAGAACTACTGAGAACCAGCTACCCAAGAAGGAAACCAAGGAGCAGCCAGAGGGGTTAAAAGTACAAATGAGGAGCAGTAGGAGAGTGTTTAAGATGGTCCAAAGTTCACCTGGGAGCCTCCTCCAACAAAACACTGGCCATGCAGAGAGTACAGGGTCAGTGGAAAAGAGGAAGACCCCCAACTAGGTGGATTGACACAGTGGCTGCAACAATGAGCTTAAGCATAACAACAATTGTAAGGATGGCTCAGGACCAGGCAGTGTTTCGTTCTGTTCTGCATAGGGTCGCTATGGGTTGGAACGGGCTCGATGGCACCTAACAGCAACAACATGCAGAGAGAAGATGGGAACAAGCATGCTCATGCTTAAGACAATTTCTGATTAAGATGCAATCTTTCCATTCTTTAAGACAGAAAAACATTTCCTCCTTCATGAAAATATGACATTCCCAGCAGCAAGAGCATCTTCACCAGAGACAATGTGATAAGAAATTAGAGTTTTTATTTTCTTGACTATATTTCAGGAAGAGCAAATTCTACCAGCTATGGGGACATGGTTTACCAATCTGAAGAAAACACAGTGTTGATCTATGATGAAAATGTTCCCTAGTTATAAATTGAATTTAAAGAATCTAAATGCCTCTGATTTTGGAGGGAAATATAAATGCCCGTAAATACATCTGTTAGGACTGGTGTCCAGGACCAAGCACAAGTTAGAAGTCAGGTTCATGCTCAAATAGTTACTATTTAAAATATATGCACTAAAGGCAGCTGTCTTCATTGGCACACTGGATGAATTCCTAAGTAAAGAGGTGAATATCTATTTGTTTTTTTACTAATTGCTAAACAATTCCCAGTGACTTACTAAAGAATAGTCATTTGAATTTCTACGAATGTTGAATATTTGTTCTGTGTGCAGGTTTTCCATGTCACAGAAAAAATTTAGATGATTTTGTACATATCTGGCTACATTATTGATACTATTTATGCCACATTAAAGTAAATTTGTTCACAGTATGTAGTCCAAGCTGATTAATGGCTAAGTTTATTTTCAATGTTTACTTGGTTGAATTGTATTTTACTTATTTAGATAAAATATTATATATTAACCAATCAAACACTTTGTGATAAAAAGGAAAGGAGCTGCAATAACCAGAGAGTATTTGGGTTTTAGAACTTACATAGGGTTCGGCCTAAATGATTAATCCTGCTATGGTCCTATAAATCCACATCTCAATCTTTATAATGTTTTAGAAATAGGCTAAAGCAAAGAAGAAAGAATTATGCCTATTATCCAGCAAAAGAAAAGAAAAAGTTACTTAGGAGTGGAGGAGGACAATACCCATAGTGTTGAAAACAGTGAGTAATGTCTATTCTCTCAATGCTATAGCAATATTTTTGCAGCATTTCATTTGCTACGTGTTCTCATCACTACAGAATGATAAAGTTTTCTTTTTTATATTGTCTACGCACATTGCGGATTTAAGATTGAGTCTTACAAAATGGACAGCTACACGCACTTCATTTATTCCCTAAAACATCCCACATGAATGGCCAAAATTAGAATGCAATTGATTAAAAACAAAGGTTAGCATCTAGTTGATGGGTGGCATATTAGTAATATATAAAATATAATAGCAAATTATTTTTCCCATAAATCTATTGTTTCCCAAGACTTTCTGAGCTGTCTTTTCTATTGTGCCTGAGCACTTACTGGAATACCAGTTGCCGTCAAGTTGATTCTGACTCATGGTGGCCCCTGTGTTTCAGTGTTGAATAGTGCTCTATAGGGTTTTTGATGGCTGATGTTTCAGAAGTAGATCACCAGGTCTTTCTTCCAAGGCCCCTGTGGGTGGACTCGAACCTCCAGTCTTTTGGTTAGCAGCTGAGCACATTAATTGTTTGCATCACCCAGGGACTTCCTTTACTGGAAACAAGTACTTAGAAAAAGGCATTCTTTCCTTCAGGTTTGTTCTACTTTCGTCTTCCACACCATCCATAAACAAATAAGAAAATGGTTCAGAGACAGAGAAAACACAAAATAAAGTGAAAGAAATAAATCCAACTATACAGTGCGATTAATTACTTTTGTGTGTGGCCTTTCTAGCCGTGGTCTTGTGACTACCACCCAGGTGATTGTGTGATAGGGTAATTGCGGCCTACCATGGAGATTGATAGTTTTGCCTTAAAAGATAACCAATTCAAGGGCAGGGAGAAGGAGACCACGACCACCAAGGAAGGAGAGACCCAGAAGCAGAAACCCAGCAGCAGGAGATGGCATGGTGGGCTCCCTGGCCCATGGAGAGAGAAAGCTGAGTATTTTTGGGCAGAGGCATAGGGCCAGGAAGAAGTGTCCCTGCTAGCACAGCTGTTAAGAGGCTGTCCTGATGGAAGAACTGAACCTTTGAGTATTTCTGAGCCTGAATTGTAACCTGTTACTTCCCTAAAAACCCCATAATTGTGAGTATGCCTGTGAGTTTTGTGTAGCCATTGCAATGAATTATCAAACCCTGCAGAAAAGTAGAGAGTGCTGTGCAAGGGATGTTTGGCAGAGAGAGGAGGCATATCTGACCTCTACCTCTTAGGATTCAGCCTTGAGCTGTTGATCTTGATTCTCCTTCCCACTTGTGAAGTTAGAGGAGGTTAGACACTGCCCCCAAGCCATTTTTACAAACTATATCAGTAATTTCAATAACTATACAGAATAAATTTGCCATCTGAAAGGCAGAGATTATCACATTGGGTAAAATAAATAAGATCCATCTGTGATGCTCTACCCAAGAGCCACATCTAAAACTTAGGGGTACCAACAGATTGAAAAATAAAGGCATGGAAAAAAGATGTATGAATGAAACACAAAATTTGGGAAGAAAGCTGAGGTGACAATTTTAAAATAAAATATACTTCAAGGCAAAATGCTTGTTAATATTGTTAATAGCTAGTTAATAGTTAATGCCAGACATTGTTCTAAGTGCTTTACTTATTTAATCCATGCAATAGCCCCATGACATGGTATATTATTATCTCAATTTCTTGTATGAGGAAATTGAAGTTCAGAAAGCTACTTAGTGGTAAAATTAAGATTTGAGCTCAGACAACCTGGCTCAAGTGTTCATCCTCTTAACGATTACATGATGAAGACAGACATTGTATAATATAAAAGGAACGATTCACCACGAATTGAACCAGTATGCCCCTAATAACATAGCATCAAACTGCGTAAAGCAAAATAAGTAGAATTTAAGGAACAGTTAACAAATCTGCAACCTTTGTGGAAACTTTAGCATATTTTTCTCAGAAACTGAAAAACAAGCTCTGAAAGGTTTGAATCACACAATTAGGGAGTTTGATCTTATAGATATATATAGAGAGATTATACGGAATCAATTCTAATGGATAAATATAGAGCCCAGTAATGGATGGAACTTTTCTAAAAATCGAGTCCACACCAGGCAACAAAATAAGTATCAACAAATACCAAAGAAATATATATAAATATGTATGTGTATGGAAACCCTGGTGGCATAGTGGTTAAGTGCTATGGCTGCTAACCAAAGGGTGGACAGTTCGAATCCGCCAGGTGATCCTTAGAAACTCACTGGGGCAGTTCTACTCTGTCCTATAGTGTCACTATGGGTTGGAAACGACTTGACGGCAGTGGGTTTTTGGTTTGATGTGTGTGTGTATACTTATCACAATTTAATGTATTTAGAAATCATTAGCAAAAAAAGACAACTTCCCCAAAGTAATTTCATTTGGAAATTTGAAAATACACCTTTAAATAATAGCAGAATGAATGAAATCATGATAGAAAAGTCAAAACTGAATAACAAGAAAAACATTATTTATCAAAAGTTGTGAGATGTAACCAAAGCAGTACTTAGAGAAACATGTATAAAAAAAAAATGTATAGCCTTATAAAAATATTTTAGATGAGAAGAAAGTAAAAATTGGTGAGCTGTATTCAACTCAAGAAGATAAAGAAAGAACCTCAGAATAAATTTCAAGATAGCAGAAGGAATAAAATAATTCAGATATTAGAAATTACTAAAATGAAGAGAAAAAGCAATAAACTCGACTCGCTGCTGTTGAGTTGATTCCAACTCATGGTGACCCTATAGGACAGAGTAGAACTGCCCCATAGAGTTTCCGAGGAGCGCCTAGTGGATTCAAACTGCTGACCTTTTGGTTCAAAATCAGAAATTTGTTTTTAAGATTAATTAAATAAACAAATCTCTTGCAATGTTAACCATGAAAAGAAGTATAATTAAACACTATCAGAAGTGAAAAAAGTGACAGGCACATACAATAATCTTTAAAAATCATATGAGCTAAATGCAATGTGGTATCCTGACTGGATCCTAGAACTAAAAAAGGACATTAATGGAAAAACTGGTGAAATCTGAATAAAATCTGTAATTAATAGTAAAATGCCAAGGTTAATTTCTTAGTTTTGACATTGTATCATGGCTACGTAAGAGATTAACATTAGGAGAAACTGAGTGAAGGTTGTAGAGAAACTCTCTGTACTATCTTTGCAACTTTTTAGAAATCAAATTATTTCAAAATTCGAAGATCCCTTTTTTAAAAAATCACATGAGCATTTCACACACAATTAATGATGCTGTTTTTATCTGTGATGTAAAGGGAATTTATAACACATTTTGAATGCATGCTGCTTTATAAGCCCTGAGAGCTCAATCCACCAGGTTCACTTTCAAGGACTGACCAGAATATTACATTTTCCAGGAGCAAAATGGGGAGAAATATCAGATAAAAGTTACCCTCATTATTAAAAGAAAACACAGAAATTATGTAAGAACTGTATTTCCAGTCCCAAATCCATTGGTTGGCATTGTTAAGTTCAGAGAATCTTACAGGGAAGAGAAACAGAATGGGCCAAAGTGCTTGGTTGCTGGGGCTGCTTCTTCCTTTGGGAGGAAATCCCAGTTTTCCAAAGGCTGTGACCTCCTTATGAGGTTTCCATTCCCTTCTCTCCTATAGGGAGAAGCATGTGGAAAAAAGCAGAAGATCCTGCTGGTTTTAGGGCCATAACTTACATTAGTCCCATTAAGAGCCCATTTCCCATCACTGGCCAGGCAATGCAGCCAAAACATACTAAAAGCTACTGCAAACACAAAATTTCAGGTAAACATAAACAGGCAAAGTAGCCCAGAGTTTGACATTTTCCAGGAGAAAGGAAGCTGGAGATGGACAACTAACATCCTTCAGGGCACTTGGCTTAGAAAAAAAATTCTGCCAGCACATATTTATGTAACTGTCTTAAAAGAAGGCAAAATATTTCTGGAGCTCTGCTCTGGATAAGAACGTGTATGTATATGTATATGTGTATATATATATATATATATTTGCCTATTTAAAACAGTTGCATATATATGTACATATAAATGCTGTTTCATATCATCATTTACTTCACTTAACAGCATCAAAAGCGTTACATTTGTATGTTTTCATCCATTTATTGAAGGGAAAATGTGTTCAGTGAGACTGGAAGCTAAGTGGGCAAATCCTTACAAACTGGCACATTCCTATCATTTAACAAAGATTTTTTAAATTTAAACAATAGACTTCACACAGCCCTATATCTTCTCTTACTTGCCAGGTTACTCCTTTGGAAGTACCTGAGAACTTTATGTGACTTTTTAGGAACACAAACACCAACCCTGACCCCTCACCCTCAATGCCTGCCAAGGAAGTAGGTAGAAGGCCTCATTTTTCCATTTGTCATTCTCCCCAGGGTGAAGCTGAGGTTTCCCACAAAGACTCTCTAACTCTCTAATAGCAGTGCCTCTATTTCTAGTCTCTTCTGGGGGCAAGTTGCTTGAATTTCCTCATCTGTGAAGTGGGAATAGCAAATGAACCTATCTCTGGTAGATTAAATTATTGGGAGGATTAAATAAGAGAATTGTTCTATTTATCACAAAGAGAAGACCCTGGCACATAAAGCGCTTAATAACTGTTGGTTGAATGAGTAGATGAATGAACAATTAATCAATGGGTTCATCCACCTACCTCAAGAAAAGCCATAACTCTCTGCTGGGTTCTCCCTGATGCCCAGGCCAGTCTTCGAATACTGGAAGGCAGAATAGGTAGTGTCTAAGGCTGGGTTCTCTAGAGAAGCAAAACCATTAAAGCATATAAGTATATATGTAGGGAAAGATTTTTATCAAGGATATGGCTCGCACATGTGGAGGCTGTAATGTCCCAAGCCTGTGGGTCAGGATACAGGCTTCTCCTGATTCAGCAGCAGGGCTGGCAAACCCAACATCGGTAGGTTGGAGAGCAGAGCTGTTGCTCACAGGGTGTGAAGATCAATGAATCCCAAAGATCAGCAGGCAAGACCGCAGGTAAACTGCTAGCTCAAGTCCCAAGAACTGGAGGTAAAACAAACAGGAGCCAGCTACAGGATTCAGGACAGGCAAAAGCCAGAGTGTCCATTTATATTCTGACGCAGGCTGTGTGCCCAAGAAACTCCCTTTCATGGGGGTGATCATATATCAAATTAAGAGGGAAGAAATCACAACATAATATCACTGCCAAAACACCAAAAATCATGGCCCAGCTAAGCTGACACACAATCTTAACCATCACAGGTAGCAAGAGTAATGATTCAAACTATCTGGTAGCAAAGCCCCTACCCCTAGCCTAAAACCAGACTGTAAGTGCTACCCAGCCTGTAGGTTGAGCCATAATTTGCACTGGCTTCTTATTCAAATAAAACTCTTCTTCTCATGCCCTGCACTAGTCTAGAGAACTTCCTGACCTTTAACCTCAACTCGAATACCTTTGAAGAAATGCCCAATTAATTCACCTCCTTGGGAATGATCTGGTGCAAATAGCTTGTGTAGGTCCCAATGTGTATGGGCATGGGCAGCTGTGTATTGAATGGGAGTGGAGTGGATTCTTCAGATGGAGGGTTGCATAGTGTCTGCTTTAATGTGCTGGACCCCAGTTACCCATCTCAGCTGGTAAAGTGCAGGGAAGAAGAGAATGTGTCCTTTCACAGAGTTCTGCCTTTCTCCACTAGGATGGCCAATGTGAGAGATTTCAACGAATCGTTTTCTCACCTAGAAAAGTGGCCATCTCTTTTCTGTTAACTCTGGAGTTAGCCTGCTCGGCCAGTATGGGCCTCTTGAGCAGACAGAACTGAATGTAAGCCATCCACCCGCTACCTCCTGAATCTGACAGATAGTCGAAAATTGTGCCCACCTCCTGCCCACTCCCCCAATCTTGGCAAGCTCTCGCTTGATCAAACTCTGAGTGCTGCCACTTGCTTGCTCTTGTTCCCTGCCCAGACCACCATGCTACTGCCTCAGCCCTCTCCTCTTTACCTTCACTTGGTCTGCCTTCTGTAAACAGACCAGTCTGTGTGCAGCCTCTAGCCCTCAGCACTGAGCCTGGGCATTGGTAGCCTGAGGGTGTCAGGAATCTGAATGTAATTCAAACTGTTCAACACGTGGAATGAGGCGGTGTCACCTTACTGGAAGTCTCACTTTGCAAGCACCAGAAACATGGCTGAGGTAAGCAGGGAAGAAGCTGTTTTCAGAGAATATGAGTTAGCTCACAAATGCTTGGAGAACAGTGGGCTCAGAAGGCAGATGGGAGCACAAACCCAGTCACTGAGGACATCCTGCAGCCTCCAGGGGAGCTGGACGTTGGTGCTGTTGCTCCCACCACCACCAAAGGTTTCACTTTTGTTTCTGCCTCTTTGTGTTGCTGGTCCCCCATTCAAAGGTAGGGGCAACACATATGAAGAACCCGCCTTAGGTCAATGCCCAAACTTTAGCTGCAAAGGAGGCTAGTAAAGGATTCTTTTTTTTTTTTTTTTTGCCTTTAAGAAGAGAATTTCTCAAACACAGAAAGGTAGTCCATATACTAGACAGAGGAAAAAAACGACAAATGTCAATTACAAGTGTCTCACCCTGCTGTTCCTGTCTTCTGCAAAGAAGCATGATGGAAATGCCCTCTCCACTTCTGGTCTGTAGAATCCCAGGATTCCAGGTTTGAGCTCCTCCCTCAGCTGCATGGCAGGACTCCCTAGCCCAGGGTCAATGACATAGCTTGCAGTTTCCCCTCCAAAATTTTCCTTGTGACAGTTTTTAAAAAGAAAAATGTCATCACACTCAGTTCATCCTGACAGAGAGGCTAGGAAGACTTAAGCTGTCATCTTTCTTCTCTGCTTCCCACATTCCTTCCTCTGAAATTTAACACATGCTTAGGCATTGCCAACATCAGTTTCTTTGCTTACTTAGTTCTACAATGACTGATTTTGGAATAGACAGCAGTTTGCAATCAGCTGCAAACCTAAAATTTGGCAGGTCGAACCTACCTAGAGGTGCTGTGGAAGAAAGGCCTGGTGAACTGCTTCCATAAAGATTAAAGTTAAGAAAACCCTATAGAGCAGTTCTACTCTGTATCACACTTGGGGTCACCATGAGTATGAATCAACTTGACAGCAATGGTTTTGTGTGCGGGGGGAGGGAGGTATGGGGGTGCCTATGTTGCCAGAAGCCACAGACTTGTAAGGCTAGTAGAAACATTTCTGAGTCTACAAACAGCAGACCCTTGA
Organism: Elephas maximus indicus; assembly: GCF_024166365.1. NCBI lineage: Eukaryota > Metazoa > Chordata > Mammalia > Proboscidea > Elephantidae > Elephas > Elephas maximus. Next base: position 56,979,285 of record NC_064820.1, read on the forward strand.
AGAAAACACATGCCTTTACAGGATACTGTCACACAAAGTTTCCCTGAATCCCATAGGTCACAACGGAGGGAGAAGATGCTCTTACTGCCCCTCCTTGATGATCACTAGCAAAGGGCTTTGTGCGGATGCCACCCTCCTGCCAACATTTGGTTCCCAAGCTTGTTCTCTCGTATCTGTCTACCAATGTCTTGGCATGCGGCCAGCCTAACAGCCCTGAAAGGATGGATGCTAGCTGCAGAGACTGCTGTCTGGCCGGGTGCAGAGAGGATGACAGCAGGACACCCGCACAGCTGCCGGAGGGGAGAGGAAGTGGGCAGCTGAAAGCAGGGTGGTCAGGAGAAATGCCTCAAAGATGCCCTGAGAGGTGACACATCACAAAGCACCACATCTTTACACAGCGGTGCAGGCAGAGCAGCCTGTCGGGAAGCAACCAGGGATAAGGGGTTCCTTTCTGCACCGAAGTCTGGGTCAGGAAGTGAGTCAGAGAAGCCAGGAGCCAAAGGAGGTGAGGCCTGCTGTTACGCTGACAGTTCCAGTGGCCTAACCAAAGGCCCTCCCCTGTGTGGGCCCCTGTAGTAGGTTCTCCAGGCACTTCAGCGCACACAAGAGAGGTCACATTGACTCAGATGCCTTTTGGTTTAAAGCAAAACAAGTGGTTTTCAAATGCTTCCATTTCCATTCAAGTGCTTTCTAGAACATTTATGCTATAAACACCAGAGACAGCATGAACAGCCTTGAGGGAAAGGTTACTGCAAGTGTTGGAACAGATACATCAGTACCTTGGCATGACTTTGGAGCCCAAGACCAAAATGACATCAGGCTATTTCACCTACTTCCCAAAAGGATTTGAGACTGCTTACAATAAAAACTTACTGCAACAAAATCAAAAACCTAAACACAAGGAAAAGACAAAGCGCAAGTTTAGGTGACGGGGGAGAGGGCAGGGGAAAAGAATCATACCAAGAAGCTCTGGCAAAAGGAAATAAAACAGCAATGGAGCCCAAACCTTGACCTTGGATGCTAGCAAGCTCAAATTTAAAGGGAAATTGCAGTGAGAGGAAGCATGAGACTAGACAAACTTTTTCTAGCCCTGAACTGCACGTGAAATTTGTCATAAGTTTTTTTTTTTTTTTATGTATGAGGTAGTAAGCAACAGCATGAAAAGAGTTCTGTGTAATATGACCATATATAGAAGGAGAGAGGGTGACATTTTTTATATTTCCTCCACCATCTGAAATTCTTTTGAAGCCTGGTAAAGGTGATTCTCTGGAAGTCCAGAGAAATATGATTCAAGAATGTAGTTTTCTGGTGATCCATGTGCTTAATAAGCAGTCCCTGGGTTTAGCAAATGGTTAAGCACATGGCTACTAACCAAAAAGTTGGCAGTTGGAATCCACCCAGAGACACCTCGGAAGAAAGGTCTGGCCGCCTGCTTAATGAAGGTCATAGCCATGAAAAGCCTAAAGAGCACAGTTCTACTCTGCAACACATGGGGTCTCCATGAGTCGAAGTCGACTCAATGGCAAACGGAAGGTACTTAATTCTAGGAGAGCACTAGCAGGCTAAGGTTAGCGTCTTGACCTATTTAACCAGTCGAAACCCCTTTTATTAACTTCTCCAGATTCCAATTGAGTCAATGCTTTTTAAAGATTTTTGTCAAAGAAACAAGTGCATGTTTATTAGTGATGGCCTAGGCAATCTTATCATGAACAAATGTTTTATTTCCAACACACTTTTTGAAATGTGGAAAATAGCCTTCATTGCTTTCAAGAACATCCCTTGCCTCATCCTTACTTTTAGCAGAAGCCTTTTTTGCCAGTGTAAGTTTGAAGCACCCAACAAATACCTGGATGCATTTGGCTAATGATTGAAGAAGATTCATTGTTGCAGACATGTTTGTGACTACAAAGGTGATGTTTCCTGTTAGCAGTGAAGTCTGACTTGTATTAGCCTTCCCACAGAGGGCCCGGGCCCAGGCCTCAGGCTGATCAAGGCCTTTTTTCTGGACCTGCGCTTGTTACAAGAGCTGTGCCCGATCTGTACCTGTTTCAAGTTACTAGTTGTAACTCCTGACTTTTCTATCATAAAACATGGAAGTCAAGACCTGGCCTGGAAGATGCTGAGGGCAGGGATCATTTCCAAATTCCCGAAAACATTTTATTTGAAATTACACTACTTATCCTGTCAAGCCCACCGGAAAAGTTGGTTGCAAAATAAGTCAACTCATAGTGGAGATTTGTTGAATATTATCCAACTGGATGTCATTGCATGGCTCAAAGGAATTAAAGGTTAGGTACCCTTCCTAACAATGATTACCCTGTGACTACGACTAGGAAAATGTGGAAAGGGCAGCTGGTTAGCGACAGACACTTGGAATAACATATAAAGTAAAAAGGGGCAGGAAAAAGATGCAGTGCTTAGGGGACACTGAGCTCCTGTTAAGGGTGATGGGAACGTTCGGGAACAGTAAAAGGTGATGGCTGAACAACCTGATGGGCAGAACTAACGTCCTTGAATTGTACATGTGAAGGCTGTTGAACTGTTCTGTTACCTATATATTTACCACATTTAAAAAAAAAGCCAGTAAAATAAAGGAACCAGGTGATTCTAGATTTGGCCAAAATAGTTCTCCACCCACACAAGATAGATATAGGGTGAGTGGAAGCTGAGATCAAGAAAGAATGAAAGGAAGGAAGGAAGAAATAGAGAAGAAGGTGCATTGAAGGGAAAGGAGAAAAGTTTTAAGCAGGATTCTGGGCTGCTGGATTTTCCCTTACCAGTTTATTTCCAAAGTTCAAGGGCTTACAACATTTTTCTATTACATAATATAAATAAATTTAAATTAAACCTTCTTTGGGATTCTCTGAGAAAACTGTAACATGGATATTAAATTCATATACGTCCATAAAAAATAGAGCATACAAATCCTACATCAAGTGGTGAAGGAATGGTAATAAGAATATCTTGTCTTTTATAAAGTATCTACTTTTTAATTTTTTAATTTATTTATTATTCTTTTTCCTTTTTTTTTTTTTAATTGTGCTTTAGGTGAAAGTTTACAGCTCAATTTCTCACATAAAAATTTATACACATATTGTTATGTGACAGTAGCTGCAATCCCTATAATGTGACAGGACACTCTCTTTTTACACCCTGAGTTCCGCATGTCCATCCAACCAGCACCTGTCCCTGCCTGCCTTCTCAGCCTGCCTCCAGACAGGAGTCGCCCATTTGGTCTCGTATATCTGCTTAAACTAAGAAGTGCACTCTTTACGAGTATTATTTTATGTTTTATAGTCCAGTCTAATCTTTGTCTGAAGAGCGGGCTTTGGGAATGGGTTTAGTTCTGGGTTAACAGAGCATCCGGGGGCCATGGCTTCGGGGGTTCCTCCAGTCTCAGTCAGACAATTAAGTCTGGTCTTTTTACGTGAATTTGAGTTCTGCTCCACACTTTTCTCCTGCTCCATCAGGGACTCACTGTTGTGTTCCCTGTCAGGGTGGTCATTGGTGGTAGCCAGGCACCATCTAGCTCTTCCAGTCTTAGGCTGATGGAGTGTATGGTTTATGTGGTTCTTTCGTCTCTTGGGCTAATATTTTCCTTGTGTTTTGGTGTTATTCATTTTCCTTTGCTCCAGGTGGGTTGGGACCAATTGATGCATCTTAGATGGCTGCTCGCAAGCTTTTAAGACCCCAGACGTCATACACCAAAGTGGGATGCAGAACATTTTCTTAATAAGCTTTGTTATGCCAATTGACCTAGATGTCCCTGAAATCATGCTCCCCAGACCCCCACCCCTGTTACTCTGTCCCTTGAAGTGTTTTGGCTGTATTCAGGGAACTTCTTAGCTTTTAAATTTAGTACAGTTGTGCTGACTTCCCCTGTATTGTGTGTTGTCCTTCCCTTCACCTAAGATGATTCTTGTCTACTATCTAGGTAGTGAATTCCCCTTTCCCTCCCTTCCCACCCTCGTATCCATCATGGAGTGTTTTTTTTTTGTGTTTAAACTTTTTCTTGAGCTCTTATAATAGTGGTCTCATAAAATATTTGCTTTTTTGTAATGGGCTAATTTCACTCAGCATAATGCCCTACAGATTCATCCATGTTGTGAGATGTTTGGAGAATTCATCATTGTTCTTTACCATTGTATAGTATTCCATTGTGTGTATGTACCATAATTTGTTTATCCATTCACAGGTGATGGGCACATAGGTTGCTTTCATCTTTTTGCTATTGTGAACAATGCTGCAATGAACACTGATGTGCATATATCCATTTGTGTGACAGCTCTTCTTACTCTAGGATATATTCCAAGGAGTGGGATTGTTGAATCGTATGGTATTTCTATTCGTAGCTTTTTAAGGAAGCACCAAATCAATTTCCAAAGTGGTTGTACCATTTTACATTCCCACCAGCAGTGCATAAGTGTTCCAGTCTCTCCACAACCTTGACAACATTTATTGTTTTGTGTTTTTTGGATTAGTGCCAGTCTTGTCGGGGTAAGGTGTTATCTCATTATAGTCTTGATTTGCGTTTCTCTAATGGCTAATGATCCTGAGTATTTCCTCATGTATCTGTTAGCAGTAAAATTATTTATTTATTATTATTATTTTTATGGTTACCACTTTCCAATTTTGACCACACTTTTTATGTTAAGTTATGCTTTTGTTCCAGAATATTCTATAGAGAAGGAAAAGAAGAGGTGCTGGAGTCCAGTGTTAAGAATTGCTTCCATCTGTCAGTAACAGGGGGCTCTGGTGGCACAGTGGTTAAGAACTCAGCTGCTAACCAAATGGTTGGCAGTTCGAATCCATCAGTTGCTCCTTGGAAACCCTATGGGGCAGTTCTACTTGTCCTGTAGGGTTTCTATGAGTTGGAATCAACTGGACAACCATGGGTTACTGGTCAGTAGCAGAACAAACTCTGCCTTTGATGAAATGAAGACACAATGTATTTTTACCTAGACCCCATCAGTCCTAATTAAAAAAATTTAAAAACCCAGTTGTTAAGTTGACTCTGACTCATGGTGATTTCATGTGTGTCAGAGTAGAACTGTGTTTCTTAGGGTTTTCAGTGGCTGACTTTTCAGCTAGATCACCAGACCTTTTTTTCCCAGTGACCTCTGGGGAGACTCAGAACCTCTAACCTTTCAGTTAGCCACTAAGAGTACTGACTGTTTGCACCACCGAGGGACTCTAGTCAGCCCTAGTAGGAGAATAAAAAAAAAAAGCAGGGGGTGGGGATGGGGAGATACTTCATGACAGTAAAACTCCAAGGCAAAGCACCTTGCTCTTGCAGTTTCCATCATAAGGACCTGGTGACTTCCACACAGCTGGTGATGGGTGAATTGTGGCTAGCTGGTGCCTTGGATTCCCACACACAATGATGTCCAGGGCTGTCGTGCCTTGCTAACCAGCCTCCCCAGCAGGGCCTGTAAGGAGGAAGGGTGAGTGGAGAAGACAGTAGGCAGGTTTCTCTCCTTCCCTCATAGCTGTGAGGCAGCTTCCTAACAGAGTGCAATGTGTGGGTGGGCCTGTGCGGAGGTCTGCCATGGCGGGTTCTGGCCTTCATCACCCCAGATATAGGCAGCCAAGGAGTGGTTCCTCTCCCCTTCTCACAGGAGGCAGTGCTCACCCAATCGTGAATTTCTGAAGGAGACCAAACACACGTGGATACCCCTAAAGGAAGCTGAAAGCAGTGGAGGCTGCTCCAAAGGCCCTATCACACTGGCTATCTGAGGCGGAAAGCGGCTACTGTCTGAGACTCTTTCAGTTCTTTCACGTGCTACCTGCGCCTACCTCCTGCAGCCTTGGAGGGTGGCAGATACTAAGGAAGGATGCCGAGAAGCAAGATCTGCTGGCCCAGCCACCCAGGCTGGACCCCTACTGTCTGGGACGATTACAATCTTGACTGCTGGCCCTTCCTGGGGAGACTCTGATCATACAAAGCCTGTTTGTTAAATTCCTAGACAAAACACCTGCCTTCAGGGGCTTAAATTCCCTTTGTGGGAGTCCTTATCTTTTTCTTAACTGTAATATTAGAGGTTGGATCATGCTGATGCCAGGAATTTGCATTCCATACAAATACCTAACAGCTTTGTGTACTGAATACATGAATCAGAAAGTGTGCAAAAGAAATTTAAAAAATTGTTGAGCATCAACTCCCTGCATAATCCAGGGCTGGGCACCCTTTGTATGGGTGAGTGTTTCCTTTTCAAAGTATTTTATAATGGTTAAGATCATTTGATTTGCATGATACTGACAAAGGAAGGAGTTCAATACATTCGTGATCATGTCTAGATGTAATTCTACCTATGATTTGTCTCCTTGGGGGTTAATATTCCTTTGAGAAGAGATACTAATATACTGTATTTTTTTTGCAAATAACATGCCTACATAGATAACATGCCCACACTTACAACGGGCTTAGGAAAATAACGTGGGGGTAATTGTGGTTGGCAAAAAAAAAGTATAGAGCGTTATTTGTGTAAACATACAGTGCACAACAAGGGCATATCTGTTCCCTCCACTTTAGGTGACACCGATAACAACACAGACCCACCTTTGCATCCTCTTAGGCTCACCACCCCTTTAATCTAATTAAGAAATGCAATGAACTCTGGGTGTTGGCCTCTTCCCTAGGACCAATGCAGAGGGTGATTTCTTTGATGTGATGAAAGCTACTTAAATGAGTCCAGGAATTGTGCGGAAAGTTGCCCTAAAGGAAGTCATCCAGAGGTCTAGTTTACAATCCCTGCACATGGGAAAAAGGCTGAGCCCTGGCTGCCAGCAGCCATCTGGGTGGAGTGGGAGCTGTGGGAAGCACACACCTACTAATGGGAACAAGATAACCCATCCAGAGAGTGATCTATGCTGCTCAAGAATGGGGTTTTTGTGACCAAGACTGTGTGTATGTTAAAAGTATATGAGCTGTGAACGATTTTAGGGGAGGCCAGAGTTTCGTTTTTTGAGTGGGATCGGTCTATACCTGCTGGCATAAATCACCTCTGGCTGGAGGAGCAGGGCCTCGGCTTTCTCAGACGCCTATTGTTGGGGACCGGCTCAGGCTGACAGCGAGAGAAACACCGCAGAGGAGGTTCTCAGAGGCAAATGGAAAGGAGGGCTGGGGACGTTGCAGCAAAGACCCTGGCGCCCTCCAGCCAGCTGTGTTGAGTTCCGTCTTCAAAGGCAGAGCTGGGACTCTGGAAAGGCAGAGGCGAATCCCACCCCCTGACGCACTCAGAAACCCTCTTCTGTTGCCTCTGCCACGCTGTCTCATGGCCTCTGCACACACAGCCAGCTGGCTGTCTCACGGGCCTCTCCCCAGAAGGCCCAAGGGCGCTTGAAATCTGATTCAGCGGCTGCTGCGGCATGACAGGCGGGTCCCTTTGCTCCTTACTGGTGACCACTTGCCCAGGTCGTCACCTGCTTCCAAAGGGATTTGAAGTGGGTATGGGGGAAAGAGCGCCACAAATGCAGATTCCATTTGTCTTTATTTGCACCTTCTTTCTTCTTCCTCTCTTTTCCTGTGTTCTTTCTCTCTCGGCTTCCCCTCTTCCCTTTCACATGATCCCCTTCCCCTCACTTTGTGTCAGTCAGGTGGCCAAAAGCTTCCAGACCCCCGAGGGAATGCCCATGCCCTTGGTCCTCCCTCAGTTACCTCCAAAGCCATCTGCTCTCCAGGACAGCGGATCTCTGAAGTCTGTGCCACAGCTTCCAGGGAGTGGAGCAACCGTGCCCTTCTAAGGAAGAAAAAAAAATAAAAGTTGCCATTGAGTTGACTCCGATTCACAACGACCTCATGTGTGTCAGAGGAGAACTGTGCTCCTTTACGATTTTCTCCCCTAAGATTTTTAAAAATTTTCCTTTAAGATTTTTCAGAAGTAAATCACCAGGCCTTTCTTCTAAGGCGCCTCTTAGTGGACTTGAACCTCCAATCCTTTGGTTGGGAGCTGCCGGCTTCAATCACGTTGGAACCTGTGAGGATCTGCTTCTGAGGATGGGACTCAAAATCTGATCCCAAAGAGAGAACCATAAGTCCAGAAAGACCAACCCAGCAGTGAAGGGGTTACTCTCTTGGGTGCAGGAGTGGGGGTGTGGAAAGTTGCTGGATACTCTTCTCAGCTTGTCTGATGGAGATGCGACCTGGCACCACTGAAAAGCTTTAAGATTAATGGAGAAAAGGCGAAATCTGACAGCTTTTCCGCTGGCTTCAGTTCTCCTGGGTGGGCTGGTTGGTCTTGAATGTCACTAGCTACTTAATCTTGTGTATCTGAAGCAGACTGGTGTGTTTGGGAAGCCCTGCTTGCTCTGTATAGACATCAATTGGAGAGGCAGATAAAAGGAAACTGCATTGAATTTCTTCTTTAAGCCTTTCACCAGGCACTTTCTGACTGCAAAATAATTAGTGGCCGCAGCAGACCCAATCATCCTGGGGTGGACGCTCCCACCACACCCATGGTCTGCTTAGTGCAGACTCATACCACCCTTGTGTCCTTCTTGGATCAACGCCCTTTTTTCTTTTTTTTAAACCATGTGTCCTTGCTTACTGTTCATAAACCATGGGTGCCTGCTTGATTATATGGCTGAGCAAATGGGTCTCCAAAGATATAGTTTAAGAAAAAAAAAGAGATGGGGTGGGAAGAAATAGTACATGCACAGATGTGAACAAGGAAAAGGAAGAGGGGGAAAAGTCCCTAAATGCACAAATTTACCTGGTTACATGTTCCAAAAAATAGCATGTGCCTGATATTTTATATCCACAGCAGCTACCCAGGAAAAGAGATTTAAAAACCAAGATGCTTTCTACATCCTGTTTTGTCAAACTTTATGCATAAAAGAAGCCATTCAGGTTAAGTGTCAAGCATCAAAGGAGAATGAATTAAAAAAAAAAAAAAGTGTTTGCAAAAGAGGTTATAATAGGTTGACTGCTTATATTTAAAAGATAGGAATGTTTTTGTGGTTACTGCGCAGAATAACTGTGTGTCTGGCCTGGTTTGGTTTGGTGCAGGAAGCCTTGATGTGTCTTACACACACTAAAGTCTAAACATAATGGTTTATGAGGAACCCATCATAAACCTAAATAATAGCTTCAGTCAGAAGTGAGCTTTCAGTGGCGTATTTCAAATCATTTGTCCTCACCTTTCGTCACTTTCTGACTCTATAAATCCATGAGCGTGGTTGAGGGTATCACCAGGGTAATAGCCCAGATAGAGAATCATCCTCAGCCTGGCGTCTGGAAACTGATGAAGTCTCTGCACTTTCAGACGTAGGAGAGACTGCTTGCCACATTACAAGTATACACAGGTCTACGCAGAGTGACTACCCTGCAATGTGCGTTTGGCTGGGGTGAAAGGTCTCTTTAAAGCAGAACATTTTCCAGTAAACATACACAAAACTCATCATAAACCAGACTAATTCTTCTGTCCGCCTGAGGAAGATGGAAGACATAAACTGAGCCCAATACCACGGCAATGTGTCACAGTTCTCCATTACACCTTTGAAATATCACCAGGTATCTGGCTATTTTTAAATGACCAGCTTTTCTTCTCTGGCCAAGGATGTCTGCTTAAAAGAAGATGCAGGAAGTTACTGATGGGACCTAAAATGGACAATGAAGTGGAAAGCAAGTCTTCGATATACCAAGGCAGCTTCCTCTCAATGATCATCTGAAGTGCAGAGGTTACAGCTCATTTTGTTTGTGGGTTTCTTTCTTTTGTAAAGACACAGACTCATACTGTGTTGAAGCTGAAGGCTCGAGCTGACAGAAGTGATGGTTGAGGAGCCTGTAGGCCAGTCTGTGAGGCAGAGAAGCAGATGGAAGGTCAATGCTTCCTTATTTTCCCCAAGTTTGGCTCTGCTCTCATGGGACTGGGAAGCCCAAGAGCACAGAAGGCTACTTCCTGAATATTAGGAAGCGGAAGACAGGAAATTCAAATACAAACACAAGGAACTGAAATGGGAGAGACTAGTAGAAAGAGTCATTTTACTTGGGGACTGGCTTTGGGCGTTTTTCAGACTTCTGGTTACAAATACTGGGAACAATGCCTCCCCTCTTCCAGAAAAAAATTAAAATAATTTTTTTTTTAAAGCTGTGCAGCTGTGGAACAAGAACCAAGTAAGCCCATAGAAGAGGAAGGTCAACTTCCAAAGCTAAGGTTGTTGCCAGAGTCTCTGCAGCCCAGGCTTTCTCTAACACATCTTTTGAGTGAAAGGTGACAGTCACCTCAATCACAAAGAGCCAAAAGATTCAAAACAAAATCAGTGAAGTCACTCTGTGGCTGTAATTGCTCACAGACTTTGAGAGATTTCTCCACAGCAATGTTTTTGCCGCTGTCATTTTAGTCTTAATAAGCGCTTAAATTAGGAGATCCCCTTAGTAGCTTCTCAGGGAATTAATTCAGGACATTTTATATAGGTTGTTGAGTCTGAGAAACAATTATGGTGGCAGATGGAAATATGATGACAAATAAATTCAAAATGTGTTCTTTGTGCCCTGCAAGGTCACTAGATCCTGGCTGTGATATAATTTGGAAGGCACATGAAAAGGCTCTCTGCCCACAAATATCTCACCAAATGGCCTACCTGGGTGTTTCTGTGTTAAGGTTCTGTGTCATCTAGAGTCCTCTATCCAAAGATGAATAACTCTAGAAAGGGTGCCGCATACATTCATTGATCCAACAAATTTTTAAAAAATATTTATTGAGTTCTAGACACTGTCCTGGGGATACAGCAGTGATCACAACAAACCTGGTTCCTGTCCTCATGAATCTTAAAGTCTGTTAGGGGAGTCAGATATTGGACTAGAATTATAAGCCTGAAAAACATTCAAAAGGGGGTGGTACCAGGTGCTATAAGAGTTTAGCAAGAGGGTGAGAAAAGTCCTCCCTGAGGGCAGGCAAGACCTGAGTGATGATGCTGGTGATGGTCCAGGAAGGAGGAACAGAAGACCTGAGCATAGAAAAAGAATGGGAGGAACTGAAAGAAAACAAAATGGCTATACCACGGAGAGCAAGGGAAGAGTGCTGTGGTGTGAAGGAGGCCCGAAAGGTAGACAAGGCCAGGCCACAAAGGACCTCAGGGGTCATGCTGAAAAGTTTGCTTTTTATTCTAAGAGAATGGGAAGGCACTAAAAGACTGTAAAAGGAAAGTGACACAATCAGATTTGCACTTCAGAAAGAAGGTTTAGTCAAAGATGATTCCAGGAAACAATTAGGAAGCTATTACAGAATTCTGAGTGGGAGACAATGGCGAATTGGACCAAGGTGGTGGCAGTGATGTTGGAGAGAAGCAAGCATATCCTAACGCCTGTCAACAAATCCACAGTTAAGATGTATCAGGGCCCAGAGATAAGGCAGAGGCAGATAGGAAAGCCACAGGAGGATCACATCCTCTATCCTAAGAAAGCAGGTCTTGGCAAATTAATCAGAGCCAGATCTGACCTGATAGGAGCAGTGGGAGGTGAAGAGAGTAATTGGGAACATATGAACTGAAGATAAATTTGACCAACTTCATGATTTTGCCTGAAACTCATTCCAGGTATTTGCTTTAGAAAACCCATATGTGTAAGTTTTAGTAGTTATGGTAGGAGCAATTTGTCATAGTAGAAAACAATTCTGCAAAGAGTTCCTTTAAAAGAAGAGATATATTAATATGTCTATATTAACATATTTAAAAGGTCATCTATATTTCAAATATGAAATGACTTCTGAATTATAAATTAGATACAATCATTGAGAAACTTAACTATTATATAGCTCCATAGAGCTGCTGTACATATGTCTAAAAGTCAAAACCCTGCATATGTGACTGTATTTTATATATTTGTATATGTATATTTAGGAGCCCTGGTGGCACAGTGGTTAAGAGCTCAGCTGCTAACCAAAAAGGGCAGCAGTTCAAATATACCTGCTGCTCCTTGGAAACCCTATGAGGCAAAATTCTATTTTGTACTATAGGGTTGCTATGAGTCAGAACTGACTCAATGACACCTAAAAACATATATGTATATACACACATACATATGTACATACATATATACATACGTGTGTGTGTGTGTGTATATATATATACATACACGAGGGTAAGTCTAAAAGTATTGCTACTAGGGTTCCAGTTCATACATGCACGTATTTACTCCAAACAAAATGTGTTTAAACACATCTCTGCGATCAGTGGATGGCTGCAAACAAGTTCTCTCAGTAATACCCTCGTCTTGGTCTCGTTAGGGTGCCTTTGATAAAAATGATATTTTGTGCCATGGAAAAAACAATTTTGAGGTCATGGCTATTACAAAAAAAATTTTTTTTTTACTGTATTTTAGATGAAGGTTTACAGAGCAAATTAGTTTCTCATTAAACAATTAACACCATATTTTTTTGTGACATTGGTTGCTACCCCCACAGCATGTCAAAACTCTCTCCTTCTCAACCTTGGTTTCCCCATTACCAGCTTTCCTGTCCTGTCCTTTCCTGCCTTCTTGTCCTTGTCCCTAGGCTGGTATGCCCATTTAGTCTCATTTTGTTTTACAGGCCTGTTTAATCTTTCACTGAAGAGTGAACCTCAGGAGTGACTTCGGTACTGAGTTAAACGGGAGTCTGGGGGCCATACTCTCAGGAGTTCTTCATTCTCTGTCAGAGCAGTTGTTGTTGTTAGTTGGTTCCCACTCATAGCGACCATATGCAGAACAGAATGAAACACTGCCCGGTTCTGCACCGTCATTACAACCATTGTTATGCTTGAGCCGGTTGTTGTAGCCACTGTGTCAATCCATCTCATTGAGGGTCTTCTTCTTTTCCGCTGACCTTGCACTTTACCAAGCATGATGTCCTTCTTCAGGGACTGATCCTTCCTGACAACATGTCCAAAGTATGTAAGACTTAGTCTTGCCATCCTTGCTTCTAAGGAGCATTCTGGTTGTACTTCTTCCAAGACAGATTTGTTCGTTCTTTTGGCAATCCATGGTATATTCAATATTGTTCACCAACACCACAATTCAAAGGCGTTAATTCTTCTTTGGTCTTCCTTATTCATTTTCCAGGTTTCACACACATATGATGCGACTGAAAATACCATGGCTTGGGTCAGGAGCACTGTGGTCTTCAAAGTGAGATCTTTGCTTTTCAACACTTTAAAGAGGTCTTTTGCAGCAGATTTGCTCAATGCAATACATCTTTTGATTTCTTGACTGCTGCTTCTATGGATGTTGATTGTCGATCCAAGTAAAACGAAATCCTTGACAACTTCAATCTTTTCTCCGTTTATCATGATGTTGCTTATTGGTCCAGTTGTGAAGATTTTTGTTTTCTTTATGTTGAGGTGTAATCCACATTGAAGGCTGTGGTCTTTGGTCTTCATCAGTTAAGAGCTTCAAATCCTCTTCACTTTCAACAAGCAAGGTTGTGTAATCTGCATAACACAGGTTGTTAACAAATCTTCCTTCAATCCTGATCCCCCATTCTTCTCCATATAGTCCAGCTTCTCAGATTATTTGCTCAGCATACAGATTGAATAGGTATGGTGAAAGGATAAAACCCCAACACACAACTTTCCTGACTTTAAACCAATCAGTATCCCCTTGTTCTGTCCGAACAACTGCCTCTTGATCTATGTACAGGTTCCTCATGAGTACTGTTAAGTGTTCTGAATTCTCATTCCTCACAATGTTATCTATAATTTGTTGTGATCCACACAGAGGAATGCCTTTGCCTAGTCAATAAAACACAGGTAAACCTCGTTCTGGTATTCTCTGCTTTCAGCCAGCGTCCATCTGACATCAACTATGATGTCCCTGGTTCCACGTTCTCTTCTGAATCTGGCCTGAATTTCTGGCAGTTCCCCATCGATATACTGCTGCAGCCACTTTTGCATGATCTTCAGCAAAATTTTGCTTGCTGTGATATTAATGATATTGTTTGATAATTTCTGCATTCGGTCAGATCACCTTTCTTTGGAATAGGCATATATATGGATCTCCTCCAGTCAGTTGGCCAGGAAGCTGTCTTCCATATTTCTTAACATAGATGAGTGAGCACTTCCAGCACAGTATCCAGTTGTTGAAACATCTCAATTCATATTCTTTCAGTTTCTGGAGGCTTGTTTTTCGCCAGTGCCTTCAGTGCAGCTTGAACTTCTTCCTTCAGTATCATCGGTTCCTGATCATATGCCACCTCTTGAAATGGTGGAACATCCACTAATTCTTTTTGGTATAATGAATCTGTGTATTCCTTCCATCTTCTTTTGATGCTCCCTGCATCATTTAATATTTCCCCCCTAGAATCCTTCCCTATTCCAACTTGAGGCTTGAATTTTTTCTTCAGTTCTTTCAGCTTGAGAAATGCTGAGTGTGTTCTTCCCTTTTGGTTTTCTATCTCCAGCTCTTTGCATATGTCATTATAATACTTTGTCTTCTTCAGCCATCCTTTTAAATCTTCTGTTCAGTTCTTTTACTTCATCATTTCTTCCTTTTGCTTTAGCTGCTCAACGTTTAAGAGCAAGTTTCAGAGTAGATCTGGTCTTTTTTTCGAGTTAGAATGTTGTTCTACATTTTCCTCCAGCTCTGTCCGGAACCCTGTATTGTGATCTCTGTCAGAGCAGTCAGTGGTAGTAAACCAAAACCAAAGCCACTGCCGTCAAGTCGATTCCGACTCATATGAGTCAGTGGTGGTAGCCGGGCACAAACGAGTTGTCCTGTACTCAGCCTGGCGGAGGCTGTGGTAGTTGTGGTCCATTAGTCCATTTTTCCATTGTGTCTTTGGTTTTCTTCATTCTTTCTTGCTCCAGACGGGGTGAGACCAGTAGGGTATCTTAGATGGCTGCTCACAAGCTTTTAAGACCCCAGACGCTACTCACCAAAGTAGGATGTAGAACATTTCCTATATAAACTATGTTATGCCAATTGAGCTAGATGTCCCCCGAGACCCTGGTCCCCAACCCTCAGCCCAGTAATTCGGTCCCTCGGGGAGTTTAGATATATCTATGGAGCTTCTCTGACCTTGCCTTGGTCAAGTTGCGCTGGCTTCCCCAGTATTGTTTACTATCTTACCCTTCATCAAAGCTACTACTTATCTGTTGTCTATTTAGTGTTTATCCCTCTCCATCCCTCCCCTCCCTCGTAACCATGAAAGATTGTTTCTTTTTGTGTGTAAGCCTTTTCATGAGCTTTTATAATAGTGGTCTCATACAATATTTGTCCTTATGTAATTGACTTATTTCACTCAGCATAATGCCCTCCAGATTCATACATGTTGAGAATGTGTTTCGTAGATTCATCATTGTTCTTTATCGTTGCATAGTATTCCTTTGTGTGTATGTACCATAGCTTGTTTATCCATTCACCTGTTGATGGGCACTTGGGTTGTTTCCATCTTTTTGCAATTGTGAATAATGCTGCAGTGAACACGGGTGTGCATATGTCTATTAATATGATGGGTCTTATTTCTATATTCTTAGGAATGGGATTGCTGGATCATATGGTATTTCTATTTCTAACTTTTTAGGGAAGAGCCATATCATTCCAAAATGATTGTACCATTTTGCATTCCCACCAGCAGGGCATGAGATTTCCAATCTCCCTATAGCCTCTCCAACATTTGTTATTTTCTGTTTTTTTTTGATTTGTGGCAGTAATGTTGGGATGAGATGGTATCTTGTGGTTTTGGTTTGTATTTCTCTAATGGCTGGTGACCACCAGCATTTCCTCATGTGTCTGTTATCCACCTGAATGTCTTCTTTGGTGAAGTGTCTCTTCATATCCTTTGCCCATTTTTTAATTGCATTATTTGCCTTTTTGTTGTAGAGATGTTGTATTTTCCTGTAGATTTTACAGATTAGACTTTTATTGGATTTTTCATAGCCAAATTTTTTTTCTCAGTGTGTA
The DNA here is from genome assembly GCF_024166365.1 of Elephas maximus indicus. Classification (NCBI taxonomy): domain Eukaryota; kingdom Metazoa; phylum Chordata; class Mammalia; order Proboscidea; family Elephantidae; genus Elephas; species Elephas maximus. The sequence goes on from NC_064820.1 coordinate 56,995,159, forward strand.
GGTTCTCTTTTTACACTCTCGGTGAAATCTTTTGATGAGCATAAATGTTTAATTTTTACAAGATCCTAGTTATCTAGCTTATCTTCTGGTGTTTGTGTATTCTTAGTTATGGCTTGTATCCTGTATATGCCGTGTATTAGGGCCTCTAGCATTGAGTTTATTGTTTCTTCTATGATCTTTTTTTCATTTTGCTTTTATACTTAGGTCTTTGATCCATTTTGAATTACTTTTTGTGTATGGTGTGAGTCATGGGTCCCTTTTCATTTTTTTACATGTGGACATCCAGTTTTGCCAGCACTATTTGTTAAAAAGATTGTCTCCCTGCCTCCCCCCCCCCCGTGATGAACTTTGAGCCTTTGTCAAAGATCAGGCGACTGTAGGTGGATAGATTTACATCTGGGTTCTCAATTTCGTTCCGTTGGTCACTGTGTCTGTCGTACCAGCACTAGGCTGTTTTGACTACCATAGCTATATAGTAGGCTGTGAGGTCAGGTAGCACAAGTCCTCCTACTTTATTCTTCTTCTTCAATAGTGCTTTACTTATCTGGGGCCTCTTCCATTTCCATATAAAGTTAAGGATTAGTTTTTCCATCTGTTTGAAGAATGCTGTTGGTATTTGGATCAGGATTGCATTGTATTTGTAGAATGCTTTGGGTAGAATTAACATTTTCATAATACTGAGTCTACCTATCCATGAGCATTTTATATTTTTCCATTTATGTAGGTCTCTTTTGATTTTTTGCAGTAATGTTTTGTAGTTTTCTTTGTCTAGGTCTTTTATATCCCTGGTTAGCTTTATTCCTAAGTATTTTATTTTCATAGGGGCTATTATTGGTGTATAGGAATTCAACTGATTTCTGTATGTTTATCTTGTATCCTGCTACTCTGCTCAATCTTTCTATTAGTTCCAGTAGTTTTCTCACAGAGTCTTTTGGGTTTTCTATGTATAGTATCATATCATCTGCAAATAGGGACAGTTTTACTTCTTCCTTGCCAAGTTAGATGCCCTTTATTTCCTTTTCTTGTCTTATTCCTCTAGCGAGCACTTCCAACACAATGTTAAAAAGGAATGATGATAAAGGGCAACCTTGTCTGGTTCCTGTTTTCAGTCTCTCTCCATTAAGAATGATGTTGGCTGTTGGTTTTGTATAGATGCTCTTTACTGTGTTGAGGAATTTCCCCTCTATGCCTATTTTATTGGAAACCCTGGTGGCATAGTGGTTAAGTGCTACAGCTACTAACCAAAGGGTTGGCAGTTCAAATCTGCCAGGCGCTCCTTGGGAACTCTATAGGGCAGTTCTACCCTGTCCTGTAGGGTTGCTATGAGTCGGAATCGACTTGACGGCACTGGGTTTGGTTTTTTTGGTTTTACCTATTTTATTGAGAGTTTTTTTAAGGAATGGGCATTGGATTTTGTCAAGTACCTTTTCTGCATCTGTTGAAATGATGATGTGGTTCTTTTATTTTATTTATGTGATGGATAATGTTGATTGATTTTCTAATGTTGAACCATCCTTGTATACCTGGTATGAATCACACTTGGTTGTGGTTTTTTTTTTTTTTTTTTAGTATGTTGCTGAATTCTACTGGCTAGAGTTTTGTTGAGAATTTTTGCATCTCTATTCTTTAGAGATGTTGGTCTGCAATTTCTTTTTTTGTGATGTCTTCACCTGGTTTTGGTATCAGGGTTATGCTGGCTTCATAAAAGAGTTTGGAAGTATCCCTTCCTTTTCTGGGTTCTGAAATACTTTGACTAGTACTGGTGCAAGCACTTCTCTGAATGTTTGGTAGAATTCTCCAGTGAAGCCATCTGGGCAAGGGCTTTTTTTTTGTTGGTTTTTTTTTTTTTTTTTTTTACCTTTTCAATCTCTTCTCTTCTTATGGGGCTATTCAGATTTTCAGCTTTAGCTTATGTTAGTTTGGGTAGGTAGTGTGTTTCTAGAAATTTGTCCATTTCATCTAGGTTTTCAAATTTGTTGGGGTATAGTTTTTCATAGTACTATGTTTTTATGTTATGATCCTTTTTATTTCCATTAGGTTTGTTGTAAATGTCCCCATTTCATTTCTTATTTGGGTTATTTGCATCCTCTCCTGTTTTTCTTTCACCAATTTGGCCAATAGATTGTCTATTTTGTTGATCCTTTCGTAGAACCAACTTTTGGTTTTGTTGATTTTTTTCTATTGTTTTTCTATTCTCTATTTCATTTCTTTCTATTCTGATCTTTACTATTTCTTTTCTTTCTGAAGCTGTGGGCTTCTTTTGTTGTTCTCTTTCTATTTGTTCAAGTTGTATAGTCTACATTTTGATTTTGTCCCTTTTTTTTTTTTGATGTATGTATTTATTGCTATTATCAGCTTTTTAACAAAGCTCAAATGGACATCTTCCCAAATCATTGAAGCTCTGCACCAAAATTATGGGAATGCTGCCCCACATAAAACAACAGTTTTTCGATGGATTGAATGTTTTAAGGATGTTTGGGAAGGCCTCAAAAATGAGCCAAGAGAGGGAAGACCACTCAGAAACTTATGGTGTCTGCTTTTGGGGATTCCAAACGGATAATTTAGATAGATTTTCTGGAAGGACACATGATGATCATGGGGGCTTATTACGAAGAAGTTTTAAGAAAATTGAAAACTGCATTGATGAGAAAAAGGCCAGGAAATTTGCACTGAGGCATTTTTTTTTAATCCTGACAATGCACTTGCTCCTTCTTCAAGGGTGGCAAGTGCTATCCTAGGAGAATTTCTTTAGGAAACCTTACCCCATCCACCCTACAGCCCTGATCTTGCCCTTTCGACTTCTTTTTGTCCTCAGAACTCAAAGAAAATCTAATGGAACATGATTTGAGTCCCTCAAGGATGCCAAAACTGCTATTTGGACGTGGCGTAAATTGAAGAGTCCAGAATTCTTCAGGGAAGGGTTAGAGAGATGGAAACACCACGTTCAGAAGTGTATAGACCTAGATGGATGACATAGTGAGAAACAATAACTTCACATTTTTATATTTTGTTTAATAATGATTTCTATGATTTTGTAGCAATGCTTTTTGGCTTACCCTCATATATATATATGTACACATATACATCGTTGGTTGGTGCCATCTAGTTGGTTCTAACTAATAGTAATCCTAATTAAAACAAAATGAAATGCTGTCCAGTCCTGCATCATACTCACAGTCATTGCTATGTCTGAGCCTATTGTTGTCACTGTGTCAATCCATCTCGAGGATCTTCCTCTAGTTTTTTGGCCCTCTACCTTACCAAGCATGATGTTCTTTCCCAGGGACTGGTCCCTCCTGATAACAGGTCCAAAATACGTGAGACGAAGTGGTAACACCAATGTGAAATTGCGTACTACAAATAAGTAAACACAATTAAGCCTGTGCATACCTTGCTTACTGTAAGAGAGTGCTTACTGGCTAATCCACCCCAGTAATGGCATCCTTTCTTCCATGTTCTCTTCTGAATCTGGCTTGAATTTCTGGCAGTCCCCTGTCGACATACGGCTGCAACCACTTTTGAATGATCTTTAGCATAATTTTACTTACATGTGATAGTAATGATATTGTTTGACAACTTCCACATTCCTTTGGATCACTTTTCTTTGGAATGAGCATGAATATGAATCTCTTCCAGTCAGATGGCCAGGTAACTGTCTTCCAAATTTCTTGGCGTATATGAGTGAACACTTCCAACATTGCATTTGTTTGCTGAAACATTTCAATTCATATTCCTTCAATTCCTGGAGATTTATTTTTCACCAATGCCTTCAGTGCAGCTTGAACTTCTTCCTTCAGTACCATCATTTTTGATCATATACTACCTCCTGAAATGTTTGAATGTCAACCTATTCTTTTTGGTACAGTATCTCTGCATATTCCTTCCATCTTCTTTTGATGATTCCTGCGTCGTTCAATTTTTGCCCATAGAATCCTCCAGTGCTGCAACCCGAGGCTTGAATTTTTTCTTCAGTTCTTTCAGCTTGAGAAATGCTGAGTATGTTATTCCCTTTTGGTTTTCTAACTCCAGGTCTTTGCACATTTCATTAAATACTTTGTCTTTTTGAGACACTCTTTGAAATCTGTTCAGCTCTTTTACTTCATGATTTCTTCCACTCACTTTAGCTATTTTACATTCAAAAGCAAGTTTCAGAGTCTTTTCTGACATCAAATTTGTTTTTTTTTTTTCCTGTATTTTTAATGACCTCTTGTTTTCTTCGTGTATGATGTCCTTGATGTCATCCCACCACTGATCTGGTCTTTGGTCATTAGTGTCAATGCATTAAATCTATTCTTGAGATGTTCTCTAAATTTAGGTGGGATATACTCAAAATTGTGTTTGGCTCTCATGGATTTGTTTTAATTATCTTCAGCTCCAACTTGAACTTTCATAGGAGCAATTGATGGCCTGTTCCACAGTTGGCCCTTGACCTTGTTCTGACTGATGATATTGAGCGTCTCCGTCATCTCTTTCCACAGATGTCAATCGATTCCTGTGTGTTCCATCTGGCAAGGTCCATGTGTACAGTCACCATTTATGTTGTTGGGAAAAGGTATTTCTAATGAATAAGCCTTTGGTAGTGCAAAAAACAACCAATATACACACAAACATATACAAATTATATACACATACGGAAACCCTGGTGATGTAGTAGTTAAGAGCTATGGCTGCTAAACAAAAGGTCAGCAGTTCAGATCCACCAGTCACTCCTCGGAAGCCATCTGGGGCAGTTCTTCTCTGTCCTATAGGGTCACTATGAGACAGAATTGACTCAAAAGCAACAGGTTTTATATAAATATATACACACACGCCTCACTTATCCACATGGTTAGGTTCCAAAGACAAAGTTATTTGTGAAAATAGGGGTTATGTGAAAATGGAGGATGACTGCATCATTACATAACTGCCAAATTACATCATTACATAACTGCCAAACCACTGAGAATCAACGCCCAGCCAAGCTGACCCATAACCTTAATTATAATTGCCAGCATTACTCTAGTCTCACACCTTGGCACTCATTACTACCAGAAGTATGTCGTTAATGCACAACATAGTCAGATAGTAGGTTTTTTACTATTGCTGTAAATGTGAAATACCGGATAGCAAGATAATCAATAAGTGTCATGGATTGAATTGTGTCCCCCCAAAAATATGTGCCAACTTGGTTAGGCTACGATTTGCAGTATTGTGTGGTTGTCCTCCATTTTGTGATTGTAATTTTATGTTAAAGAGGATTAGGGTGGGATTGTAACACCACCCTTACTCAGGTTACCTCCCTGATCCAGTGTAAAGTGAGTTTCTCTGAGTTGTGGCCTGCACCACATTTCATCTCTCAAAAGATGAAAGAGAAGCAAGCAGAGAGTTGGAGACCTCACACCACCAGGAAAACAGCACTGGGAGCAGAGTGTGTTCTTTGGACCTGGGGCCCCTGCACCTGAGAAGCTCCTTGACTGGGGGAAGATTGAGAACAAGGACCTTCCTCCAGAGCCAACAGACAGAGAAAGCCTTTCCCCGGAGCTGACGCCCTGAATTTGGACTTGTAACCTACTAATCAAAAAAACCAAACCCAGTGCCATCGAGTCAGTTCTGGCTCATAGCGACCCTATAGGGCAGAGTAGAACTGCCCCATAGAGTTTCCAAGGAGTGCCTGGCGGATTTGAACTGGCAACCCTTTGGTTAGCAGCCGTAGCACTTAGCCACTACGCCACCAGGGTTTCCCTGTAACCTACTAGACTGTGAGAAAATTAATTTCTCTTTGTTAAAGCCATCCACTTGTGGTATTTCTGTTATGGCAGCACTAGATGACTAAGACAATCAGTGAGGAGTTAAAAAAAAAAAAAAAACAAAAACCAAACCCATTGCTATTGAGTGGATTCTGACTCATTGTGTCTGTATAGGACAGAGTAGAACTGCGCTATGGGGTTTCCAAGGAATGGCTGGTAGATTCCAACTGCCGACCTTTTGTTCAGCAGCTGAACTCTTAACTGTATATATATATATACAGTCATGCATTGCTTAATGTTCACAATTCGTTCTGTGAAATAGGACGTTATACGATTTGGACCTTACGAGAACATGCCTAAGTCACGAGGAATAGCATTCACTGATTTTCCACTTTTGTTTTGTTTAATAACCTGTGTTTCACTTACAAGTCGACACTTCTCCTTTGCCTCTTGCTGCTGATATCATTAGCAGTGGTTTTGCTGCATTTGGGAACCTTGAAGCACTTCACAGTAATATTTTCAAAAGATAATTTAACAGACAGGTAACGCTACCACACTTGAGACATGCGATACGTGAGATTGGATGCTCTACCTACGAGTCAAAGCATACGCTATTATATGGTAAACTTTTTACTTGTAAGAAGGGAAAGTTCACATTAAAATAATGATAGTACATACATAAGCCAGTAACATAGGCCTTTATTATGACTATGAAAATATATGTATTATAGGTTATTGTGATGGTTAAGATCGTGTGTCAACTTGTCTGGGCCACGATTCTCGGTGTTTTGACAGTTGTATAATGTTGTGGTCACTTCCCTGTTGAAATTTGATACGTGATCACCCCCATGATGGAATATGCTGAGTGGTGCTGGCAGAAGCAGGGCCTGTGGTGGCTCATGGAGCCCTCATTCTTCTCTCTCAGCCCTTCACCGTCCATTTCCTTCCTGTTTGCCTTGCTGGGGCTTTTGCTTGCTCTAGATCCAGCAGCTGACTCCTGTTCATCTGACCTCTGATTCTTAGGACTTGAGCTAGCAGCTTAGCTGCTGATCTTGAGATTCGTTGATTTTCACAGCCCGCTGAAGCCAGCTATCTGGCCTGCTGACCTTAGGTTGGCCAGCCCCTGCGGCTACATGAATCAGCAGAAGTTTGTGACAGGTCTGCTTTCCGCCCTGCAGACCTTGGATTCACCAGCCCCTGCAGCTACGTGAATCAGGAGAATTCTCTTTCCTGTCCCATGTACTTGGGACATTACCCAGCCTCTAAAAACTGCATGAGCTATCTCCTCAATATAAATCTCTCTCTCTATATACACTTTACTGGTTTTGCTTCTCTAGAGAATCTAGCCTAAGACAATTACATATGTACTGAAATATTGTAAACTGGGGGTGGCTTTAGGTCTGAGTTATCAGAGTGTCCAGGAGCTATAGTCTTGTGGGTTCCTGCAGTGTCTGTCAGACCAGTAAGTCTAGCCATTTTTTTTGTGAATGTGAATTTTGTTCTACATTTTTCTCCTGCTGTGTCCAGGACCCTCTATTGTGATCCCTGTTAGAGTGGTTAGTGGTAGTAACAGGGCATCATCTAGTTCCTGGACTCAGGCTGGTGGGGGCTGTGGTTCATGTGGTCCATTTGGCCTTCAGACTAATATTTTCCTTGTGTCTTTAGTTTTCTTCACTCTCCTTTGTTCCGAACATGCCAGGACCAATAGATGTATTTTAGATGGCTGCTCGCAAGCTTTTAAGACCTCAGATGCTACTCACCAAAGTAGGATGTAGTACATTTTCTTTATGAACTATGTTATGCTAATTGACCTGGGTGTCCCCCAAGACCATGGTCTCCAGGTCTCAGCCCCAATAACTCAGCCCTCAAGATATTTGGATGTGTCTAGGAAATTTCTATGACTTTGCTTTTGTCAATTTGTGCTGTCTTCCCCTACATTATGTTTTGTCTTTCCCTTTACCAACATTAACACTTACCCTTTTTTTACTATCTAGTCAGTGATTTCCCCTTTCCACTTCTCCCTCCCCTCATAACCATCAAAGACTGTTTTTTCCTGTGTGTAAACCTTTTCTTGGGTTTTTATAATAGTGGTCTCATACAATATTTGTCCTTTTGTAATTGACTTAATTCAATCAGCATAATGCCTTCCAGATTCATCATTGTTCTTTGTTGTTGTGTAGTATTCCATTGTGTGTATGTACCATAATTTGTTTACCCACTCATCTGTTGATGAGAGCTTAAGTTGTTTCCATCTTTTTACTGTTGTGAATAATGCTGCAATGAACATGGGTGTGCATATGTCTATTCCTGTGAGAGTTCTTATTTCTCTAGGATATATTCCCAGGAGTGGGATTGCTGAATTGTATGATATTTCTCTTTATAGATTTTTAAGGAGGCACCATATTGTTTTCCAAAATGGTTGTACTATTTTACATTCCCATCAGCAGTGCAAAAGAGTTCCAATCTCCCCAAAACCTCTTCAACATTTATTATTTTCTTTTTTTTTTTTTTGATTAGCGTCATAATTGTCGGAGTGAGATGGTATCTCACTGTGGTTTTGATTTGCATTCCTCTAACGGCTAATGATCATGAGCATTTCCTCATGTGTCTGTTAGCTGCCTGAATATCTTCTTTAGTGAATGTCTCTTCATATCCTTTGCCCATTTTTTAGTTGGATTATTTGTCCTTTTGTTATTGAGGTGTTGAAGTAGCCTATAGATTCTAGAGATATGTCATAGTCCAAAAAAATATTTTTGAGAGAGAGAAAAAGAATGAAGCTCATGTGCGATTGGGAGTGAAATAAACCAGTGGGAAATCCTCAAACTCTGCCATTGGGGCAACACTGCTAACAAATTGTTAATGTTGTAAAGAAGCATCATGGCATGTCTCATCTCTTTCTAATGAGCTGTTTGTTTTCAGACCTAAATTGCTTTCCACCATAAAGAATAGATTTTGAGATGAAGAATTTCCCTCAGATAGACTGGAAGCTCTCTTAACCAACCATCACTTGATTCACACAACATTCCAACCCTTCTGTTAACACCAGCAACTGATAGACTTCTTTCTACCGCATTTCTCTACTTCTGAGTCCACCAGTTGAGCTGTAGGCTTACTAAAAGTCTGTTTTTTATACTAAACCTACTTGTGCTTTTTATTATAACTTATTATAATATTATGCAAGTGAAATACGAGCACAAAAAGGAAGTTATTCTTGTGAAAATCAGGCTGGAAGAGTAGAAGGATTTAACAAATGCAAGTCTCTAAAGAAAAAGTTGCTGTTAAATTAAGTACAGGCAAGATAGCTATAAAAGATTGAAGAGAAAAAATAAATTAGCTGTATTCTGAATTAAGATTCCTTTTAAGTTTTTGGTCCACTTCAAAAAAGACCAAGAACTGAACATTGTAGGTGATACCTCATAGATGTAGGTGATGCAAGAAAAATGGTGTGGAACACCAATCAGATGACCTATATGCAAATGAATTTTTGTTTTAGGTTTTATCCTATGAGAGTACTGTTTTTGAATATCAGAAATAGTTAAATATAAGCAATTCCAAATGCTTATATGAACCTAATAAATGTTTTAAGTAAAAAAAAAAGTAATAAATGTTTTAAGTAATAAAAGTGTTAAAAATGTTACAGGTGCATTTATCTTTTCCTTATGTAATTCTCCTCTCTAATTTTTTCAATAATTTAATTAGTTTCCATCCTGACTATTGGATACAAAGCTTCTATAGGGCCTTGATATGAGAAATCCACACTCTTAGTGCAGACCATTGGGTTATGAGCGCAGGGTGGGAAATCAGAGGCTCATTAGAGCCCCGACTAGACCAGAAAAGACTCTTTCCTCAGCCACACCTGATAAGATTTCACCAGTAACTAGTGAGGAGGAATTGGAAACTCTTACCAGAACCCTCTGTATATATCATTTATAGCCTGTTGTATAAACATACTGTGCATGTTTAAGTTTAGTATATAGTAAACTGCACGTAGTTCTTATTTCATACTGTGTTTAGTCATTCTTATTTAAACCTTTTGTATCTTCATAAAGCCCTAAAAGAAAGAATTTCTGCAGCTATTGTTAGAGATGGCGGTGAGTACTCACTGGGCCTACTTGATTATTGCTGCCATAGTCTGCTTGGAGTACGCTCTCAGGCAAGCAATCTGCCTTATAGGACATTACTTTGCTGTCATTGTTGTTAGGTGCTATAGAGCTGATTCCAACTCATAGCAACCCAACGTACAACAGAATAAAACGCTGCCTGGTCCTGCACTATCCTCACCATCGTTTCTATGTCTGAGGCCTTTGTTGCAGCCACTCTGTCAATCTGTTGCTTTAGCAGTATCTACTTTGGTCAGTTATATGTACACAGGGAGGACAGCCCATTGAAAGGAAGCACCATTTCACCAGCCCAGGGGTGAGGACTAGAAGGCAGGAAGGGACAGGAAAGCTAGTAATAGGGAACCCAAGGTTGGTAAGGGTAGAGTGTTGACATGTCGTGGGGTTGGTAACCAATGTCATAAAACGATATGCGTACTGTTTAACAAGAAGCTAGTTTATTCTGTAAACCTTCATCTAAAGTACAATAATAATAATAAAAAGAAAAAAAACCGCAAAAATGTCAAGGGAGCTGAACTGTGGAAGAAAATTCCTTTAAGTTTTCATTTAAGTGAATTAAAACTCAATTATTACAACTTAACATCAAAAAGACAATCTGATCCAAAAAATGGGCAAAAGACTTGAACAGACATTTCACCAAAGAGGATATTCAAAGGGACAACAAGCACATGAAAAGATGCTCAAAATCAGTAGCCATCCCCAAAACAACAACCAAACCTATTGCTATCGAGTCTATTTCAACTCACAGCAAGTCCATGTGACATAGTAGAACTGCCCTACAGGGTTTCCTAGGCTGTAATCTTTATGGGAACAGATTGCCGGGTCTTTCTCCTGAGGAGCCACTAGGTGGGTTTGAATCACCAACCTTCCATTTAGCAGCTGAGTGCCTAACCACTGTACCACTAGGGCTCCTAGGTGGCCTCTAAAAGCTGGAAAAGGCAAGGAAACGGATTCTCCCCTAGAATGTCCCAAAAGAATCAGCTCTGCTGACACCTTGATTTTAAGACTTCTGACTCTCAGAACTGTAATATAATAAATTTGACTCTCAGAACTGTAATATAATAAATTTATATTATTTTAAGTCACAAATTAAAAAAAAAAAGTGCCATTTAAAGTCATGCCTGATTTTTAGTAGTAAATGCTTATATTTATACATTTATACTGGGTTCAATGGATGGGACTCAAGGGAGTCCCTGGAAACTGTTACATACGTACATTTTGGGGAGAAGGATATTTAGCTTTTGGCAGATTCTCAAGACTCCTTAATTCCAAAAGAGATCAAGAATGACTGGTAGAGATTTATTGCTTGCCAATCTCATTCATATTCTTTATTTCATGAGGTAAGTTATTAATCCCATTTTACAAAGGAGTAAATTAATATCCAAGAGTCATTAATAAGCAACTTTCAGAGTCTTCTGATGACAGTCCAACCCATCCGGCTACAGCTGGTGCCTACAGATGGGAGATGGTGGAAAGAGCATGGATTTGGAAGCCTTAATGTTCTGTGCTCAAATCTCCACTATACATACCACTCACTAACCACATGACCTTGTACAAACTACTTAATCTTACTGTCCTGCTCTGACTTTCCTGTTCTGACACAGAGTACTATTAAGAGGAGTTAATGAGACACTCTATGTGAAGCACCTAGTATGTGCCAAGCACATGGTTGATGCTCAACAAATGGTAGCTGTGTTTTCATGTTCTTGTATTAGTACTGATTTGTTTGCAAGTGACAGAAACTCTATCTCACCTAGTTGAAACAAAAAAGGAAATGTATTGATTTGTATCACTAGGAAGTACATCTAGCTTCAGGAGCAGCTTTAGTCAGGAACCCAAGTGATGTCTCAGGATACTGTGTCTCTCTTCTCCTGGCTTTCATCTTTATTGGATTCATCCTCAGGCTGATTTTCCACATGTGCAGACAAAGTTGCCAAAGCAGCTCCAAACTCACATTCTACCAGCTTAGCAGCCTTGGTGGAAGAGCACACCACTTTCCAGATAGTACCAATAAAAGACCTGAGGAAGACTCAAATTGTTCTAACTTAGACCGTGTGTCCAACTCTGAGCCAGTCGCTATGAGCAGGGGGATGAAAGTATGCTTACTGGTCAATCCTGAATCATGTATGTGCCCCATCTGGGGTTGGAGGATGGGTCAGCCACACCAAAACCAATACATCTACATACATACCTGCATAATTTATTCTCTTTCCTAGGGTGAGATAACTTTTTATGTTGACTGGTGAGGTAAATAAATTTTATAATTTAATTCTAAATTTATACCTTAACTCGTCACCTACTCAGTGGGAGGCACTTATGTATCTGCTTATCCTTCTTTCCACATTGTGCGTGTGCGCGTGTGCATGCACGTGTTCGTGAATCCTCAAACACATGGAGAGTCTGTCAGATGCCAAGGCTAATGAGATTCTCCTATAATCAATTGTTTACACATTTCATAACAACAGTAATTCCTTCCTGATGGCTTCAACTAGTTGTTGAAGTCTGGAAGAGACAACCTTTGTAAGAAATGTGCATAAAATTATGTTATGGGTTATTATTTATTAAATATCTTCTTGGTTGTGAGTTTAGGAAAGAGAACAAGAACACACATACAAACGTTTTGGGAAACCCCTGCAGCGTTAGGCAGTGACTGATGGGAAGGGGCCAGAAGTGGGTTTGCATTTGCAAATGGCTAATCCTTGCAGAGTGGAGCTCTGGTCTAACTGAGGGTTGGGCCTCTGGGGAGCCGGCATGGGTGTAAATGAAATGTGTGGCATCACTCACTCTTCAGGCCATTTTGTCAGAGGTTTGGGTTTAATTAGTAGGCATCTTTTCCTTTTCCAAAAGCAGAGTTTAGAACATAGAAGAAATTTAAAGCTCCAGGAGGTGCCACTGAGTTGTGGCTTCCCTTGGGGCCTGTTTCCCGCCTTTAAGTATTTACATGGGTGAGTCTCTTTATGTTCAAGACCTGTTACACATCTGTGTCCCCTTGCCATGAATTAAACGGCAGATTCTAGATTCACTCATTCAACAAATATCTGTTGAGTTCTTTACTTACATTATTTCATTCCGTTGTCAAAGTGACATTATGAAATAGGTACTTCTGCTAGCTCCATTTTATAGGGAAGAAAATAAAATTCCTTCAAAGTTAGTACCTCTTACCATGAATTAAATGGCAGATTCTAGATTCACTCATTCAACAAATATCTGTTGAGTGCCTTTCAAGTGTCTGTCACTGAAAGAGGGCCAGGAAGGACCTGGCCCTCATTGGTTATTATCAGTAATGAAAACAGTTTCTTTGTAGATTTTCCACAATCAAGAAACTATCATAGAAAACTACAACATAGTGGTTTTAAGTGCAGGTTTTGAATTCTAACCTGGCTTTGCATCCTTGCCTTCCTCTATTTTTTCTTTCATCACCATCTAACACGCTAAATAATGTATGTTATGCTTTTGGTTATAACTGTCTTCCCCTGTTAGAATATAAGCTCCAGGAAGGCAGGTATCTCTGTTTGCTCACTGATGTAGCTGAAGCACCCAGAACAGTGACAGACACTTGAAAGGCACTCAACAGATATTTGTTGAATGAGTGAATCTAGAATCTGCCGTTTAATTCATGGTAAGAGGTACTAACTTTGAAGGAATTTTATTTTCTTCCCTATGAAATGGAGCTAGCAGAAGTACCTATTTCATAATGTCACTTTGACAATGGAATGAAATAATGTAAGTAAAGAGCTGAGTGTATTAACTGGCATATAATTAGCTTTTATTATTAACAGGGGCAGAAAAAATGTTGATAACATAGGGTGGGTCTCAAAGTGTGTCTTCCTTCTATTCCTTGATACTACATAGGACTTCCTTCCATGTTGCTTTCAGGAAGTCTGCATCTTCCCCCTTCCACGACAGTGGGCTCTAGTTTTTAGGAATTTCTCAGGACTGGGATAGAATCCCTGAATCACTGTGTGGAGAGACATGCTCAGTTTTGTGTCTTCTCTATTGAGCCCAGGTACCTGGGACCCAGGACTAATAACTAGCTTTTATTAACCATTATTGTGCTGGATATTAATGTGTTTACACTGTTGATCTCATTTAATCCACACTATAACCCTATAAGTACTGTATTATCCTCATTTCATGATGAAAATCACACAGTTAAAAAGCGATAAGTCTTGAGACTACATCATCCTGAGACCAGAAGAACTAGATGGTGCCCCACCACAGCTGATGACTGCCCTGACAGGGAACACAACAGAGAACCCCTGAGGGAGCAGGAGAACAGTGGGATGCAGACCCCAAGTTCTCATAAAAAGGCCAGACTTAATGGTCTGACTGAGACTAGAGGGACCCTGGCTGTCATGGTCCCCAAATCTGCTGTTGGCCCAGGACAGGAACTATTCCCAAAGCCAACTCAACAGACATGGATTGGACTGAACAATGGGTTGGAGAGAGATGCTGATGAGGAGTGAGCTACTTGCATCAGGTGGACACTTGAGACTATGTTGGCATCTCCTGCCTGGAGGGGAGATGAGAGGGTGGACGGGGTTAGAAACTGGCAAAATGGTCATGAAAGGAGAGACTGGAAGGTGGGAGCAGACTGACTCATTAGGGGGAGAGTAAACGGGAGTATGTAGTAAGGTGTATATAAGTTTATATGTGAGAGACTGACTTGATTTGTAAACTTTCACTTAAAGCACAATAAAAATTATTTTAAAAAAGTGGTAAGTTTTAAACAGCTCATAAAAGTACCTTTTCTGAAGGAACATCTGATTGTTCTCCCTTGTTTGCCAGTGATTATGGCCTCTGTATAAAGGACATAAGAACTTTCTCAAAACTCCTTGAGGCCAAGCTAAGTTATATTCACAAGGCTGAAATCGAAATACTGAACTAGAATACAAAGTTATTGACTTATCACAAGAAATCAACGTTACAGAGACCTTCTTCCCCTGATCCAGAGGATCAGTCCAACTAGAGAGAGTCACACACAATGAAGACTCATCCTGCCCCAACTGCCGTTATTGAGCTCATTACACAAAACTCCACAGCCTGCCACAAACTAAAGCAGTGTTCTTGGTGTGGGTACCTTGAGCTCTAAGCCCAATAATCATATCAACAGTATGTTCACTGGCTTTCCACATCACTGTTTACAACAGATATCATTTAGGAAAAGGACCTCTTTGCTCATCTATGTCACAATAGCGATGCTCTGCCCACATGCCCACAAATGCAGACTAATAACTAGGGCAGAGGCAGGTGCAGCCATCCTTGGCCTTGGTGAATCTTCTTTTTCTTTGGTACACTATGAATTTTATACAATCCACAAATGCAAGTGTCCAAAGAGAAACATTACTTTTTTTCTAGAAGTCAACTGAGCTAGCAAGTCTGTATTTGTGTTGATGTCAGAAATCTTCATTTTGGCTATCAAAATAATTCAGTCAATTCCTGCTTAAAACTCAGTTCCTTTTAAACAAGTACCTTGTCACTTTCCAGTTCGCTTCCTTTCCTTTCTTTTCTCCTAGGCTGGGAATTAATCTGCTACATGGGCCAAGGATAGGGGTGAGTAGAGAGGTTATCTGTGGACTTCATGAATCTGTGTAGCCTCAGGGATCATCTGTCTTCTTGGCTTGGCCTGGTCATTTGTTGCTCCAGGTCTTCTGGAACTGATTCAAGTGATCTAGGCCCCATATCAGCTGGCTCTGGTTCTGCCAATCTCTAACATTTAATTGTTTTCCATCCAGTGCTTGTCTTGGGCTGCCCAACCACCAGCCTCTGTCATGGATTTTTTTTTACCCTTTGTCCAACAATCCCCTAGAAGTCCTTAGGGTTTCAACTCCCAGCTTCCTTTTCTGCTGCACTGTAACACATTAGATAGATAGATAGATGATAGGTAGGTAGGTAGGTAGGTAAGGTAGATGGTAGGTAGGTAAGGTAGGTAGGTAGGTAAGGTAGGTAGGTAGGTAGATGATAGATGATAGATAGAAGATTGGTAGATGATAGACGAGAGATAGATGATAGACGATAGATAGATAGATAGACGAGAGATAGATAGATGAGAGATAGATGATAGACGAGAGATAGATGATAGACGAGAGATAGATAGATAGATAGATAGATGAGAGATAGATAGATAGGCAAGAGATAGATAGATAGACGAGAGATAGACGATAGATAGATAGATAGACGATAGATGGACGATAGACAGACAGATAGATACCACTGCCATGGAGTCAATTCAGACTTATAGCCACCCTACAGGACAGAGTAGAACTGCTGCGTAGGGTTTCCAAGGCTGTAATCTTTAGGGGAGCACACTGCCACATCTTCCTCCCACAAAGTGGCTGGTGGGTTCAAACAGCTGAGCTTTCAGTTAGCAGCCAAGGTCTTAGCCACTGTGCCACCAGGGCTCCTTCTCTAACACATTAAAAAAAAACAAACTGTTGCAATCAAGACAATCCTGATTCATAGTGACCCTAAAGGACAGAGTAGAACTGTTCCATAGGGTTTCCCAGGAGCACCTGGTAGATTCGAACTGCTGACCTTTTGGTTAGCACACATAGCTCTTAACCACTACACCACCAGGGTTCCAGCGCTAACGCACAGAAACCTATCACCTCCAGGAACCATGGAAACCCAGGGGTGCTTGGGATGGAAGTAGGGCTATCTCAGCCTCCATTCGTTTCTAGGCCAGGCCTGCTGCCTTTTCTCCCAACTGCACCATGCAGGTGCCCCAGGTTGGCACGGGCACTCTGTAAGCCTCTCTCTTCTCAGAGTTTACTGGAAGCAGGATATAAGCATCCTTTGTTTTGAGATCCCCAAACATACTTAGATGCTTCTATTACATACCTAGAGGTGCCCTGGAAGCAGGGTTAGATTACCCAATAAGCAAGTTACACACAGGCCCAATCATGCCTTCCCATCAATCTGTAGTGCACAGTTTCACCTGTTCCCCCACCACATCAATGATGTGGCAAAAGCCACAGATTAGCAAGTAAATACAATTAAGCCCATGCATGCCTTGCTTAATGCAAGCCGGTACAGACCATGTTTACTGGTTAATCCACCCATGCCAGGAAGAAACACTTGGCAATCTACATCTGAAAAATCAACCACAGGAAACCACAGTTCTACACTGACAAACGTGGAGTTTCCATGAGTCTGAATCCACTTGATGGCAACTGGTGTTTCTAACATCACCCCTAGAGTTTCATCTTGGGTGTGTTCGACTAGGCAGTTGACGGGGAGCAGGGCTCAACACCAGCATCTAAACATTCTTTTCTCTTTCCATCCTCTTCCTACTCCTTCATCTGCCCTTGTTTTCCCTTTGTATAAACCAGACCTGTCTTTAGCTCAGCATACATTCTTCCCTATTCTAGGTTTAATGTATAGACTCCACATGATCAGTTCTCTATATTTGCTCATGTTATAAAAAGCTAGATTTCGGAATTCCAGTGATGGGTAGTTTACTCTTATCTCAGTGACAACTAACGAATGACCCTGAAACAAGTTTCAGTGGAGGGAGGCATGAACAGCAAGCTAGAAGTACAAATAGACTATCTGTAACCACCAAGTTTCTTCTCAACGGTGATAGAAATCTTAAACACAGCGAGACCAGTTTAAACAAAATTTGTCAGACAGCATAAGAAAGAAGAATATTTCCCCACATACAAAGCTTTTCTGTGCCATGGTGTTTCAGCACACAGCCAGTAAAACCACTGGCTGACTGTCCAACGTGGAGGCCACTGCTGTGTACCCAGAGACGAACAGTGGTGGTTTCTCCCTTAACCTTCTACATGCCTTTCCCACCTACCCACAATGTGGAGAGCTGGGAGGACCCAGGCTACAGCAGCCACTGGACAGGGTGAAGGGTCATCCTGTTATTGAAAAGACTGTAATTTTAGAAGCCTCAGAGACATCCCTTGGTTTTCAGGGCTCAAGCTTACCTCAGAAGATTCCTATTTTCCCAAAATCAGAGTTTGAATTTGTCAGCGTTCACCTCAAAGAGTTCAGGGAAAGAGTCCTCAAAGGAAGACTCAATTGTCTGGCCACTCTGGTGGGAAAATGGATATACTAGATGTAGGCCCGTTCACCCTGAAATTATTCAGTTGACTCCCCTCACTTTGAGTCCTTGCACACTTGGCAATCTTCTAAACAAAGTTGGCTCTCCCATGTTTATTTTTGGATGTAAGTAACAAAAGACAACCAAAACCAGCTTAAACAATAGAGAGAAGTAACAGTCTGAGATATGGCAAGTCCAGGGTTGGTTAATTTAGTGGCTCAGTAATGTCATCAAGGACGAAGTTCCTTCCATAGTTCTCCTGTGATACCCTCAGAGTGTTGGCTGTGGTCCTCTAGCAGGTCTCCTTATGGTTAAAAAAAGGTGGCTACAGCCCTAACCTCCTGAAGTGTTTAACATCAACCAATTCTTTTTGGTATAGTGACTATATTCCTTCCATCTTCTTTTGATGTTTCCTGTATAGTTTAATATTTTGCCCATAGAATCCTTCAGTAACGCAACTTGAGGCTTGAAAAATTTGTTCAATTCTTTCAGCTTGAGAAATGCCAAGTGACTTCTTTCCTTTTGGTGTTCTATCTCCAGGGCTTTACACGTCATTGTAATACTCTGTCTTCTCGAGCTGTCCTTTGAAATCTTCAGTTTAGCTCTTTTTCAGGAGGTAGCATATGATCAAGACCAATGGTACTGAAGAAAGAAGTCCAAGCTGCTCTGAAGGCATTGACAAAAAACAAGATTCCAGGAATTGACTGAATACCAACTGAGATGTTACAACAAATGGATGCAGCACTGGAGGTGCTCACTTGCCTATGCCAAGAAATTTGGAAGACAGCTAACTGGCCAACTGACTGGAAGAGATCCATATGTATGCCTATTCCAAAGAAATGTGATCCAACTGAATGCAGAAATTATTGAATAATATTATTAATATCACGTGCAAGTAAAATTTTGCTGAGATCATTCAAAAGTGACTGCAGCAATATATTGGCAGGGAATTCATGGCGGATTCAAAGAGGACATGGAACCAGGGATATCATTGCTGATGTCAGATGGATCCTGGCTGAAAGCAGAGAGTACCAGAAGGATGTTTACCTGTGTTTTATTGACTATGCAAATGCATTTGACTGTGCGGATAATAATAAATTATGGATAATATTGCAAAGAATGGGAATTCCAGAACACTTAACTGTGCTCCTGAGCAACTGTACATAGATCAAGAGGCAGTTGTTCCAACAGAATTACAGGCTACTGCATGGTTTAAAGCCAGGAAAGGTGTATGTCAGAGTTGTATCCTTTCCCCATACCTATTCAATCTGTATGCTGAGCAAATAATCCCAGAAGCTGGACTATAGGAAGAAGAACGGGGCATCATGATCAGAAGAAGGCTCATTAACAACTTGTGATACACAGATGACACAACCTTGTTTGCTGAAAGTGAAAAGAACTCGAACCGCTTACTGATACAAATCCAAGACCACAGCCTTCAGTATGGATTACACCTCAACATAAGAAAACAAAAATTCTTACACTGGATCAACAAGCAACATCATGATAAACAGAGAAAAGATTGAAGTTGTAAAGGATTTCATTTTACTTGGATCCACAATCAACCCCCATGGAAGCAGTAGTCAAGAAATCAAAAGACACATTGCATTGGGCAAATCTGCTGCAGAAGACCTCTTTAAAGTGTTGAAAACCAAAGAAGTTACCTTGAGGATTAAAATGCATCTGACCCAAGCCATGGTGTTTTCAATCACCTCGTATGCATGCGAAAACTGGATGATGAATAAGGAAGATTGAAGAAGAATTGATGCCTTTGAATTGTGATGTCAGTGAAGAATATTGAGTGTACCATGGACTGCCAGAAGAATGAACAAATCTGTCTTGGAAGGAGTACAACTAGAATGTTCCTTACAAGTAAGAATGGCAAGACTTTGTCTCACATACTTTGGATATGTTGTCAGGAGGGATCAGTCCCTGGAGAAGGATATCACGCGTGGTACATCAGAGGGTCAGCGAAAAAGAGGAAGACCCTCAATGAGATGGACTGACACAGTGGCTACAACAATGGGCTCAAGCATAACAAAGATTATTAGGATGGCACAGGACCAGGTAGCGTTTCATTCTGTTATACTATGAGCTAAGCTCATAGGTGCTTGATGGCACCTAAGAGCAACAACAACAGCTCTAACCACAACACCCTTACACGACAATCCAAAGGCCAATGGCAAGATTAGCGTTTTTTTTTTTTTTAAAAAGAAAACTTTCCCAGACTTCTCCCCACCCTTGCCAAAAAAAACTTTCCTTCATGTTTTATTGGCCATAACTGTTCCCAGGCCCATTTCTAAGCCAGTCACTGGAAAGGAGAACGGAATCCCCGTGATCAGCTTAGGCTAATCAAGATCCGTCTTTTGCTGCTGAGGATGGGCCCAGCTTCCTTGAAGCACATGGTCACATGTAAACATATCAGAATTCTCTTAACAAGAAAATCTAGGGGAAATGGCTGATGAGTATACAACATCACCAAAAGTATCTGGCACATCACAAACATTTCCTGCTAGAAAAGATGCACTGATGGAGAATTCAACTGTCTGGCTGATCTGTCCTTATGGCAGTTATTCATCTCATTATTCCTTTTCAGAAACAAACAAACAAAAAAACTCTTGGAAAAGTTGACCTCTTAAACTTCAAAGTGTTGGTGACTTATCTGATCTGCTTTCTTATAGCGTGGATGGAGATATGCCTGAGCATGTAGTCTGGAAACCTCAAGGGCTATGTGACACCCCTCACACACACCCACACCTTACCTAATGAATGGGTTGGCAAATACCTATTGAGAGCCCTTGATGTGCCAGGCACTATGCCATGTGTGATACCAAGGAGCTAGGACATAGTCTCTTCCCCTAGGACTCCACAGACAGCCTTATGGCTTTGCTTGGGGACACTCTCTGTGGTGAGAGAAAGACCCAACCAGTATAGGAGTCCAAGCCTGATCAGATGGCTTTAGCTTCTGGCTGCCCAAGCGTGAGCATGGCCACTCTGCCACAGGCAGAAAGACAGAACTACGAGGTAATCTCTTACCTGTCCCCCTTTGCTGCTTGAGGCCTGGGGTGCATGTACAACCTTTGTTTCAATTCCCGATTGAAATCTATGATTCTTCTTGAAAATAGACAAGGCCAACAGTACCCACCTTGTTCTACAGCTATGAGTTGTGTTTAAACTTCTGCTCTCCAACAAAGCACTGATAGCACGTCTGTGGAGTAATTTCTATATGAGAAAGCTTTAAAAGGGGCCAAGAAATAAGCTGGGGAAAGGGCTGAAGAGGAATGGGCAGAGTTCCAGGAGGGAGTGAGAAAGCACAGGATCAGGAGTGGGGCTTGCAATGAAAGGTTTTCACTGATTTCCCTTGTAAGGCAATAGTAACACATAACAAATGAGTTTCAAACAATCTCAAGACCTCAGACCCTATGAGAAGCAATGTGCTGGCATCATGAGCCCTTACTTAGGAGACATTTTCAGCCTTGTGGGTATATTAAATTGAGCAGATAAGGTAGAATTTTGTTATTGTCACTATTGTTAAAAGTAATTTGAATAAACCAGAAATACTAAAGGGGAAAATAAAGTGAATTCCCAGAAAAAAAAAAATCTATTATTAATGCCCAATGGGTGAATTACTTAAGTAATTTACTCCTTCCGACACGGATACACAGATTTACCATGCAATGATAATTATCAGCATTGTCCATAGAAATTTATCTCTACAAGTATAAACAACGAAAATTTACCCAGGCTTCTAGTAAGCCACAAATCCCCATTTCTCTTCATATTCTTTCTTGATAAAGTGAACTGAACAAAGATTCTATCACACAAACCAAAAATTATGCACATTCTTTCAGGAACTACTATTGTGCTTTCTAACAGGCTAAAGTGCTCACACAATTGGGAAGACATTAGTATCTCAGGGATGCGCCTTAACTGGGATAGCATGAAATGAGACCCCCAACCAAAAGAAATTTCAAAGACTAACGATGACCACTTCTACTCCAAGAAAATCTCATAATTAAAATTTAAAACCATAGAGGATGACAAACACCTGACAATAACTTCATTTAAGGTGAAGGACACAAGACAGTAAATTCCTTATATGTATTTCGATTTTCTTAGGCATAGAAAAAAAAAAAAAAAACCCAGTGCCATCGAGTCCGACTCATAGTGACCCTGTAAGACAGAGTAGAACTGCCCCATAGGCATAGAACCTGAAACAAATACAGATCTTTGCACAGTAACCTCCTTACCACAAGCTACATATGCGGTTTAACATTGACAACGATATTAGGGCCTCTGAACTTTCCATGCTTTCTAGAACTTTCCATGATTAGTGTTAAATGATACAAAATATAAATACATTGTAATCATGCAGGTTCAAAATGGGATGTTGGATGTCATGAGAAGGTGTGAGGCAATGATATTAGATGTAGTTATGTCAAATGTGTGATGTGAAAGGGTGGGAACTCCTCTAGGTTGGAACTTCACTGGTCCTCTTCACTATTATATCTTTAGCATACGGAGCCATGCCTGTTTTGGTTAGATGCTGTTGAGTCAATTCTGACTTACGGCAACCATGTGTGTGCAGTGTAGAATTGCTCCATAGAGTTTTCAAGGCTGTGACCTTTCAGAAACAGATTGCCAGACCTGTCTTCTGAGGTGTCTCTGGGTGGGTTCAAACTACCAATCTTTCAGCTAGTAGTCGAGGGCTTAACCATTTGGGTCACCCAGGGACTCCTGTGCCTGGCACTAGTAACCTGTTGCCATGAAGTTGATTCTGATTCATAGCAACCCTATAGGACAGAGTAGAACTGCCCCATGGGGTTTCTAAGGAGCATTTGGTGGGTTCAAACTGCCGAACAAACACCTGACGATAATTTAAGGTGAAGGAGACAAGACAGTAAATTTTTTGATGAATTTCAATTTTCTTAGGAATAGAACTCTGTACCCATTGCTGTCAAGTCGATTCTGACTCATAGCCACCTATAGGACAGAGTAGAGCTGTCCTGTAGAGTTTTCAGGGAGTGCCTGGTAGATTTGAACTGCTGACCTTTTTTTGGTTAACACTGGTGCTCTTAACCCCACACCACCAGAGTTTCCACAGAACTCTGTAGGACAGAATAAAACTGCCCCCATAGAGTTTCTAAGGCTGTAATATTTACAGAAGCAGGCTGCCATGTCTTTCTCCTGGAGTAGCTGGTGGGTTTGAACTGCCCACCTTTCGTTTAGCAGCTAAGCACTTAACTACTGTGCTTCAAGGGAGGGGCGGGACATCCATTTGGCACATAGTAGATGCTTAATAAATATCTGTTGAAGGATGGCTGAATGGAGGGTGAATACTAACTAACAGACCAGCTCAGCCATCCCTGCATCCTCTTTTGTCCTCTTTTTTTTTTTTTTTTTTTTTGCAGTGTGCCTCCCCCCAACTCTCTCCTCCCAGGGCCGTGTGATCACTCCACCTCTCCTGTGTCTCTCCTTCCTATTTACTTTCGTCTAGCCAATTTATGGGACTTCTCAGCAAATGTTTTGACACCAATTGGGAAAACAAGCTCTTGGTGCCATCATTGTCACCTGGCCCAGACTCCCCAAACAAGCCTGGTGTTGAAGGAAGTGTCAATTTAAAGGGTTCGGTCTGCTCCTCTAGCAGATTACTCAGGGCTTAAAAAACACTTAACACGTCTGGATATTGAATCTGAGCCTGTTCATTGCCTTTCCAGAGAAACCCCTCCTGACCCCCCCCCCCCCATGGCTATTTCCCCCTGCAGAGGCTCTGGAACACTCTAAGACAGCAGTTTCCCATTACCTAGAAAAAAAAAAGTGGGAAAATAAGATGATGCTTAAACCACAGCCACTCTTGTCCTGGACCTTGAGAAAACCCAGACTCAATTTCTTTATCTGTAATATGAAAAAGTTGGATTAGATTAGTGGTGTTCCATGAGTACAATCTGTCCTGCAGAAAACACAAATTACCATGAATTAGTTGCCAACATTTAAAAACCAAGAAATTTAATACAAAAATCTACATTTGCATAGTCTCTTGAAAAATTGGAGGGTCTGGCAACAAGGTGCCTGCATTTTCACAGAGCAGCAGCAGCTGGGGCCATATCGCAGATGGGGCCAGAACACAGCTGCCCTCTCTGGTGGGACCGGCGCTCCATCTCAGCCCTCAATGCTTCCTATTGCGTCCTACATTACTGAGGGTCTTTAAGCCCCATGCGGAGCCCTGGTGATGCAGTGGTTAAGAGCTTGCCTACTAATCAAAAGGTCAGCAGTTCAAATCCACCAACACCTCCTTGGAAACCCTGTGGGGCAGCTCTATTCTGTCCTATAGGGTCGCTAGGAGTTGGAAGCGACTCAATAACAACACGTTTGGTTTTTTGGTTTGGAAGCTCCATATAATCTGTTGGGGTGGCAGGCCTGCAGGACTCTTTCACCTTTCCGTCCAGCTCCTGTAGGCATTTGAGAACGTGACAGCTAAACTAAGCAGCTAAGATCTCTTCCAGTCTCTAATTTCTTGGATATGTTAACAAGGCACACCTGAGAACTTGAATAGCTTTTCCCTCTATCAGGGACTCTCATAATTTAAAGTGCCTATAAATGCTCTGTGGATCTTGTTAAAATGCAGATTCTGATTTAGCAGGTCTGGGGTGGGGCCTGAGTTGCTGTAGGTCCAATGTGCTTCCAGGTGCTGCCGATCCACAGACCTGACTTTGGTGGCAAGGCCCTCTGCTTGCTGCCAAATTCCCTTCATGAGATTAGTGCAGATTAGAATCAGCCGAAGAGCTTTAAAACCATTTCCAGTACTAGGTCCCCATACCCAGGGATTCTGATGTAATTGGTTTGGGGTGGGCCCAGGAATTGGTATTTTGTTTTGATATTCCAGATTATTCTAACAGGCAGGGTTGAAGAATACTGCGGTAAATTGTATTATCCACCAATATCAAACTTCAGCTTGTAGAATGCATCTTAGCTCTACTAGGAAGATATTAAATATGTGTTGTTTTCAAAGAGTAGATGGCCGTTGTCACAGAGAATGTTAGTGTGTGCAGAGGAGGCCCCTTGGTACTTCTACTAAGCCTTACTTTCCCCTAAACTCCTTCAAGTTGCCACTGTTCAGCTTTCTAAGCCAGTTCTTTCAGTGATCTAGTTTGTTGCCCTTGGCTTTGAGCCCCCAGTAACCAAGCCTGGTTACATCTCTCATACCTTGACCAGAGGTTCTCAGCCCTAGACTAAACACCTTCTAACAAGCCTCTTCATGAGTTCCTCCCATAACCACCCCCAAGGCCTCCTGCAGGTCTTCACAAACTTCTCAGCTTTATTCTCTTTTACTCTCTCATGCTTTGTGAGGCTGCTTTTCCTGACCACGTGAAATCACATATGGTAGGTAACCAGCTGCTGTTAAGTAGGGCTTCCTGAACTTGATCCCAGAACTAGGCCTGGCAGTCCCACTTTTCCCCTGCTCTCTCATTAACTCATTTCCTTCAGCGCACAGAGGGAAAGATATACACGGGACCATCTCTTTTCGCCCCACTCTCCTCTTTATACACAAACTGCTCCTTTTGCCCAGCTTCAAGGCTCAGGATCCATCACTGAGCCTCGAGTCCATTCATGAGGATATTTCATTGGAAAATATGGTGAAAACCTTTCCACATCCATCACAGCTTTCCACATCCATCACAGCTTTCAACATCCACCTCGCTTCCTTCAGGATATTGGGCTTTATTTTCCAGAAACTTCTAAGAATTCATGAAAGGGAACATTAGAGTCTGTGGGAGAGGGGTACCACACTCCCTAGCCCACTCTATCTCAGAATCTCCCCTGTAAATTATCCCCATACTCCAAAGCCCCTCAGAAACTGCGAAGCAGCCAGAGGCTTACTAGTTGCCCTGTTTAGAGATAGGTTAGCCTCTCCCCACCCTCACCCTTAGAGAACTGGAACTAGGACTTGCTACTTCTTGGTGCCATATAAAGTAGGCACATGTCCTTTGAGGCCTGTGTTAGAACAGCTCCTTCTCTTCAGGATAGGGAAAAGAAGTGAGCTGTGGTGCGGGAGGTTAATGCTCTTGACTGCTAATCGACAGGTTGTCAGTTCAAACACCAAGAGGAACCTCGGAATAAAGGCCTGGCAATCTACTTAGAAAAATCAGCCATTGAAAATCCTATGGAGAGAGAAAGGAGGAAAACAAAGCCTCAGAGAAGAAACTAGTCTATAAGGCTAATAACCTACATGAGCCATGGCCTTATCTACTGAGACCAGAAGAATTAGGTGGTGCCTGGCTACCACTATCAACCATTCTGATCAGGGCCACAAGAGATGGACCCTGATAGAATGGGAGAAAAACATGAAACAGAAGTCAAATTCTTAAAATGTCTAGACTTACTGGAACAGCTGAGACTAGAGGACTCCCTGAGACTATCGCCCCAAGACAATCTTTATGCCTTGAAACTATCCCCTGAAGTCACCTTTTAGCGAAATAACAGATTGGCACACAAAATAAAGGATATTACCCGTGAGTACAATGCACCAGTAAAAAACTATCTATATGAGACCAAAAGGTCCACAATCACTCTAAAACAAAGATGAGAAGACAAGAGGGGCAGGGAAACTAGAGTATTCGAAACAGAACAACCAGAGCACAGTTAAAGAGAATGTTGACACAATGTGAAAAATAGAACTAATGTCACTGAACTATTTGTATACTAATCGTCAAATGGGAACCTAATCTGCTGTGTCAATTTTTATTGAAAACAATAAAATATTGTTAAAGAAAAGAAAACCCTGTGGAGGAATACAATTCTACCCTGACACACATGGGTCGTCATGAGTTGGAACTGACTCAACTGGCAACTGGTTTTCTCTGGGGCAGTGGTGGCTCAGTGGTAGAATCCTCGCTTTCCACACAGGAAACCTGAGTTCAGCTTCTGACCAATGCGCCTCATGTGTAGACAGAACCACCCGTCAGCAGAGGTTTTTGTGATGCTAAACAGGTTTCAGCAGAACTTCTAGACTAAGGAGGACTAGGAAGAAAGGCCTGGTGATCTACTTCCAGAAATCAGCCAATGAAAACCCTGTGGATCACAACGGTCTGATCTACAATTGATCATGGAGATGGCGCAGACTGGGCAGTGTTTTCGCTCCCTTGTGCGTGGGGTTGCCATGAGTTGGGACTGACTTGATGGCAGCTAACAACAACAAATAACAAGATGGCTTTGCTCAGTTGGGTCGTTTGCTCCCAGCCACTTCAAGCTTTATCATATTTCTCTTCCCTCATTTTATTGTCCAAAATGTTCCATCATTCACTCAGAATGTTAGAATTCATAAGCCTACATGTTGGGGAAAGCTTAAATGAACACCTGTGTGAAAGTTCAGTAAGTATTTATCAGGCATCACTGCAAGTTAGGACTGGACAATGGAGATAAAACGGTCAATAAGACAGTGTGGCCCTTGCTCTCTCAAAGCTTTCAGTTGAGGGAGAACTAGCCTGCAGTCTTGAGTACAACAGAGCCTCTGCCCCTGAAGGGAGCAGTGTGGGTGGGGCTGACAAACAGGCTTCAACTCACAGGCCAGTGCCAGTTCCGGAGCTGATGATCGCACGGGCTCCTCTGAACTTGGAGGTCGAGTCACACCTGTACAGGTGGTGATAGGGGTGGTGGCTAATGCTGGTGCCAGCTTCTATCGTTCCAATACCGTTGAAACAGTATCTCACTAGGAAACATAGGATCTGTCCACTAGCCTGGTTTCACTACTTACCAGCCACATGAGCTGAGAAAGGGCACAAGGAGGCATATTTTTCGAGTTCTGGCATCTTTGAAAATTGTATTAGTCTACGTCCATCCTTGATCGATAGTTGGCTTGGGTAGAGAATTAGAGCGTGAACATGATACCCCCTCCAGATTATAAGGAACGGCTTTGTTTTTGTCCAGTTTCCATTGTTACTTCTGGCATGTTCTGATACCATTTTACTCTTATTCTAATATTGTATGTGGCCTCTTTTCGTTCCCGGAGGTCTTAGGATGTCCTTTTTTTCCTGAAATTTCTCAGTGATTTCTTTGATGCAAACTTTCTTTTCCATTTTCTGTATGGACCCTTTAACATGGAGACTGATGCCTCTCAGATCTGGGGATTTTTTTTGCCTTATGCCTTTGAATATTTCATCCATGTATCTTTTAGAGTTTTTGTTTCTGGAACTCCTATTATTTATATGTTGAATTTCCTGAATTAATTCTCCCTTCTCCCATCTCCTTTTTTTTTACTCTATTTTCTGGGAGAGTTCGTTGACTTTTTAATTTTAGCTATCTTTTTACTTTTCTCTTTTTAATTGCCAGGAGCATTTCTTTTTTATTGCACCCTATTGGGTTTTTCTTTTATATCTATAGATATAGATATAGATTTATAGATATATAGATATAGATAGATAAAAGGAGCCTGGGTAGCACAAGCAGTTTGTGATTGGCTGCTAACCTAAAGGTTGGTGGTATGAACCCACCCAGTGGTTCTACAGAAGAAAGGCCTGGAGAACTGCTTCTATAAAGATTATAGCTAAGAAAACCCTATGGAGCAGTTCTGCTCTGTAACGTGGGGTTGCCATGAGTTGGAATCAACTTGATGGCAACAGGTTTGGCTTGATTTTGGTTTACAATTATTATTATTTAAATATTTTACTGTGTTTTTGATGAAAGTTTACGCAGCACATTAGGTTCTCATTTAACAATTTCTATACATATTGTTCAGTGACATTGGCTACGTTTTTCACAATGTGTCAGCATTCTTATTATTTCCATTCTGGTTGTCCTGTTCCCATTAATCTAGCTTCCCTGTACCCCCCTTCCCTTCTCATCTTTGGTCTAGGATAAATGTTTACCATTTGGTTTCATTTAAATGATTATTTGGAGGAGCACAGAACTCACAGGTTATTATCTTATGAACTAATCTGTCATTTGGCTGAGAGTTGACCTCCAGGAGTGGTTTAAGTTCCAAGATTAAAGGGTATCCCAGCGTAATAGTCTCAGAGGTTCCTCTAGCCCCTACCAGTCCAGTAAGTCTGCCTTTTTTTTTTTTTTAGGAATTTGAGTTTTGTTCTGCATTTTTCTCCCAGTCTATCCAGGACCATCTATTGTATACCTGGTCTTAACAGTCAATAGTGACAGCTTGGCACAATTTAGTTCTTCTGGTCTCAAGTAAGTAAGGCTGTGGTTTATGTAGACGATTAGTCCTGTAGACTACTTTGGTTTTGGCTTATTATTAACACAGATTTTCTTTTACCTCTCTGTGGAAATTAATTTTTGGTGTTTGTTACCTTTGAGTCAATTCCAACTCGTGGCAACTTCACGTGTGCAGAGTAGAACTGCTCCATAGGGTTTTAAGGCTGTGACAGATCACTAGGCCTGTCTTCCAAGACATCTCTGGGTAGGTTGGAACCACCAATCTTTTAGCTAGTAGTCAAGCACTAAACAGTTTGTGCCATCCAGCGACTCCTGTGGAAATTAATAATAATAAAAAAAAATTTTTTTTTTTCTGTTCCCTGCAGTTCTTGTTACTTCTGATTTCTTTCTTTGACATTCTCTTGTTGCAATCTCTGTGTTTCATTGTAAAGGTTTAAAAATAGTTAACAATTACTATTGACATTTATACATAGTTATATATTTACAGCAATTATTTAGATTTAACTCTTCGCCTAGCTATTTTCATGGAAACCCTGGTGTCGTAGTACTACAGCTGCTAACCAAAAGGTTGACAGATCAAGTCTGCCAGGTGCTCCTTGGAAACTTTATGGGGCAGCTCTACTCTGACCTATAGTGTTGCTGTGAGTCGGAATCGACTCGATGGCAACTTCTCTTTTTTTTCCTAGCTATTTTCAACTTTCCCTGCAAATGTTATACTACGATTTACTTCTTTTGCTATTGAGATCTTAATTTTGATTTATCATTCAGTCAGCAGACATACATCCTCAAATAACTTTTTCAAGATGCAATACATGAGAAGTGTATTCTTGAAACATATCTCTGTCTGGGAATGCACTTCTGTTGCCTTCATGGATGAAAAACCATTTGAGTACAGAACTCTTGAGTTTATAATTTTCCCTTCTAAACCATATAGACATGGAACAATTGTTTCTCTAGCATTTACAATTACAGAAGAAAGTTGCTAGCTTCACTGATTTTGTTCATTTGTGGGTATGTTTTTTGCTAGATGCATACAGATTTATGACTCATCCCTGCAATTAAAAGCTTTGCTAGAATATTTATTAGGAATGATTTTTTTTTTTTTAACTAAATCGGGGGGCTTTTTACATCTGCAAAGTCAGGCCTTTTTTCTCCCCTGAAAAGTTTTCTTTTTCATCATGATTCGGATTATCGCTTTTGTCTTAACTATCCTGGTTTCTTTTTCAGGAAATCTGTGGTTCTTAGGTTGGCTCTCTGTTTTCTGAACCATAACACCTTCTTATCCACCATCTTGTGTCTCATTTTTTAATATCTTTTCCTCCCTTTTTTCTATCTTCTGGTAGACTTTCTAGGCTTACCCTCCACATTAGTGCTTTAAATTCTACCCCGTCAATTTGCTGTTTACCACCTCTGGTGCAGATTTTAATTATGCGGTTGCAGTTCCTGTTTCCTTGCAGTCCTATTTTACCACTCCAAGCTCCCTTTTCTTCTCAACATTTTCATCTGAAGTTGTATCATATGCTATGGTTGTTGTATACTGGTAGCCCTTCCCTTCCAAACGTTCTCATCTCTGGCTTTTTGTTCCGGTTTCATTAAGGCCAGGTGTTACTGAGGATGCCAACAATTTTCTAAACATTTATTCTTATAGTAAGCCATTTCTATTATCATACAATCCCTCTAAGTCATTAGTTTTTAAGGTATCAGAATTACCAGGGGGGAGCTTAGGGGGTTGATTTCTGGCCCCATGCCAAGAGGTACTAATTTAGCAAACTACACTGGTATAGGCGCTGCCTAGGACTCAATCAGGTCCACTGGAGTATGGGTTCTGCCACCAGAAAGCAAAAGTATGTGCATAGTCTGCAGCACAATGACCTTCCAGGCATTTATCAAGTTGGTTCTGTTGGAAAAAGTTATAATTTGTT
Organism: Elephas maximus indicus; assembly: GCF_024166365.1. Classification (NCBI taxonomy): domain Eukaryota; kingdom Metazoa; phylum Chordata; class Mammalia; order Proboscidea; family Elephantidae; genus Elephas; species Elephas maximus. Next base: position 57,026,141 of record NC_064820.1, read on the forward strand.
TTCCTGATTCCAAGGCCTTGATCTCTGACACACTGAACAAATACATTAAAAACTCTGATCCCCAGCAAGGTGCTACCAACACTTCTTGTCTTTGTCCCTGCCTATGTTGCTTTATGTTGTTGTTGCTGTTAGGTGCCGTTGAGTTGGTTCCGACTCATGGCAACCCTATGTACAACAGAATGAAACACTGCCTGATCCTGTGCCAACCTCACTATCATTGTTATGCTTGAGCCCATTGTTGCAGCCACTGTGTCAATCCGTCTTGTTGAGGGTCTTCCTCTTTTTCACTGACCCTCTACTTTACCAAGCATGATGTCCTCCTCCAGGGATTGATCCCTCCCGACAACATGTTCAAAGTATGTGAAACGTAGTCTCACCATCCTTGCTTCTCAGGAGCATTCGGCTGTACTTCTTCCAAGACAGATTTCTTTTGGCAGTCCATGGTACATTCCATACTCTTTGCCAACACTTTAATTAAAAAAAAAGAAAAAAAAAACTTTAATTAGAAGGTATCAATTCTTCTTTGGTCTCCCTTATTCATTGTCCAGCTTTTGCATGCATATGAGACGACTGAAAACACTATGGTTTGGGTCAGGTGCACCTTAGTCTTCAAGGTGACATGTTGCTTTAAATGAGAGGCTAACTCAGCAAAGCTCTCCAACTGTCAGTCCCCAACAGGCACTACCTGGATACATAGGTTGTGGTGGGGAGGGGAACCCACATTGGCAAAAGGAACGGGGTTCCATGCTTAGCAAGGTGCATACATCCTTCATCTCTGAACAGAGAGGAAGCGGAAGGTAGAGGGCAGTTCATGGAATCGTCCTCTCCTCTCTCAAGTGGACGGAGCTACTTCATGTCACAATCTAGCTTATGTGTACAGTCTGGATTATTTTCCCCTTCAATTTCTATCCATCAGCCCTATTGAAAATCCTTCTCAGCTTCCAAAAGCAAGGTTTGTTTTGTTTGTTTGTTGTCAATATTATTCTATGTATTTTCATCTTTATTTGTATTGTTGGAAGTTAGGAGGGGCTGTATCAGTTGCTACTATCTAGATAACATATTCAACAGGAAATCAAAACTTTTTGCATGAAAAATCTGGAAATAATATGTATGGTACTTTGAAAAGGGGGAAAATCTAAAGATAAGGAAATTAACTCTTTTTGCCCAATTATTCTCACAATTATGCTCTACTTTCTACATGGTCTCAGACCATTCCTTTTGCTATTCGCATCCTTTCTCTTTGTGGTATTACAATAGCACTTTCCCTTATTTCTCCTCTTTCCTTTGCAACCAGGCTATGCCTGGACGAGCATTTTTAAACTTTTGTTTATTGTGGTAAAAATATATATAACACAACATTTGCCAATTCAACATTTTTTACATGTACAATTCAGTGACACTGTCATGGATTGAAATGTGTCACCCAAAAATATGTGTGTCAACTTGGCTAGGCCATGATTCCCAGTATTGTGTGATTGTCTACCGTTTTGTTATCTGATGTGATTTTCCTGGGTGTTGTAAATCTTATCTCTATGGTGTTAATGAGACAGGATTAGCAGCAATTATGTTATTGGGGCAGGATTTAAACTACAAGATTAGATTGTGTCTTAAACCCATCTCTTTTGAGATATAAAAGAGAGAAGCGAACAGAGAGACATGGCAACCTCATACCACCAAGAAAGCAGTGCTGGTAGCAGAGTGCATCCTTTGGACCTGAGGTTTCTGCTCAGAGAAGCTCCTAGACCAGGGGAAGATTGATAACAAGGACCTTCCTGATACCCTGAATTAGGACTTCTAGGCTACTAGACTGTGAGAGAATAAACTTCTGTTTGTTGAAGCCATCCACTTGAGGTATTTCTGTTATAGCAGCACTAGATGACTAAGGCAGACACCAGTTATATTAGTCATGGTGTGCAACCGCCACCAGGATCTGTTGCCAAATTTTTCGTCATCATTAACAGATACTAGTGCTTCCTAAACAGTAACTACCCCCTGTTCCCTCCCACCCCTGGTAATCACCAATAAAACTTGATCTCTATACATTTGCCTATTTTAGATATTTCATATATGTGGAATCACACAATCTTTGTCCTTTTGTAGACTGACTTACTTCCTGGGAAAGAATTTCATGTTCTACTTCCTGTAGTCCTAGAACCCCAGGATCTTTGGAGGGCTGCTTCATTTAGGTTTTACCTAAACCTGCCTTAACAGCCAATGCCTTCTCAGGTAGATGCAAATGCTGCTGCTTTCTATTAATTTACAATTTCCCCACACTTTTCCAATTACCTCCCAGAGCCTTCTCTCCTCCCTGCCCCCAAGCTCCTCATACAGCTGTCATCAGTTAGGTATATATTTTGTGCCTATGTTACTTGTGTTATTGTGTATATCTGTTTATATCTGTCCTATTTCCAGTTACATTGCAAGCTCCTTTGACAAAAGGGGCCCAGTCTTTCATTACCTGTGTAAATTCTCACTGTCTGTTGTGTGTGCACCAAACATGGTGGTCGCTCAAATGTAAAGGATGACAAGCTCCTATATGCACACGCATACACCCGACTATAATGACAGATTTTTCCTCTGTTGCTGCTGTCTGTTTTTTAATGACCTCTTATTTCCCTCCCCACTAACATCAGTTCTACTAGGGCATTGGAAAGAGTATGGGACTTGAAGTCAGAAAACCACTTAACATCGGTGAGTTGTGGACTCTAATGTATCCTTGAAATGGAACCATTATAATGGCTTCTCTGTAGGATTCCTGACTGCTACTGCTGATAATGAGTTCATATTATGCTCCTAGCCTACTGAGGTTTCCGAGCAACTCATCAGTGGTTGCTCTCATCTCCTGGGCTATTGGAGTTTATAGCAACTCTCAAACTGGTTATAGCATTGTGGTTCCAGTACAAACAATATCTTCTATGGCGGTCTTTTCATTCCAAAACAATGTGTACTTAGCCTATCCCACGGCAACTCAGTGGCGTCAAGTTTCTTCCAGTAATAGCATTGGGTTTTCCATTGTCTTATTCCAAATGAATCATATATGGTCTCATTTCCAAACTTGACATCAGGCGACATTAGCCCTAGGATTTATATAATAGCTAAGATGTTTATGGGCACCATCCCAGCATAACCTTCTTCTTTCAGGCCACTGTGTCCTCTTTGATGAGGGTTGGGTTGCAATTCTGGTCTCTGCTATTCACTGGAGCCCCATTCTGTTTCTAGATATCTAAATCTATGTTCTAGTACAGGTCCTAGAGCAAAGTAGATGCTCAATATTTGTGGAATAGAGGAATACATAAGCCTCACAGGGATCCTGATGGGAAATTATTTTCTAATTTCAGTGTGAAGTATATTGGAAAGACTGCTTCTGTCCTCCAGATAGCAGGCAATAAAAAACAGCAAATTCTCAAGTGTGGTTGGAAAAAGAGTTCCAACTCACCAAGCAGTCTTGTTAGTTTGAACCTCCCCTTGCAGTTTCCTTTAGTGCCTGTTTCTACTGGTAATTCCTGAAAGCTGCCAGCAAAGGCATCTCCTGATGGTTATAACTCCTATCCGCTATGTTGGAAATGGTAGCCATTCGCGTAAAATCTGCAGTGTCTTTTATGTCCCTGATGTTCCATGTCACTTTTTTAGCACCATTCCTCCAGAGCAGTCCCAAGGTGGGGCACTACTCTTTGAGCGACTTCCACTTCTTACTGCTCCAAGTGCTCTACTACCTTGCTATTCAAAGTGTGGTCCATGGATGGGCAACATTGACATCACCTGGAAGCTAGTTAGAAATGAAGGATCTTGAACCCTGCTCTAGACCTAGGAAAGCAGAGTCTGCCTTTTAATAAGATCCCCAGGTGCTTCCTATGCATATTAAAGTATAGGAAGCCCTTCCCCCAAATAATTCTGATTCAGTAGGCTAGGGTGGAACCCAATAGCCTGCTTTTTTGAACCAGTTCCCAGAAGATGCTGATGCAGTAACAGTATCAAAGGGATCATTTTTTGAGTAACAAAGATTTAGATTAATTAGGGAAGAATGTGTAATCCTTACCTCCACTAACACAACCTATGGCTACTTCTAAAGGCAGGGCACAGATGACTGATGTTCCCTTGGCCTAGGCCACTGTTTCTCAATCCCTTAGCCTAGGTCACTATTTTGGACAATATCAACAGTATGGCCCCTCCCCAGGGTGTCTGATTTGAATAATGTGGAAGGAGATCCAAGCATTGGAATTGTTTGGAAGTTCCCTTGGTGATTCTAATGGACTAAGAACTATTGGCCTATGGTTACCCTTTGTAATCAGTAAGAGTGCTCCCAACTCACCCTTCCACCAAATTCTCACCTCTCCTGCAGGATCTAATCTCTTATGACTGAAAGCATTTAGTTAAATTCCTAATTCCCCTTCAAGCACCCATGCCTTCCAATAGACCCAAGAACATGTGTGTAAATCATGTTCCAGCAGCTCCTGGGTAGATATGCTAAGGAAACTCTAATAATGATCCAAGGGCACCCTGGTGGATGATTCCCCTTCACAATCTGGGCCTGCTTCTCCATGAAGCAAATCCTGAAAAGCACCTTTCCTTAAAAGACTCCAAGGTGGCCCCTGGTGGTTCAGAAATCTTGTCAAGTTCTCCCTGCTTCACAAGTGGAGTGTAATTCTCTAGAGAAAAATAGAGGTTTCAGCGTTCCTGTATTCTTCTGCATTTTTTCCTCAGTCTCCACACTGATCATTCATTGCTATTCCACATCACTTTGTTTTCTTTTATGTCCTCATGATCTTCTCAGGGTGTTCCCACAGGAGTTCCCTGGCCCCACACCTTGTTCACTCCCCAGGGTAGTGCTAGAATTTGAGAATGACCATTAATTTTTAAAAGCCAAACCAACTGTTGTTAGTTTGACTCCAACTTGTGGTGACCCCATATGTGTGAGAGTAGAACTGTGCTCATGTGGTTTTCAGAAGTAGATTGCCAGGTCTTTCTTCCAAAGTACTTCTGGGTAGACTTGACTCTCCAGCCATTCTGTTAACAGCCCCAGGGACTCCTGACCATTAATTACTTTCTATGTTTTCATTTCAAGCCCCAAAGCAGTTGAGAACTGGACGATGGAGGCACAGAGCTGGAGAAGTCAGCTTTATTGATGATGAAGCTAAACTGGAGAATAGGACTAGGATCTCAGGCCCTAATCAACTTCTTAATACTTTTCACTCATCCTACCTGGGACTCGTCATCCAGAACTTCAGGCCTCATCTCTGCAAAGGCAAGGTCCCGTCTCAGAAACTTCCAAATAGAGAAAGCCAGTGTCTTGAGAGTGAGAGGAAGGGGTTGAACTGCACTTACCCAGTTCTCCATCCCAAGCTCACCAGTCAGAGAGGAGAAGAGAAGGGAGGAAGTTATCTTCCCAACAGGAAAAGAGGTGGAGGGGAAACTTCCTACTTTGGGGCCAAGATAGGAACTCCAGGAATGAAAGGGCCGATCATTAGCAGCTATTTTCTCTCAGATTTCCTCAGAAGGTAGATAAACAGGGCTGCAAACCCTCATTGGTCCTCAGCCTTGGAAAACTCAATAATAAAACAACTGGGCAGTCCAGGCTTTGCCATAGTGTGGTGGTCTTTCTCTGCCAGGGACAGCAGCTGCAGCCGAGAGAAAACCCGAACCTGAAGCAGCCTCGAGAAGTCATGTGGGTTCATCTGGATGGCAACTTCACCAGCTGTGATGCACTTGCAGGGTGCTCTGCTGGTTCTCATTTGCAGTGGAAATGTGGAGTGTTTTAAAAGAAATCTATTCCCCTTGCACCCACTCACACTCAGCCAGCGGCGATCTGTGTGGGCCAATGAGAACTTGAAGCTGCTACAACTGAAAGAAGAGGTGCTCAGTGCCAAGCCATTTTCCAGTAAAATGGTTTGTTTGTGTGCTTTTTCAAGACAGAGGTTTAAAAAAAAAAAAAAACAAAACACTGATGACCAGAAGAAGAGACAGATTTTAAGAAGTCACTGGAGAAGACTGCTGAGTCTAATTCCAGAGAAATAATACAAAGAAGAGGGCCTTTGCTTTACTGCCTGGAAATGCCACTAAGGGGACAAGGGGAAGGGGAGAGTGGTGCCTGGAAGCAGGGACAGCTTGGGGAGCACAGTGGATACATTGCTGACATCGAGCCAACACCCAGCTAATTGTTCATGATTGTTTTTTCTTTTCACATTTACTCATCTAAGCTGGGGATGTCTCCCAGGCACCACAGATACAATTAGAGCTGGATTTCTGCCTCTTTCAGACTTCGGTTCCTCTTTGGAAAATTAACAAAAGTATAGAGACCTTTGGTTTTAAAATATTCATATGGTTTCCTAGGAGCATCCTCAAAGCAGGTAAGTACAAGTTTCACAAGATCTCATTTTCTAAAATTGAAAATGAAAAGAAAGTGAAAACTTGGTACCATGAATGGTACCTAAAAGTGGAGGCCAGAGAACTCTTCCATGCAGTCAGTACAGCTGGCATCTCTGTTCTCACTAGCAAGGACTCCTGGAGGTCCTTTCAGCTCAGTGATCCAGTTACGAGTGGTCAGAGATGTAGTGAAGGGAGTGAAACCTGCCTGATCCTCTGCCATACTGTAAACAGGCCCTATGTTCTGCTTATGTGTTTGTTTTCTGTTCTTTTATCCCTCTGAACAAAAATACTTAAATTTTAAGTAGGGACTTTTCACAGCACAAAACTTGTGTCCTGTGTTTAAAAGCTGTGGCAAAATCATCTTTTGGCAAAAGCTGTGTAGGCTTAAGACAAGCCGTGCCCTCGTGTGTGTCCTACGGCAGAAGGATGGTTCTCAGATTTACCATATGGTGCATCCAATCAGTCCATGAAATCATTTTGGACTTGGCACTGCGAATCAGGATCAGGGCTGACAAAGTCACAAAGCACGTGAATGGCCATGTGGATCAGAGCTCACTGCCCCCCAGAGAAGGGACCCATCCCCAGCTGCAAACAATCTAGGCCCCTGTTTTCCAAACATGGTGGAACTGCAATGCTGCCTCATCCAATAACTTAGGGTCACTCAACAATTCACCTCCACAGTGGATTAAATCCCAAACTATCTCTTTTCAGTGAGGCGCATCAACAAGCCTCTTCATTTGTCCTAATTTTCCCACATGTGTTTGGGAGGAGACTCAAAGTTTTAAACTAGGTGGATCACATGTGTAAATGAATTCCATCACCTGTGTACTCAGAACTCTCACAATCAGAGGGTTGAAAGGACCCTAAAGGTCAGTTAGTACAGTGCCCCCAGCCAGGTAGGAAACCCACAGGGGCATGCAACACCTGTTGGAACCAGTCTGAAATTGTCCAACTTGACTGAAAATCACCCAAAAGCACTGCTGCAAATTAAAAGCAGTCTCTTGGTTAATTAGCAATACTGAAGAAAAGTAGAATTTCTCATGAACAGAGGAAATAACGTTCAAGTTCATAAAACCAAAAAAACCCAAACCCATTACGGTTGAGTTGATTCCAACTCATAGCAACCCTATAGGCCAGTGTAGAACTGCCCCATAGGGTTTCCAAGGAGCAGCTGGTGGATTTGAACTGCAACCTTTTGGTTAGCAGCCAAGCTCTTAACCACTACATCACCAGGACTCCATTCCAGTTCATATTAGAGCAGAAATCAGCTTTTCTCTTCCATGAATAACATTTGGCCCTGAAGCCAGTAAATGCACCATACAAGTCCTGCTTTATAAACACCTTCATATATCTGTAACATACACATGCAAATACAGGGGAAGGGCGGAGAGAGAGAGAAGCTTCTTCCCCCTGAATTCTTTGTGATTGTTGGGTTGTCTTCAGGATTCAGTTTAAGGTTGTGTGTCAACTTGGCTGGGCCATGATTCTCAGTGGTTTGGCAGTTATGTAATGATATAATCACCTCCATGATGAGATCTGATATTATCACCTCCATGATAAGATCTGCTATGAGCAGCTAATCAGTCAAAAGGGAGTTTCCTTGGGGCTGTGGCCTGCATCCAATATATGTGGACTTCCTGGCAAAGCTCAGTGGCTTTTGCTGGCTCTGGATCCTGCATACAGCTTGTCATCATCTGACCTCTGGTTCTTGGGACTTGAGCCAGGAGCCTGCCATCTTACCTGCCAGTCTTGGATTTGTCAGCCCCTGCATGAATCAGGAGAAGCCTCCAGCCTGACTGGTTTTGTTTCTCTAGAGAACCTAGCCTAAGACATTGGTGCAGATCTATGAAGTTGTAGGGCTTAATTTCAAGAACTTATTGAGTGTCATGTTGATACCCAATATATGTTTCTTTATTACCGTGTGTTTTTGCTAATATATATATATAATGATATCCTTGGGCTCATGCCTAAGCTGTGTCCACTGCTGGGGTTCTGGTGAACTGCTAGGGAAGCCTGGTCAAAATCATTTGTATAAAGACTGTGGACACTCCTGCGTGAGCTAAGGGACCAAGGACAGAGGATTAGGAGGAGCTTGCTTCAGTCAGAAAAGCTCAGTTGTCAAAATGGAGGGCTGTTGGGCCACCTGCATTTATTTCATGGTGGGCACCTGCTGGACTCAGGTCTGAGTTCTGGGGAAAATCAACTGATGGTAAACACTGGACGAGATCTGTGTGGTGGGCACTGATGTCTTGTCTTCCAGAAACAACAATCCCTTATTTAGGTCTGGTAGGGACTGCCATCCCAGTTCCTCATCCCCTGGCAACAGTGGTTGGTCCAGAGATGGAAATATGACCTAAGCATAGTGAACAGGGTCTTTCCCAAAAAGAGCTCTCCAAGTTCTGTGATGGTGAGGCTTTGAGGGTATAAGCCCAGAGCTGATTATTGTCCAAGTTTCCAGCCTCATAGGGTCAAGTCGGGAAAAATTAAGTTAGTATGCAAAAAGAAGCAGATATTGTATAATCCCACTTATATGAAATATCTAGAATAGGCAAATGCATACAGACCAAAGTTTATCAGTGGTTACCAGAGGTGGGTGGCAGGGAGACTTGTTTAAGGGGTTATTTCTGTTAAGGGTGAGGAAACAATTTTGAAACAGGTAGTGCTGATCATTGTACAACAAGGTAATTAATGTCACTCAAATATACATGCAAAAATGGTTGAAATGGAATATATATTTTTATTTGTTGCACATATTTTGCCACAATGAAAAAACAACTAAAAAAAAGTAAAGATAAAAAATGGAGAGAGAAGGCAGGGTTCTTAGCATTTGGGGTTCTGAATTGAGTGGCTGCTGAGACAAGTTGTGCCCCTTGCCCTTTCCCTGGTTTGGTTATGTCAATCAACAAAATCTACTCTTTTTGGTTAATTAAGGTCAAATTGGGTTTCCATCAATTGTTGCTCTGTAAAATGTTAGGAGAACAAACTGCATTGTTTGGAAACTTCTCAAACAGAGGATTGACAAAGAACTACTTGTTTTGGACCATTATAAAACCTGTTCATTAGGGACAAGTAGAACAAATAATTCAATATGCAAACCAGGACACTTCTTGCAATAAAAGAGGGTGCTATTAACAATTGAATCTCTGGGTGGTGCGAATGGTTAATGTGCTCAGCTGCTAACCGAAAGGTTGTAGGTTCGAGTCCACCCAGAGCCTCCTTGGAAGAAAGGCGTGGTGATATACTTCTGGAAAATCGGTCATAGAAAACGTTATGGAGCACAGTTCTACTCTGATACACGCGGGGTTGCCATGTTTCAGAATCTACTCAGTGTCAACTGGTGGTGGTGTTAACAATTATACCAGGATACAAGACATAAGCTAGAATTTATGGACACCGTAATTAAGGATCTAGCCGGATGTGTATTGTGATGGTGCTCATATTACCTGGTGGAGAATGAAGGTTCCTGGTGAGCAGTGGTGGATTCAGGCGGACAGGGTCAGTCGTGAACTCAGTAGAACACAAACACACACATACACAAAGTCTTGGTGGCATTTTTTCAAAATTTGAGATCCTATATTATTCTGGTACTGTGACCATGATTCAGTTTGTGCCCATAGTTGATAAGGTCTGGACACAGTCAGGTTATAAGCAGTAAAAACACAGAACTATGGATAGGTTTCTTCTGGAACAGGCACTAGCTGCTGAGGATATGGACCATGTTCCTTTCTCTGAGGAATTATCCCTGATGCCCAAGTGTCACATCTGTGATCCTGTCCCTTTTCCCAGAGTTGATTAGGCCAGTCTAGACATCTGATCCAAATTGGAACAATCAGATTTGTGCTTCCAAGAATTGGGGCTAATAAATGCCCAGTTAGTCTTTGTGTGGCTGGAGGCAGCCATGTTCTACAATGTGATCAGAGAAACAGAGAAGAGCTGGTCTGTAGTGAGGGAGAAAAAGAGAAGCAGATGTTCAGAGAGCAGCAGACACAAGAGGCAGTCCCTGGGTTGCTGACAAGCTGCCCAGGTTGGGCTGTATTCCTGCTCTTGAACTCTGCGAGACTTTATACCACTTTATCCTTTGTCTTTATACCACTCCTCACATTTTGATCAAGATAGCTCAAATTTATTTCTATTTCTTTCATCCAAAAGTGTCTTAACGAATACCAGGAAATATGTCTTTGATGATTTAAGAGCTCATATATTGCCTCAACAATTCATGAGTCAAACAATCCCCTCTCTGTACCTTACCTCCAAATCCAAATATTGATTTGTCCCTTCTCTAATTGAAGCAGCACATTAAAGGAGAACACAGGGACAAAAAAAAAAAAAAGAAATGTGGTCCTTGTACTCTGAAGTCACATGAGGTCCACATGGACTTAATTAGGACAAGAGACAAACAGATAAACACATTCGGGGGAGCCTCCTTCCCATACAATATTTCATAACATGGTACCAGCATGTAAAATTGGGATGTAAGTGATTTGGCTAACTTGCTCACTCAATTTTTCCTGAGCTAGATTCTAAAAGACAAAAAAAAAAATTTTTTTCTTCTTTTAGACAAGTGCTGAAACCCAAAGATATGTGAAATTCTAGCAAAAACATATACAGAGCTGATCTTAGGAAGAATTGGGAAATAAACAACTTTGTTAATGTTTCCCCAACTCTACCTTCTCTGTTTTTCTCTTATTTCAACCTCTGCATTTCCCTACACCCTTCCCCCAGAGGACAACCATGTGACAAACTAAATTACGGTAGAGTGCTAGTGACAATTCATTACTCCTGTTAGGCATATTTGCACTTTAAAAAGGGCAATACAAAACCAGAGAAATGGTTTTTTAAAGTAGGTTTTTTTTTGCACCAATGCAAGTAGGTAGAGGAGCTATTTGAGGGGATTTCTAATTGTTCTGAAAACTTCTCTTTTTACATATATAACAACAGTGACCTTGAAAAATAAGGTGAATATAAATTAGAGCAACAAAAATCAAAGCACTTTTTAGTAGCCAATATTAAGGAATTTTATACTTCTTTTTTGGAGCTAATAATTCCATGTCAGCAGCTGGAAATAGAACAAGAATGGTCGGAGGGGAAACCATAGTCTGGAATGGGCAGGAACTTTGTGTGTACAAAGTGTGTGTGTGTGTATGTGTGTCTTTGGGCTGGATGAAGGAGTGCCTGAGTTGGGGGGCACTGGGGCAATTGATAAGGAAAGCATGAAGGACAAATCGGAACCCTCATCCATTGCTGGTAGGAATACAAAATGATACAACTGCTGTGGAAAACAGTTTGGTGGTCCTCAAAAAGTTGAACATAGAACTACCATATGACCCAGCAATCCCAATTCTTGGTATGGACACAAGAAACTTGAAAGCAATGACACAAACAGACACATGCACACCAATGTTCATTGCAGCACTATGCACAATAGCTAAAAGGTGGAAAAAACCTAAGTGTCCATCAACAGATGAATGGATACAAAATGTGGTATATTCATGCAATGGAATACTACTCAGACATAAAGAGAAATAAAGTTCTGTTACACCCTACAACATAAGTGAACCTTGAAAACATTATGCTGAGTGAAATTAGTCATGCTGAGTGAAATGAAAAGATAAATATTGTGTGATGCCACTTATATGAAATATATAGAATAGGGATATGTATAGAGACCAAAGTTTACTAGTGGTTACCAGAAGCAGGAAGCAGAGGTGGAGGGGAGGCGTAATTATTGTTTAGTAAACACTGAGGATGGTGATGGAAAACTTGGCCATGGACACTGATGATGGTTGTACATGATTAATATAATTGGTGTCACCAATTTATACATATAACAAAATATTGAATTGGTAAATGTGTTATATACGAAGGTCACTTGGTGGCACAAATGGTTTGCACTTGACTACTAAGGAGCCCTTGTGATGCAGTGGTTAAGCTCTCAGCTTATCAAATCAAAGGGTTGGTGTTTCAAACCCACCAGCCGCTCTGTGGGAGAAAGATGTGACAGTCTCCTTCTGTAAAGTTTACAGCGTTGGTGGCTAACAGACACATGAGGAAATAACGATCATTGGCAATTAGAGAAATGCAAATCAAAACTACAATGAGATACCCGTCTCACCTCAACAAGGCGGGCACTAATCCAAAAAACACAAAATAATGAATGTTGGAGAGGTTGTGGGGAGATTGAAACTCTTATGCACTGCTGATGGGAATCTAAAATGGTACAACCACTTTAGAAAACGATATGACACCTCCTTATAAAGCTAGATATAGAAATACCACATGATCCAGCAATCCGACTCCTAGGAATATATCCCAGAAAAATAAGAGCCATCACACAAGTAGACATATGCACACCCATGTTCATTGCAGCACTATTCACAATAGCAAAAAGATGGAAACGACCTAAATGCCCATCAACAGATGAATTGTTGTTGTTGTTGTTAGGTGCCGTTGAGTCGGGTCCGACTCATAGCGACCCTATGCACGACAGAACGAATGAAACACTGCCCAGTCCTGTGCCATCCTTACAATGGTTATGCTTGAGCTCATTGTTGCAGCCACTGTGTCAATCCATCTTGTTGAGGGTCTTCCTCTTGTCCGCTGACCTTGTACTCTGCCAAGCATGATGTCCTTCTCCAGGGACTGATCCCTCCTGACAACATCTCCAAAGTATGTAAGATGTAGTCTCGCCATCCTTGCCTCTAAGGAGCGTTCTGGCCGCACTTCTTCCAAGACAGATTTGTTCGTTCTTTTGGCAGTCCATGGTATATTCAATATTCTTCGCCAATACCACAATTCAAAGGCATCAGCTCTTTAGTCTTCCTTATTCATTGTCCAGTTTTCCCATCCATATGATGCAATTCAAAATACCATGGCTTGGGTCAGGCGTACCTCAGTATTCAGGGTGATATCTTTGCTCTTCAACACTTTGAAGAGGTCCTTTGCAGCAGATCTGCCCAATGCAATGCGTCTTTTGATTTCTTGACTGCTGCTTCCATGGCTGTTGATTGTGGATCTAAGTAAAATGAAATCCTTGACAACTTCAATCTTTTCTCCATTTATCATGACTTTGCTCATTGGTCCAGTTGTGAGGATTTTTGTTTTCTTTATGTTGAGGTGTAATCCGTACTGAAGGCTGTTGTCTTTGATCTTCATTACTGCTTCAAGTCCTCTTCACTTTCAGCAAGCAAGGTTGTATCATCTGCATAATGCAGGTTGTTAATGAGTCTTCCTCCAATCCTGATGCCCCGTTCTTCATATAGTCCAGCTTCTCAGATTATTTGTTTAGCATACAGATTAAATAGGTATGGTGAAAGAATACAACCCTGACTCACACCTATTCTGACTTTAAACCAATCAGTATCCCCTTGTTCTGTCTGAACAACTGCCTCTTGATCTGCATAAAGGTTCCTCATGAGCACAATTAAGTGTTCTGGAATTCCCACTCTTTGCAATGTTATCCATAATTTGTTATGATCTACACAGTCGAATGCCTTTGCATAGTCAATAAAACACAGGTAAACATCCTTCTGGTATTCTCTGCTTTCAGCCAGGATCCATCCGACATCAGCAATGATACCCCTTGTTCCACGTCCTCTTCTGAAACCGGCCTGAATTTCTGGCAGTTCCCTGTCGATATACTGCTGCAGCCGTTTTTGAATGATCTTCAGCAAAAGTTTGCTTGTGTGTGATATTAATGATATTGATCTATAATTTCCACATTCGGTTGGATCCCCTTTCTTGGGAATAGGCATAAATTTGGATCTCTTCCATTCAATTGGCCAGGAAGCTGTCTTCCATATTTCTTGGTGTAGACGAGTGAGCACCTCCAGCCCTGCATCTGTTTGTTGAAGCATCTCAACTGATATTCCTTCAATTCCTGGAGCCTTGTTTTTCACCAATGCCTCCAGAGCAGCTTGGACTTCTTCCTTCAGTACCATCTGTTCCTGATCATATGCCACCTCTTGAAATGGTTGAGCATCAACTAATTCTTTTTGGTATAATGACTCTGTGTATTCCTTCCATCTTCTTTTGTTGCTTCCTGCGTCATTTAATATTTTCCCCATGGAATCCTTCACTACTGTAACTAGAGGCTTGAATTTTTTCTTCAGTTCTTTTAGTTTGAGAGACGCCGAGCGTGTTCTTTCCTTTTGGTTTTCCATCTCCAGCTCTTTAAACATGTGTCTGCAGTTTGTCATACTGTGGGGGCTTGTGTGTTGCTGTAATGCTGGAAGCTATGCCACTGGTATTCGGATACCAGCAGGGTCACCCATGGAGGACAGGTTTCAGCTGAGCTTCCACACTAAGACAGACTAGGAAGAAGGACCTGGCAGTCTACTTCTGAAAAGCATTAGCCAGTCAAAACCTTATGAATAGCAGCGGAACATTGTCTGATATAGTGCTGGAAGATGAGCGCCCCAGGTTGGAAGGCACTCAAAAGATGACTGGGGAAGAGCTGCCTCCTCAAAGTAGAGTTGACCTTAATGACATGGATGGAGTAAAGCTTTCGGGACCGTCATTTGCTGATGTGGCATGACTCAAAATGAGAAGAAACAGCTGCAAACATCCATTAATAATCAGAACCTGGAATGTACAAAGTATGAATCTAGGAAAATTGGAAATCGTCAAAAATGAAATGGAACGCATAAACATCGATATCCTAGGCATTAGTGAGCTGAAATGGACTGGTATTGGCCATTTTGAATCGTACAATCGTATAGCCTACTATGCTGGGAATGACAGCTCGAAGAGGAATGGTGTTGCATTCATCGTCAAAAAGAACGTCTCAAGATCTATCCTGGAGTACAATGCTGTCAGTGATAGGATAATATCCATACACCTACAAGGAAGACCAGTTAATACGACTATTATTCAAATTTATGCCCCAACCACTAGGGCCAAAGATGAAGAAACAGAAGATTTTTGTCAGCTGCTACAGTCTGAAATTGATCGAACATGCAATCAAGATGCATTGATAATTACTGGTGATTGGAATGCGAAAGTTAGAAACAAAGAAGAAGGATCAGTAGTTGGAAAATATGGCCTTGGTGATAGAAACAATGCCGGAGATCGAATGATAGAATTTTGCAAGACCAATGACTTCTTCATTGCAAATACCATCTTTCACCAACATAAACGGTGACTACACACATGGACCTTGCCAGATGGAACACACAGAAATCAGATTGACTACATCTGTGGAAAGAGAGGATGGAAAACTCAATATCATCAGTCAGAACAAGGCCAGGGGCCGACTGTGGAACAGACCATCAATTGCTCATATGCAAGTTCAAGCTGAAACTGAAGAAAATCAGAGCAAGTCCATGAGAGCCAAAATATGACCTTGAGTATATCCCACCTGAATTTAGAGACCATTTGAAGAATAGATTTGATGCATTGAACACTAGTAACCGAAGACCAGATGAGTTGTGGAATGACATCAAGGACATCATCCATGAAGAAAGCAAGGGATCACTGAAAAGACAGGAAAGAAAGAAAAGACCAAGATGGATGTCAGAGGAGACCCTGAAACTTGCTCTTGAGCGTCGAGCAGCTAAAGCAAAAGGAAGAATTGATGAAGTAAAAGAACTGAACAGAAGATTTCAAAGGGCCTCTCGAGAAGACAAAGTAAAGTATTACAATAACTGATGAATGGATAAACAAATTATGGTACATACTCACAATGGAATACTATGCAATGATGAAGAACAATAATGAATACATGAAATATCTCACAACATGGATGAATCTGGAGGGTGTCACGCTAAGTGAAATAAGTCAATCACAAAAGGACAAATATTGTATAAGACCATTATTATAAGAACTCAAGAAAAGGTTTAAACACAGAAAAAAAGTATTCTCTCATGGTTACGAGGGTAGGGAGGGAGAAGGACGGGAAATCACTAACTAGAGATCAGGCAAGGGCCAACTTCGGTGAAGGGAAGGACAGCACACAATACAGAGGAAGTCAGCACAAAGCAAAAGCAAAGATGTTTCCTAGACACATCCAAACACTCTGAGGGACAGAGTAGCTGGACTGGGGCTTGGGGACCATAGTTTCAGGGGACATCAGGGTCAATTGGCATAACATAGTTTATAAAGAAAATGTTTTACATCTCACTTTGGTGAGTAGAGTCAGCGTTCTTAAAAGATTGTGAGTGGCCGTCTAAGATACACCTATTGGTTCCATCCCCCTCGGAGCAAAGGAGAATGAAGAAAACCAAAGACACTAGGAAAATACTAGTCCAAAGGACTAAAGGACCAAATGAACCAGAGACTTCACCAGCCTGGGACCTGAAGAACTAGATGTTGCCCGGCTATCAACAATGATCCCCCCGACAGGGAACACAATAGAGAGTCCCAGACAGAGCAGGAGAAAATTGTAGAATAAAATTCAAATTCACATAAAAAGACCAGACTTAATGGTCTCACAGAGAGTGGAGGAACCCCCAAAACTATGGCCCCCAGGTGCTCTGTTAACTCAGAACTGAAACCATTCCCAAAACCCACTCTTCAGACAAAGATTAGGCAAGGCTATAAAACAAAAAATAAAACATGTGAGGAGCATGCTTCTTAGCTCAATCAGATATATGACAGCAAATGGGCAGCTCCTGTCCAAAAGCAGGATGAGAAGGTAAGAAGGGACAGGAATGGGACTAATGGACACAGAGAACCAGGGTAGAAGGGAGGGGTGCTGTCACATTGCAGGGATTGCAACCAATGTTACAAAACAATATGTGTATAAATTTTCGAATGAGAAATTAACTTGAGCTGTAAACTTTCACCTAAAGCACAATTTAAAAAAAGATTACAGCCTTGGAAACCCTGTGGGGCAGTTCTATTCTGTCCTATAGGGTAGCCATGAGTCAGAATTGACTTGATGGCAATGGGTTTGGTTTTTTGACAAACCTAAAAGTTGGCGGCTCAAACCTACCCAGAGGCACCATGGATGAAAGGCCTGGCAATCTGCTTCCATAAAGATTATAGCCAAGGAAACTATATGGAGCAGTTCTACTCTGTAACACATGGAGTTGCCATGAGTCAGAACCAGCTCGACCACAATGGGTTTGTTGTTCTTTGTTTGGCATTTTATATATATGTCTTTATTTTTTACAGCAGAAAGAAAAGCATGAAGGAGACACATACCTCATGAAACGTGTAAGCTCCCTGCCTAGACCCAAAACCATGTCACTCAGAGCCAGCCAGGAGCAAGGGACCAGTTACACAATCTCCTGCAAATCTTACTGCCTGTTGTGTAACGCAAAGGAGATAGGCTCCTCTGGAAAAGGACCAGAGATCCTCAGCTTTGGTGGGTGGCCAGCAAAACACCCAGTCCCTCCTTTCTTGCCAGGTGGCCTTGTAGAAGTGATCAAATTGTGCTTAACGAGCCATCACCCTGGAAGGGAGAGAGCTGGAGGCATTTGCCCAGCTTTAACATAGGCACAGGGATGGGGGCCCTTGATAAGTCCTGGAGGATGACGTTGACTGTCTAGAGAGGCTGAGAGCAGCAGAGCCTCGCCTGCAAGGCTAGACGAGCTGAATATGCCAGAAATGTTCATTTGGGGATGGAGGGTGATTGGGCTGAGCACTTGGATTTTCCTGTGGAATTGCAAGAGCACAGCAGAGCATCAGCGATTGAAAGTGAAAAGTGCATGCTTGCCTTTGACTTGGGACTGGGGCAGAGGCCAGCTTGCTGTTTGCTCCTTGCTCAGTGGGACTGAGCTTGGAGGGAGGGAACATTCTACAATTTATGAGTATGGGTAGTTGCTGTGTAAAGGTTGTAGAAATATCAAAATGAAACCAAAGGCTGGCAGCCTAAGGCCTGAAGTCTGTGCCCGCAGGCACCTCAAAAATGCTCCAGACAGGTGGTCTATGCAGAACAAGCGGCATTTCCTTTTTCTGTGGGGAGAGTTGGAGTGGGACCACCCAGAATTAGTTTTCCCCAGGAGTAGAGAGGGTGCCAAATGTCAGCAGGTGTGTCTACCTGATGTGGGAGAATGGACACATTTAGCAAAACCAGGGCACATTTTGGAGCCCTTTCTGTTTCAGGAGCTGCCCCAGAAGGCGCCCCATTCTTCTTCCTCCTCCTCCTTCACTCACTGGGCAGTAAACAGAGATGGGAGGGTCCCTGTTCTGGGAAAAAGCTAATCAAATGATCCAACTGCTCCTCCTTTGCAACCCCGAGAGAGGTACCAGGAAGTACAGTTTTGGCTGAGAGGAGGATGGCCATGAATAAGGGAGCCTGTCGCGAAAACCACTTCCCCACTCTGCCCCTCCCAGCTCTAAGCAGACCTAAGCCCTTGTCTTCGGCTGACCCAGAGAAGGTATCAGCTAGGAAGCAGGAGCAGACCCAGGACTCAGGGAACATAGGCAGCCAGCCTTCCTGTTTTTGTAGTTTAGAAAAGAAACTGTCTTCCATCCCCAACCCATTATTTAGTGTTTGGAAAAGAGCCCAAAATTAGCAAGGAGGCAGGGAGCTGAGAATCTCTGCGAAGGTGGGTTGTGGCATAAAGAGATCAGTTATGGAGTTTGTAAATCCAAACCCCCACAAATAGTTTCCTGAACGAGTCCCAAGTGACGCTCTTGGCTGAGATGGGAGGGAGGAGTAGGGGCTACGGAGAGATAGACTTCTCCCTCATGGGGAAGCCGCGTTCCTGTGACCCTATTTCAATCTTTGGTAATGAACCATTTCAGAACAACTGAAGTCACTGGAGTCACTGATAATTACATAAATTTTCTTTTCTTTTTTCACTTAAAACCCTTAAGTCTCTATCCGCAGAGGCCCATTTTTAGTAACACGTTGAACCCTGCCAACATCACGGAGCTGATTTTCTCTTTACACTTCTAGGAATTTCCAAGGACTTGGGGTGGTTCAGGCTGCCAAGATGGATGTAGAAGTGTGTGCTGGAGAGGAGCTTCTACTGTCTGAAGATTGGGAAGGTCAAGGGTCAACCTCTCCTCAGCCACAGATAGAGTGTTCCCTAGCCCTAGTCCTTTTCACAAGTTCTCTTCTCCAACCTCCTGAAAACAAAGATCCCCATTTCACCTCAGCCACAAGGTGATTCCGTGCCAGGACTGTTTTTAGTCACTGTAACCCAACCCCAGGGCCCCATCAATGTAAAGTCCAAAAAGGCAAATGTTTGGAACTCTGAAATCTGCCTCCCCCGCCCCCTCCCCCGCCACCCCGCCATACACTGGAGACAGCAACGTGGCTCTGTGATGATGTGGTTCTTTATATGCAGCCTCATTTTAAAAAATCTAACATACAATGAAAGATGCTGGGGAAAATAATTAGATTTACCCTAACTCCCTTGCTGTTTATTGCCTTGGATGGCAGTAAGATTACATCGGAAACACAACCATAAGGGGAAGAGGCTTTGGAACAATCAAAACACATTTTCTCCCCAAAGTCAATTTGTATTTAATCCTTTGAACAATGTAAGCAATGTGACTCTAGGATTGTCATCGTTCTTGTTAGGTGCTATTGAGTCAGCTCTGACTCATAGCGACCCTATGTACAACAGAACAAAACACTGCCCAGTCCTGTGCCATCCTCACAATCATTGCTATGTTTGAGCCCACTGTTGCAGCCACTATGTCATTCCATCCCATTGATGGTCTTCCTCTCTTTTGCTGACCCTCTACTGACTCTAGCATAGTGTTTTCAAAATATCGAGACAAGACGAACAAACACAATTTTATGCACTGAGTAGGAGCTATGTGACAATTTGTAGTCTGCCATTTTTACCACAGGGTCTCTGATATCTAAGCATGACTTTTTGTTGTACCCCAGATCTTAAGACTCAGAGGAAAGCCAGCCCAGGAGGCATGTTGTACTAAGGCTTGTTTTACAGTGGTTGACTGCTTGTGTTCCAGGATCTCAGTATTTGCTGCTCCTAAATGGCCATCTCAAATCCATTACAGCTTGTGGTTAAATCTAATAGAATTACTCAAGGGCCAAGACAGTTGATTGCAGCAGGACAAAATCTGGCAGCCATTTCACCTTCAAGATCCTGCAATTAGTTGTAGAGCTGTTATTTACAACTGACCACAGGTCAACGATATCTGGCTAACCTTTTCCCAGGCTCTTCTGAGGAGTCTGTAAAACTCCCAAGGCCGGTGGATCATGGCTCAGTCAATGATACCAGATGTGAGGTTGCTCTTCCTGCCATGAATCCATCTGTTGTCAAATAGGATGTGTTAACTAGGCAAATTATTTGCTCAGTTTTGCATTGACATACTTGAGGATGCAACAGGAAATCTGCTTTCAGATCTCTGGGGAACATTCAAGTCAAAGACTTAAGAAATCAAAAGTCCATGAAAAGCCATCTGTGAACTTTTCTGTGCCTATAAGTTTGCTCTTGAAGCACACACGCACACACATACACACACTCGCAAGATAACAAGCAGAAACTCTGGACTTCTGGAAAAACTCAGCACTATACTATGGCCTGATGAAAAGCCACAAGCTCTCTAAAGTCATGTATCACCTACCAGGGCAATACCTGTACTCATCCCCCAACCATATGGTCAGTGGCATTCATGGGAAATAGAGCTGACATCTTCCTTACGATGGTCTAGTGATGTGCTGGTTAACAAAGAAGTCAAATAATCAACCATTACAAAAATAGCCACCATTCGTTAAGCACTTTGCATGTACCATTTTGCTGACTTCTTATGTGTCTTAGTCATCTAGTGCTGCTATAACAGAAATACCACAAGTGGATGGCTTTAACAAAGTGAAATTTATTTTCTCACAGTCTAGTAGGCTAGAAGTCCAAATTCAGAGTGTCAGCTGTAGGGGAAGGATTTCTCTCTGTCAGCTCTGGAGGAAGTTCCTTGTCATCAATCTTTCCCGGAACTAGTAGCTAGGAGCTTCTCTGTACAGGAACCCCAGGTCCAAAGGACGTGCTCTGCTCCCAGCACTGCTTCCTTCGCGGTATGAGGTCCCCCCTCTCTGCTTGCTTCCCTTTCCTTTTTATCTCTTGAGAGGTAAAAGGTGGTACAGGACACACCCCAGGGAAACTCCCTTTACATTGGATCAGGGATGTGACATGGGTAAGGGTGTTACAATCCCACCCTAATCCTTTTTAACATAAAATTACAATCACAAAATGAAGGACAACCACACAATCCTGGGAATCAGAGCCTAACCAAGTTGACACATATTTTGGGGGGACTCAATTCAATCCATGACACTTTGTAATTAATTTTCATAATAATTCTGCAAGGCAGGTATTGATATCTCATAGGTCAGGAAATCGATATTGAGAAAAGTAACTTGTCCCAAGACATAAAGATTTTAAGAGGCGTAGCCCAGATTAAAAAGTAGGTGGGTAGGGTTTATCTAGAACAGTGCTTCAAGAAAATCAAATGACGCTAAAGAAATGTCATTCTTCATTTTCGAAAGTTATAGCCCTCGGATGTTTTTAATGTTGCTTCCAGTGGTGAACTCCTACTCATCCCTTAAATCTCAGCCAGACATGCCTCTTTTGGGTGAAGACCATTCTGCCTTCTCCAGGCTGATGTCTACGGCCTTTTCTCAATATCTGTAAGACATTTTATACATACTTCAGAATAGCAAAAATCTTATTTTAATTGTAATTGTTTGTATACCTGTCTGTCTCTTGTAAAAGACAGAGAACTTCTTTGGGGCAAGTTCCATGTCTCTGTAGGCACATATCCCCGGGACTGACAGTGTTTGGCACAGCCATCCCTCCATAAATGCTGTTGTGTGGATGGACAATCAGCTCAGATCACTAAGTGTCATCTTTTCAAGAGTGGCCAAAATGTTAATTGAACATATGAAATTGCAGTTTTTGTAGGTCAAAAGAGTCAACTGTTGGCACTTTTGTACATTTTAATTTAATAAATCTATTATGGTGACCCGATGGCATAGTGGTTAAGCATTTGGCAACTAATCTAAAGACTGGCAGTTCGAATCCACCAGCTGTTCCTTGGAAACCCTATGGGGCAGTTCTACTCTGTCCTATAGGGTCGCTGTGAGTCAGAATCAACTGGACAGCAATGGGTTTGTTTTTTGGTTTTTGCCTATATTATGGTGATGATTCCAAAATGTAGTTGGTTTTTAAACAGATGTATTAAAACTCAGACTTTTAAATGAATGCTTTGAAAACTTGTTGTCACACCTTATTGAGAATCTTGTTTATTTTTGTAGTTCTGAAAGATTCATTCTTGCGTATTCCCTCAAAATCAGCTGGTCTTTGGAAGCCCTTTCATTACATAAGACATTTGTCACAAGATGTTTGGTATGCTTACTTAGAAGGACAGTATCTTGTAATGGTTAAGACTGTGAACTACTTCTAGCTGTTGGCCTTAGGCAAGTTACTTAATTTCTCTAGTCCTTGGCTTCCTCATCATCGAGTGCGAGATAATAATAGCATCAATTTCATAGGGTTGTTGCGTAGGGATTAACTGAGGTAACACTTAGTGTTTAGAACAGCATTCGGGACTAGTAAGAGCTCAGTGAGTGTTAGCTGTTACTATTATAACTATCAAAGGATTTGGCCTATATGGCATGCAGATGTGTTGGGCTAGCAGTAGAGTGCTTGCGTAGCCAGTAATAGAGATTAAATAAAAGAGTTAAGTAATCACAACAAGCACTGTACTTCTACCTAGATATTTCCCAAACAGTATGGAAATCAGGACATTTTCCTATAGAAAATGAAGTACAGTAAGAGTGAATGAGTTTCACAGTTTTCTGGGTGTCTGAGGCCTTGTCATTTATTCTTTTGCGTGGTACCCCAGCACTTAGATTCCTGTTGATGCTGTTTACAACTCGATGCACTGCTTCTATTGTACAAATCCAGGTTGAGCTGTGGTATTCGAAAATGATCAAACTGGGGTCACCAATCCACTTCTTCCTTTCTTTCCCTAAAGTCCCTTTCTTTCAGACAGTTTTGAAATTCCATTACTAAATTTCCTCTTGCCTTTTAAATATATGACACATTGTGTTACGTATTTGTGGTTGAGATAATCACATGGATCCATTTGTTTTAAATTAAATCAGTTTAAGCTACAAAACTCTCCAAGTGTCCTGGTAAAGTCCTGCTTTGCATGCAATATGGGCAGAGCTTGAAGCCAAATAATTAGGAACAAATTTGTTAGAATCATAACCTACTCGCAACTTTTGAACACTATCTTTCTAAATTCCTACATAGAGATAAAGCTTGAATTCCTGAAAGTTCCAATAACCCAGTAGCAAGGGGTATGTTAAAGTTAATGAGACCACTTCTAAATTATAACCAGACAGGGGACCCGTTCTTTGTGTTCCATGTTGGGGACTGTCCTACATTGTTCCTAAACCAAGTGCATGTTTGGGGACAGTTAAAGAAATTAGGTCCAATGTATCCTTCATTGCAAGTCATGAAATTAGGGAAAAAGGACATGCTCTTGAGAGATATAGGGCAGGAGCTAACTATCAGAAGCAAAGTAACAACAGCCTAAAGCACCCCCTGCTCAACTTTATTAAGACCTATGGGACTATATTATTTATATAATACATATATGTATACCCAGAAAACCCATCAAGTTTTTTGGTTTTCTATATAAACCATTGAGTCAATGGTATCACGTAACAGCCCCATGTGTGTCAGAGTACCACTGTGCTCCATACAGTTTTCAATGGCTGTGATCTTTCAGAAGTAGACCGCCAGGCCTTTCTTCCAAGGCACGTCTGGGCAGGTTCGAACCTCCAACCTTTTGGTTAGCAGCTGAGCATGTTAACTGTTTGCACTACCCAGGGTCTCTCTCTCTCTCTCTGTGTGTATAAACTGTAATGCAGAGAGATGATGAGTTCTAATATTAGAAGTTTAATTTTAAAACATATGCCTTGTGTAGGAATTTAGGTTAAAGGATGGGTGGTAGGTACATTATATCCATTATGTTACTTTCTACTTTTTTAAATTACATTTTAAGTACTTCACAACTTAATTTTAATAAGCAAAAAAATAAGTATATTGACCCAAATGTGTGAAATGAGTGCAGTTTATTTGACAGAGTACACTTGCCAAAGAAACAGGAGATGTGAAGAGACGGAGATGCTGGCTATTACCCTATTACCTTTACTCAAGGAATAGCGAGCAGGCCCACTGCCTTTGGAGGCTTAAGTCTATAAATATAAAAGAAATGCAACATTATCCACAAAACTGTAAATTCTCTCCCAGACACTTTCAAGAGCCGAAGGATTTGTTTTATTCTGCAAAAGAAATCATGATGAAAGCTACATTCATTTCTAAGAAGAGGAATCTGAGTTTAAGAAAATATCTCTCTGTTCTCCTGGCAGTGTGCTGGAGGGAGAAACATTTGTCAGCCACATTGTGCACCGTTTGGGGCCCTCAGCTTTATCCAGCGTTTTTGCTCTTTCAGGATCACCTTCCCTATCCACATCACACGTTATCATTTCTATCCACACCAAGTCTACAAAAGCTCTGTGAAGAAAATGCAGTCTATGTTAGAGGTTGCTATTGTTGTTAGGTGCCGTTGAGTGGGTTACGACTCATAGTGACCCTATGTACCACAGAACGAAACACTGCCTGGTCCTGTGTCATCATCACGATTATTGTTATGCTTGAGCCCATTGTTGCAGCCACTACGTCAGTTCGTCTCTTTGAGGATCTTCCTCTTTTTCACTGACGCTCTAGTTTACCAAGCATGATGTCTTTCTCCAAGGACTGATCCCTCCTGATAACAGGCCTAAAGTATGTGAGACGTAGTCTCACCATCCTTGCGTCTAAGGAACATTCCGGTTGTACTTTTTTCAAGACAGACTTGTTTGTTCTTTTGGCAGTCCACTGTGTATTCAATACTCTGCCAACACCATAATTCAAAGGCATCAATTCTTCTCCAATCTTCCTTATTCATTGTCCAGCTTTCACATGCATATGAGGTGATTGAAAATACCATGGCTTGGGTCAGGTGCACCTTAGTCTTCAAGGTGACATCTTTGATTTTTAATACTTTAAAGAGGTTTTTTGCAGCCGATTTGCCCAGTGCAATGCATCTTTTGATTTATTTACTGCTGATTACATAGGTGTTCATTGTGGATCCAAGTAAAATTAAATCCTTGACAACTTCAATCTTTTCTCCGTTCATTAATATGTTGCTTATTGGTCCATTCGTGAGGATTTTTTTTTTTCTTTATGTTGAGGTGGGATCCATACTGAAGGCTATGATCTTTGATCTGCAAGTCCTCTTCATTTCCAGCAAGCAAGGTTGTGTCACCTGCATAACCCCAGTTGTTAATGAGTCTTCCTCTAACCTTGACACCCCGTTCTTCTTCATATAGAGCAGCTTCTCGGACTATTTGCTCAGCATACAGACTGAATAGGTATGGTGAAAGGATACAATGCTGATGCACACCTTTCTTGACTTTAAACCATGAAGTATCACCTTGTTCTGTTTGAACGACTGCCTTTTGATCCACGTACACAGATTGCTCATGGGCACAACTAAGCGTTCTGAAATTCCCATTCTCCACAATGTTATCCATAATTTGTTATGATTCACATAGTCGAGTGACTTAACATAGTCAATAAAACATAGGTAAACATCTTTCTGGTATTCTCTGCTTTCAGCCAGGATCCATCTGACATCAGCAATGATATCCCTGACTCCCACGTCCTCTTCTAAACCCAGCTTGAATTTCTGGCAGCTCCCTGTAGATATAATGCTGCAGCTGCTTTTGAATGATTTTCAGCAAAATTTTGCTTGCATGTGATATTAATGATATTGTTCAATAACTTTCACATTCAATTGGGTCACCTTTCTTGGGGATAGGCATAAATATGGATCTCTTCCAGTCAGTTGGTCAGGTAGCTGTTAGAGGAGCCACTGTTATTTAGAAATCTATGGTTTCTGTGGTAAATAGTTGTGTCAATAACGATAAGGAATAAAGGTGGGGTCTGTAGTTCTGAGGGGAACCATTAAGTTGTGGTCTCTGGGCATTCAGCTAAGGCTTTCTTTGGACTTGGGCTGCTTTGAATCAAGGTTCTTTCTAAACAATTCCTATGCCTGTGCTTGCTTCCTGGAGGATTGATTACCAAGATTAAAAATTAAAACTTAGCCATGGTAAAAGAAAAATATAATCAAAGAGTAATTGTATTTTCATTCACTACCCATCTCTCACTGTGCTGTACTGTGATGACTTGTGAATTGCTATGATGCTGTAAGCTATGCCGCCGGTATTCAAATACCAATGGGGTCAATTATGGTGGACAAGTTTAGCAGAGCTTCCAGATTAAGATAGCTAGGAAGAAAGGCCTAACAATTTGCTTCTGAAAATTAGCCAGTGAAAACCCTATAAATCACAGCGGAACACTGTTCGATGTAGCGCTGAAATATGAGCCTCTAGGTTGGAAGGCACTCAAAATACAAAGTAGCCACAACAATGGACTTAAACATACCAATGAACATGAAGATGGCACAGGACCGGGCAACTTTTTGTTCTGTTATACATGAAGTTGCCACGATTAGGCAGCAACTAACAACAACACTGTCATTGAGAACCAGAACCTTCCCATGGAAGAAAGAAGAGATGGGTGATGCTTTGATTGGGTTAAATAAAATCCTTAGTCTCAAATTTGAATATGAAGTGTGAGTTATTATTTTTAATTTATTTTATCTTAAAAAAAAAAAGCTTTTCCAATGTCCATCTTTGAAAAGGTCTAGACATAATATGATACTTGTGAAGAGAGCGCTTCTTAGCGCAAGTAGATACATGAGACTAATTGGGCAGCTCCTGTTGGGGGCGAGATGAGAAGGCAGAAAGGGACAGGAGCTGCTTGAATGGATACAGGAAACCTGGGTGGAAAGGAGGAGTGTGCTGTCACATTATAGGGAGAGCAACTAGGGTCACATAACAATGTATGTATAAATATTTGTATGAGAAACTAGCTTGAACTGTAAACTTTACTTAAAGCACAATAAAAAAAAAAATAAGAAGAAAAGGTCTAGAAGTAATGACTGCCTCAGTAACATGGAGCATCCACAGAGTTCAGATTGTGTGTGGTCCCTAATATTTCCAACTTGAAGAAATAAAGGCTAATTCTAGATCTAAATCAGAAAATGTAAACAAAGAGTCTGCAAAAAACTATTGGAATTGTGTCAAAAACCCAGGTGCCAACTTGAATGGGGCTACCACTGGTCAAAGATGAAAAAATTGGAGTATCAGCAACAATAATTTCAACAAAGTGAAACAAACAAATGTGTTTAAATCCATAATTTTATATTGGTACTCTTTAAAATAATATTTACTTGGGTAACTTTGGAAGGTACTAGAGAACTAAGTCAATATTTTGATAACTGATATATAAGAGAAAGAATCAAGCATTTATTCTGCCTTTCTGGTATGAACTGTATCATCAGGTAGTCAAAAAGTTGACAAGGAGAACTTTCTTTTTATGGAAGTATTCTAGCTGATAAGTAATAGACTATCACCATTTTGCAACCTCTAGGTGCAGTGGTTAAATGCTTGGCTGCTAACCAAAAGGTCAGCAGTTTGAATCCTCCACATGCCCCTTGGAAACCCTATGGGGGCAGTTCTACTCTGTCCTGTAGGGCTGCTGTGAGTTGGAATTGACTTGATGGCAACAGCTAAATGAATTAATAGATAGATCTAAGCAACAGTCAACAATGGCTGCTAATGAAAAGAAAAGCCATGTACCTTCCGATGAAAGTATACAACGCTACATATGAAGTACTCTAGGAAAAAAATTTCAAACCTGAAACTGTTCAAACTCCACATCTAACTACCAGTTTACAGGAAATGTAAGGGAAAGAGGAACTTATTTAAAAATACTACGAGGATGCAATCACCCGAATCCAGGGCAAAACACTACGAGAAAAACGATTTGGTTTCTTAGACAAATAAATTGCAGGGAAAAACGAAACAAAGATAGTCAGAGAACCTCTAAATAAAAGAGACTTGAGAGGCACTAAGCAACTATAGTTTGTGGAACTTAATTTGAATCCTAGTTCTAATAAAGAAACTAAAAAAAAAAAAAATTATGGGATAATTAGGTAAATTAAACATTGACTGCATATGAAGAAATTATTGATAATTTTTTGTAGTGTGATAACTTAGATTTAAAAGACAGTGCTTATCTTCTTTTTTTTCTAGAGGCAATGCATTAAAATATTTAAAGATGAAAGGATAGTGTGTCTGGGATTCACTCTAAAATAATTCAGCAGGATGGGAAGAGTGGATCGGATATAGATAAAAGTAGATTGGCCAAGATTTTATCATTGTTGAAGACAAGAACATGGAGTTCATTATACCTTTCTTTCTACTGTTGAATATGTTTAACATTTCTCATACCAAATGTTTAACCCAAGTCCTAGTCTTTTCAGTGGCCTTCAGGAGACCAAAGAACAATTGACACATTTGAATTACAGTGTTGGAGAAGACTATTGAATATACCATGGACTGCCAAAAGAATGAACAAATCCGACTTGGAAGAAGTACAACCAGAATGCTCCTTAGAAGAAGGGAAGATGGTGAGACATCATCTCACTATGGACAAGTTATCAGGAGGGACCAGTCCCTGGAGAAGGACATCATGCTTGAGAAAGTAGAGGGTCAGCGAAAAAGAGGAAAACCCTCAACAAGATAGATTGACACGATGGATACAGCAATGGGCTCTACTATTGTGAGAATGGCTCAGGACTCGGCAGTGTTTTGTTCTGTTGTACATAGGGTCGTTATGAGCCAGAACCTACTTGACGGCACCTAACAAGAGCACACTAAAAAGTGGGAGTCACTGGGTGGTACAAACAGTTTAGCATTTGTCTACTAGCTGAAAGGTTGGTGGTTTGAACCTACCCAGAAGCACCTTGGAAGACAGGCCTGGTGATCTGCTTCTGAAAGGTCACAGCCTTGAAAACCCTATGGAGCAGTTGTACTCTGCACACATGGGGTCGCCATGTGTTGTAGTTCATTCCATAGCAACTAACAACAGCAACATACTAAAAAGTTAAGGGGGGATAATCTTAACTGAAAGAGCTAGGGCCTCTGACCACTAAAAACTTATTTAAAATATTAGCATACCACCTTTTAAGTGGAAAGTAATTCCCAACTACATTTTCTAATTCAACCCTTAATAGATAACCATTGATAAAACTTATACTTTCAGGGGAAAAATTAGCAGAAACCAGCTGAGAAGTCCCAGCACAGAGGGAAGCCCCAATTGCCACCCTCAGGAGGCTGGCTTCTTCCTGTGTGCTGATAGTCAGAGTCTGCCCTAATTCACAGGGCTGCAGTCAAGAGTAAGTAAAGCTTGAAAGCATGTCACAAATAACAAAGTGTTAAGTGTTTAACAATAGTCATTGGAAGGCAGTTCTCTTTATCTTTTTGCTGAGTTCAGGCTCAGGGCCACATCACTCCTTTGGACTTGAGTATTTATTGCCATTGCCCTGTGCCTTTTGACACAAAGATAGATCCAGACCCCTGACTGCCAGACCCTTCGTCTGATATCCAGACCACTCACCCACTTCCCACAGCAACTTCCATTTCAAGAAAATATTTGTGGGAAGACACCTGCTCCAATGGTGAAAAATATCGAGCATTTGAACCAGAATAATTTTCTTCCATCTTGGTTTCCAACCACTATGCCATGCTCTGAGGGCATGACTAGTTGAGGTTGTCTCCCATGGGAAAGGAGACACAAACCCCCCCAAATAAAGACATTTCATCACAGGGGGGTCTTGGTCTGTAATATAGACTCATCATTGCCAGAATAATACTTTGAAAATAATGAATCACTAACGGAATAAACAGCTATGGAATTAGACATTAAAGCTGCCAAAGCAATAATTATGAATAATACACTTGCAACACGTGCCAATCAATGAACCCCTTATTACTGACATCATCTGCAGTCTTTCTGGCAGCAGTCTTAATTGAGAACTAGTCTAATTGGCGATAATAGTAATTAAATTTGGGATCCTTATAGCCCCTCTACAACATTTTTAAATCAGTCTATACAAGCCTGTAAAGTAGTTTCATGTTGTGTATGGTTACATCCATTTCACAGATAATGAACCAGGTTTGTAGTTTTCTTAACATCCCAGCAAGTTAATCAAGACTATCCATAGGGGAGTCTTTAATCTGCCAGTACACATGAGAATTTTGCTCTCATACAGCATCTGTATCTAAGATGGCAAGACTGCATCTCACATATTTTGGACATGTCAGAAGGGATCAGGCCCTGGAGGAGGACATCATGCTCATTAAAGTACAGGGTCAGCAAAAAATAGGAAGACCCTCAACAAGAGGGACTGACATAGTGGCTGCAGCAGTGGACTCAAATATAGCAAAGATGGTGAGGGTAGCACAGGACTAGGCATGGGATCGCTATGAGTTGGAACCAACTTGATGGCACCCAACAACAACACAACATCTATAAGGAGCCCTGGTGGCACAGAGATTAAGTGCTTGGCTGCTACCCAAAAGGTTGGAGGTTTGAACCTACCAGCCACTCCATGGGAGAAAGACATGGCAGTGTGCTTCTGTAAAAGATTTACAGCCTTGGAAGCCTATGGGACAGTTCTACTCTGTCATATACAGTCGCTGTGAGTTGGAATTGACTAGACAGCAACAGGATTTTTTTTTTTTATAGCATCTATGGTGATCTGGAATTTCAAAGTTCATTGAAATACAAATCCTTTAAATAACAGCAGCTGTGCTATATATGTATACTGGTGACTGGAATGCAAAAGTTGGGAGAAAAAAAAAAAAAGGATTGGTAGTTGGAAAATACAGCCTTGGTGATAGAAACGACACCAGAGATTCCATAATAGAATTTTGCAAGATCGACGACTTCTTCATTGCACATACCTTTTCTCAACAACATAAATGGCAACTGTACCTGTGGACCTCACCAAATGGAAAACAGAGGAATCAAATTAACTACATCTGTGGAAAGAGACTAAGGAAAAGCTCAATATTATCAGTCAGAACAAGGCCAGGAGCTGACTGTAGAACAATCAATTGCTCATATGCAAGTTCAAGTAGAAGCTGAAGAAAATTAAAGCAAGTCCACAAAAGCCAAAGTATGACCTTGAGTATATCCCACCTGAATTTGGAGACCACTCAACAATAGATTTGATGCATTGAACACTAATAACTGAAGACTAAATGAGTTGTAGAATGACATCAAGGACATCATACGTGAAGAAACCAAGAGGTCATTAAAAAGACAGGAAAGAAAGAAAAGACTGAAATGGATATCAGAAGAGACTCTGAAACTTGTTCTTGAATGTAGAGTAGCTAAAGTGGATGGATGAAATGATGAAGTAAAAAACCTGAACAGCAGATTTCAAAAAGCAGCTAGAGAAGACAAAGTAAATTATTATAATGAAATATGCAAAGACTTGAAGTTAGAAAACCAAAAGGTGAGAACAAGCTCGACATTTCTCAAGCTGAAAGAACTGAAGAAAATTTCACACCTCAAGTGGCAATTTTGAAGAATTCTATGGTCAAAATATTGAATGACCCAGGAAACATCAAAAGCAGATAGAAAGAATACACAGTCACTGTACCAAAAAAAATTGGTGGATGTTCAACCATTTCAGGAGGTAGCATATAATCAAGGACCAATGGTATTGAAGTAAGAAGTCCAAACTTCACTGAATGCATTGGTGAAAAACAAGCCTCCAGGAATTGACAGAATACGAATTGAGATGTTTCAACAAAAGGATGTAGCATGGGAGGTGCTCACTCATCTATCCCAAGAAATTTGAAAGACGGCTAGCTATCTGTCCAACAAACTGAAGGAAATCCATATTTGTGCCCATTCCAAAGAATGGTGATCCAACAGAATGCAGAAATTATCTAACAGTATCATTAATATCACACACAAGTAAAATTTTGCTAAAGATCATTTAAAAGCAGTTGCAGCAGTACATCAACTGGGAACTGCCAGAAGTTCAAGTCAGATTCAGAAGAGGATGCGGAACAAGGCATATCATTGCTGATGATGGTTGGATCTTGGCTGAAAGTAGGTAATGCCAAAAAGACATTTGCTTGTGTTTTATTGACTATGTAAAGGCATTCAACCAGGTGGATCATAACAAATTATAGATGACATTGCCAAGAATGGGAATTCCAGAGCACTTAATTGTTCTCTCCCAGAATCTGTACTTAGACCAAGAGGCAATTGTTTGAATAGAGCAAGGCGATACTGTATGGTTTAAAATCAAGAAAGGTGTGTGCCGGAGTTGCATCCTTTCACCATACTTATTCGATCTGTATGTTGAGCAAATAATCCAAACAGCTGGACTGTATGAAGAAGAATGGAACATCAGGATAGGAGGAAGACTTATTAACAACCTGCCATATGCTGATGACACAACCTTGCTTGCCTAAAGTGAAGAGGACTTGAAGCACTTGCTGATGAAGATCAAAGACTACAGCCTTCAGTATGGATTACACCTCAACAGAAATCGAGTTGTAGAATTTTCACAACTGGACCAATAAGCAACATCGTAATAAATGGAGAAAAGACTGAAGTTAACAAGGATTTCATTTTATTTGGATCCACAATCAACACCCATGAAAGCAGCAGTCAGGAAATCAAACGACGTATTGCATTGGGCAAATCTGCTGCAAAAGACCTCTTTAAGGAGTTAAAAAGCAAAGATGTCACTTTAAGAACCAAGGTGCATCTGACCACCCCATATGCATAAGAAAGCTGGGCAATGAGTAAGGAAGACGGAGGAATAATTGATGCCTTTAAATTATGATGTTGGCGAAGAATATTGAATATATGGACTGCCAGAAGAACGAACAAGTCTGTCTTGGAAGAAGTACAGTCAGAGTGCTCCTTAGAAGCAAGGATGATGAGACTACATCTCAAATACTTCAGACATGTTATCAGGAGGGACCAGTCCCTGGAGAAGGACATCATGCTTGGTAGAGGGTTAGTGAATAAAAGGAAGGCCCTCGATAAGGTGGATTGACAGGGCAGCTACAACAATGGTCTCAAACATAACAACTACTGTGGGTATGGTACAGGACTGGATGGTGTTTCATTCTGTTGTACTTGGGGTTGCTATGAGTCGAACTGACTCGAGGGCATCTAACAACAACAAAAACTACACATATATGTTCCTATTGGGTGTCTCCATGAAACAATTCCAAGCTTTCCTGCAGTAGTCCAGTGTTCATTCTATGAAATGTGAGTTTTTGTTCCTGAGTTAGACTCTCAAAAGGGCAGAGGTTGTATTCTGGGAAACGCAGTTATACATCACATAGTAAATGTTTTCTGAATCACATGCAAAAATTAACTAGAAATGAATTACACATTTCAGTGTTACAACTAAAACTCTAAAATTTCTAGTAGAAACCATAGAAGAAAAAAATCTGTGTTACCTTTGGTTAAGCAAAAATTTCTTAGGTAAATCACAAAAACCATGAATCAAAAAACCATGGTGAATATTGATAAACTTCACCAAAATTTAAAATTTCTGCTGTTTTAAAGATACTGTGAAGAAATTGAGAAGATGAGTCACAGGCTGGAAGAAAATATTTGTAAAATTGTTGATAAAGGTTTTATATATATATATATATATATAAACCCAGTTAAACTATATATATACTGAACAATAAGAAGACAAACAACCAAATGTTTAATAAATGGGTAAAAAGATTTGAGCAGGCACCTCACACAAAAAAAGCATACTGATGGCAAATAAACACATTAAAAGATGCTTAGTATCATTTTTCAGAAGAGAAATGCAAAATTTAAACATAATGAGATATCAACACACACCTACTAGAATAGTAAACATTGAAAAGACTGATAATAGCAGGTTCTGGTGAGGACGTGGAACAATAGCAAATCTCGTACTATGTTGGTGGAAAAGCAAAGTGATATAGCTAAAGGTACAGCAATTTCTTTAAAGTTAAACATATACTTACCATACAACCCCACTCCTAGCTATTTACCCAAGAGAAATGAAAACATATGTCCACACAAAAACCTGTATGTGAATGTTTATAGCAAAGATCTGTACATGAATGTTTATAGCAGCCTAATTATTATGGCCACAAATGAAAATACCCAAATGCCCATCAACTAGTAAATGTATAAACAAACCGTGGTACATCCACATGATGGAAACAAATTACTGTTATATACAATGTAGATGGATCTTAAAAGCATTATGCTCAGTGAAAGAAGCCAGACACAAAGGGATACATATTGTTTGATTCCTTTAATATGACATTCTGGTAAAGGCAATACTATAGGAACAAAAATCACATTAGTGGTTGTCAGCATTTAGGGGTAGGGCACTGGAAAAGGGTACGAGAGAACCTTTTGGGGCGAAAGTAAAGTTCTGTATCTTAATTGTCATGGCAATTACACAATAGTATGCATTTGGCAAAACTCGCTGAACTGTACACTTAAAAAGGAGGAATACTATTTTATGTAAATTATACCTCAAAAACCTGACCGAAAAAGCAGAATTGTTTATTGAACACCAACTGCAATGTATTATGCAAGGTACTATAGGAAAGCCAATGCATTAGGGAAAGAGCCCTGTCTTCCGAGGGATTTACAATTTATGTGGAAGGACAAAAGTAATCTTTGAAAAAATAATGAACCCTCCTCCATTACTGGTGGGGATGTAAAATGGTGTAGCCACTGTTGGAAAACTGTCAGTTTCTCGAAAATTTAAACATAGAATTACCCATGACTCAGCAGTTCCACTCTTGGGTATATACCCAAAAGAATCGAAAGCAGGAACTCAAACAAATACTTGTACACCAATGTTCACTGCAGCATTAGTCACAACAGCCCAAAGGTGGAAATAACCATCAACAGATGAATGTATTGCCATGTGCTGCGTAACGTCTGTTTGGGCAACATTTGACTGCACATATGTCCTTGGTCCCATAAAGTTATAATAGAGTTCAGAAATTCTGATTGGAGAATGGGATGTAGTGTATATAACACTTAAGAAACAGTTGCAAACCGCACAATATTTTCATGAGCATCACAAATGAGCATGCTTTTATTATCAAGAACCATTGTATGTATTTAACTCAGATTTTTAATACAATAGGCTTTTTGGGAGTCCATTCTTAAGTACAAGTCCATCAGTTAGAAGTCCGTAAGCTGGAGACTGACTGTGTATAATACGGTGCTCACACAATGTTCAATCACATAATGTCCTATTTTACAGAAAGTATCATGAACGGTAAGCGACACATGACTGTATCAACAAAATGTAGTATATTCATACAACGGGGTATTCAGCCATAAAGAGAAATGGAATTCTGATACACGTTATGATACGAATGAACCTTGAAAACATGCTGAGTGAAATAATTCAGACACAAAAGGACAAATACTGTATGACTCCATTTATATGAAATACTTAGAATAAGTAAATGCATAAAGACAAAATTCGTTAGTGGTTACCAGAGGGTAGGAGAGGGGGAAATGGGGAGTAATTATTAAAGGGATAGAAAGAAAGGCCTAGCAAGAGTAGAACTGAGCTCCATAGGGTTTTCAACGGCTGATTTTGGAGAAGTAAGTCAACAGACATTTCTTCTGAGGATCCTCTGGGCAGACTTAAACCACCACCGTCTCGGCTAACAGCTGAGCATGTTTACTGTTAAAATGAGATGACTGTGCACTGGGGTGGTCAGGGAGTGTTTCATGGAAGAGGTAAAATCTGACTTTGAAGGATGGACTGGGTTTTGGTAGAGACTGAATGACTGACAGAGGGAGTCCTGTTGACAAAGGCTTGGTGTTAGCTGCCTATTAGGCAATGTCTTAACTTAGACTGACTACACAGATCTCGATAAGGGTCAAATGCAGAAAGAAAGAATTATAAAAACATGGCTCAAGGCCAGAATGTGGAAGGCCTTGAACATTGTGGTAAAGAGCTTGGGCCTGATAGGCAATGAAGCACCACTGAGGGCTGAACCAGTGAAGTGATACGTGGAAGTATTCTCATAGGAAAATTAAACTGGTAATAATTTATAGGATGGATAAGAAGAGAAGGAAGTGAGAGCCAGGAAAGCAGTTTAGAAATCCATCAATGCTTGAAGTGAGAGTTACAGGGAGTTAGGATGGTGGCTATGGGGACGGGAAGCAAGGGATGAAGTCAGAAGCAGGGCAATTTTATGAGCTATCTCTGTGGTAGCACATGGCCCCACACTTAGAAGAGCCCCACCCTGGATTTAATGCTCTGCTGTCACTGTCTTGAAATTCTTAAAAAGTTGACTTCATGTTTTGTTAAGTCCGGTGGGACAATGAACCACGTGAGTGAGTGGAGGAGATACATGCAATATCTTTGCCAGGTTCCTTTCCATCCCTGCCTCCCCATTTACATAGAATACTCCAGACCTCTGGTGAACCCACAACGTACTGGAGTTCAGCAAGACTCAAAGCAAGTTCAAAGCAGGCTACCTGTATGATTGTGTAAGCAAGGCGCAGACAACCCTGAGAGGTCATGCTTTCTGTTCAAATTTGGTTAGAATGTAGAAAGAAGGCAAAGGTGTTTGAAGAAACTTGACCAACCAAGGAACTCTATCATTTCCTTTCATACACATGTTATTCCCCTGTGTTACCCAACCACTACTGCTGAAAGTGATGGCATAGAAGGAAAGGGAAAGATAGGGTACCCATAGTTCCATTTCCTTTCATTCCTTCTTCAGTCGTCAGTAAACTAAAAGTAGAGAGAGTTGGTAGAATGTTGGTAGAATGGCATGTATCAAGTAATAAAAGTAGATGAATTAGTTTTGTGCAGCATTTCTACTGTTCTGGTAAGAATGAAGTATGAGTGCATGTAAGCTACAAAATATGTAATTTCAGTGATTCTGGCTACCAGTTAAATGCTCTTATATTTGCATTTAAAACTAGCATTGCACGATATAAGAATGAGTGGTAATAATTTAAATTTTTAACTTTACTTAGAGTGATAGTAAATAGCAACTCAAAAAAACTCATGAACAAGGGGTGTTGCATTTCCATTTTACACTGTGGGCTCCATAAATTTTGTAGTCAGCTCTGTTGTTATTGTTAGGTGCTGTCTATTTGTTTCCAACTATGTATAACAGAATGAAACACTGCCTGGTCCTCACAATTATTGTTATGCTTGAGCCCATTGTTGCAGCCACTGTGTCAATCCATCTTGTTGAGGGTCTTCCTCTTTTTCGTTGACTCTCATCTTTAGCAAGCATGATGTCCTTCTCCAGGGACTAGTCTCTCCTGATAACATGTTCAAAGTATGTGAGATGTAGTCTCACCATTCTTGCTGCTAAGGAGCACTCTGGCTATACTTCTTCGAAGACAGGCTTGCTTGTTCTTTTGGCAGTCCATGGTATATTCAATATTCTTTGCCAACACCATAAAATTCAAAGGCATCAATTCTTCTTCGGTCTCCTTTATTCATTGTCCAGCTTTCACATGCATATGATGCAATTGAAAACACCATGGCTTGGGTCAGGTGCACCTTAGTCTTCGAGGTGACATGTTTGCTTTTCAACACTTTAAAGAGGTCCTTTGCATCAGATTTGCCCAATGCAATGAGTCTTTTGATTTCTTGACTGCTGTTTCCATGGGTGTTGATTGTGGATCCAAGTAAAATGAAATCCTTCACAACCTGAATCTTTTCTCCATATATCACGATATTGATTATTGGTCCAGTTGTGAGGATTTTTGTTTTCTTTATGTTGAAGTGCAATCCACACTGAAAGCTGTGGTCTTTGATCTTCATCAGAAAGCGCTTCAAGTTCTCTTCACTTTCAGCAAATAAGGTTGTGTCATCTGCATAACACAGGTTGCTAATGAGTCTTCCTCCAATTCTGATGCCATGTTCTTCTTCATATAGCCTAGCTTCTCAGATTACTTTCTCAACAAACAGACTGAATAAGGACGGTGAAATGACACAATGCTGACACACATCTTTCCTGACTTAAATCATGCAGTATCCCCTTGTTCTGTTCAAACAACTGCCTCTTGATCTACATACATGTTCCTCATGAGCAAATTCGCGTTCTGAAATTCCCATTCTTCACAATGTTATCCATAATTTGTTATGATCCACACAGTTGAATGCATAGTCAATAAAATACGGCCCTAGTCAGGAGATATTATGCAAGAAGAACCAACAGGATTTTGTGACTTTGTGTAAGATGCAATCTAGCAGAAATACCACTGGTCAGCTGTCAGGTAGTGTTCCCTTCACTTCCCACAGACACAGCAATATCATATCCAGCATAACTGAGGCCTCTGTTTGGAATACATGAGCACACTTTTAATTGCAATCAAACTTGCTTCAATTGCTTTTAACCTTGTTAGTCAATCCAGTCATGAATCCACAAATTATTTGACTCATTCCACAAAAGATTTAAGGTGGTTTTCAGAAAACTCCAATAAACAAACAAATAAGCGAAGGACTCAGGACAAACAGGAAATGTGGATAACAAAATAGTAAAGCCAGGAGACTATCAGCAATTTGGCTTAAGAGTTTTCTAAAATCTATATGCCCACAAAGTAGCAAGATTGACCTGGAACCAGACTCTCACCATGGTTCCTTAACTTTTCATGTCATAGCATATAAGGAAAATGATAATATTTGTGTGGCGTACAGAAGTAAACTGATGAGGCTGCTCTCCACCAGAGGGGACTGGACCAGACCACACTCCCTGGCATTTTACCCCTAAGGATGGAGGAAACCAGCATCTCAGGCCCAAGTGTAAAACCTACTCATGGCATGTCAGGGGCTGATGCTCACTGTTGGGAAGCTCTGCCAGCTTACCCCGTTGTATGGGCCCTGTTTTGACACAAGTTGCATATTTCAAGTGTATATAAATTATTCAAATTATAATTTCCATCTCCAGCAATGAAATTGTGGAGTAGTGGGAAGCACTCACCCACTGGAATTATAAAAACTGAGATTAGACTTCTATTTCTGTCAGAAATAGTTAGTTGCCTGGGCAAGATACTTGATCTGTCTGAGCTTCAGTTTATTTATTTGTTATTGAGACTAAAAACACCTGCCTTTTAGGATTGCATGATAACTAGAGATAATGCTTCTTAAGCACCTAACACATACCAGACTCACAGCTGGAACCCCAAATGCTCAGTCTTAATAGTAATAGAAGTACTAAACTATGTACTATTTTACAAAGTGAAGTGTCTCTATAGAAACTTTCAGTTTTAATTTCCTTCATTCATTCATAAAACAAATATTTGTTTAACTATTTTGTCCACCACTTGTTTGTCAGTTTGTTGTACTGTTGGGGCTTGTGTGTTGCTGTGATACTGGAAGCTTTGCCACTGGTATTTCGAATATCGGCAGGGTTACCCTTGGTGGGCAGGTTTCAACTCAGCCTCCAGACTAAGACAGCCTAGGGAGAAGGAACTGACAGTCTACTTCTGAAAAAATTGGCCAGTGAAAACCTCATGCATGGCAGCAGAACACTGTCTGATATAGTGCTGGAAAATGAGCCTCTCAGGTTGGAAGGCATTCAAATGATGACTGGGGAAGAGCTACCTCCTCAAAATAGAGTTAACCTTAATGACATGGATAGACTCAAGCTTTCAGGACCTTCATTTGCTGATGTGGCACTACTCAAAATGAGAAGAAACAGCTGTAAACATCCATTAATAACTGGAACTTGGAATGTTTGAAGTACGAATCTAGGAAAATTGAAAGTCATCAAAAATGAAATAGAACACATAAAGATTGATACCCTAGGCATTAGTGAGTTGAAATGGACTGGTACTGGCCCTTTTGAATTGGACAATCACATGGTCTACTATGCCAGGAATGGCAAATTGAAGAGGAATGGCATCTCATTCATCATCAAAAATAACATTTCAAGATCTATGCTGAAGTACAACCCTTTCAGGTTCTAGGGATACACTGGGTAAGCCAAAGTGTAGTAGAGAACTTCTAGTCAGGACACTTGTGTTCTAGCCCAGGTTAAGCAACCAGGTGTCTATGTGACTTTTGGTGAATCACTTAAACTTCCCGGGCCATTGTATTAGTCAGTGCTCATTATGCTGTAATACTAGCAACCCTAATACATCAGGGGCTTAGAAAAAACATTTATTTCTTGCTCATGTTATGTAAGAGCTGTGGATTGGCTGTAGTTCTGCTTCACTTCAAAATCCAGACCAAAGGTATAGCCATTATCCAGGATGTGCTATTCTCATGGCAGAAGGCTAAAACAAGAGGACCCCAGGCCACATTATTGCATTAGAAGTTTCTGCACTTCCGCAGCCACCCACTTCCATGGCCAAATCCATAAGGGACAGAATTGTTTTTTAAAAGTTGACCTTCTGTGATCAACAGCTTGTAAATATAGATTTTAATACTGACAATTGGAAGAAAGGGCTGGGGCAAGATAACCCTCCTCAAATAAATTGGCTACCAGACCTGTTAAATTCTGTGTTGGGAAACTTGTATGAGTCTCCAAATGTAGCTTCTAAATGTCCAGGCTCTTCTGGACACCCCATCCTGCTGAAGACAACCTGAAAATTCTTTTATTACTTATATCTGCTTGGAAGATGGAAGGTGAAAGAGCTCTTTCTCTTTTGTAGATTTCGATCATCACTATTTTCCTTCTTAGAAGATGGAAGACATTATGTCCCAAATTTTTATATCCGAGATGTGTAAGGATGAAATATATCTGAGTGTAAGGGACATGGATATCCTGCTATGTGTGTTTAGGGTGAAAAATTTGATTAAACAAGTTAACTGCAGCCATTTTCCTAATTATATGAACAGCATCCTTCTCCCGCCCTCCTTAAGAGGCAGCCTACAGCTCTCCTTGGCATTAGCTTTATTTTGACTCCACGTGGGCTGCTTCAGTGGTAGAGACCAGAGTTCCAGACACTCAGTGCCTAGTGCTAAAAGAGAGCCCACACCCACTGCTGTAGTCAATTCCAAATCATAGTGACCCTATAGGACAGAGTACAACTGCTCCATAGGGTTTCCAAGACTGTTCTTCTGTAAATCGTTACAGAAGAACACTGCTGCATCTTTCTCCAGCAGAGTGGATACTGGGTTTGAACTGCTGGCCTTTCAATTAGCAGCCAAGCACTTTAACCAGTGCGCCACCAGGGCTCCTTAGTGTATGCTAATTACATGGTCCCCTTGAGGTGGGAATGAGCTGTTGACTCTGCAGAAGAAAATAGCTTTTCCTTCTGGCTAATAGATGAGAGTCACCCCATCACTTCAAAGGTACCCATGTCCATCCTCCTGCAGCGGGGCTGAGGCCATCCCTCTGTAATGTCACTGCTC
Organism: Elephas maximus indicus; assembly: GCF_024166365.1. Lineage (NCBI taxonomy): Eukaryota > Metazoa > Chordata > Mammalia > Proboscidea > Elephantidae > Elephas > Elephas maximus. Next base: position 57,067,787 of record NC_064820.1, read on the forward strand.
AGCAGCCCAGCCAGCCACATCTGGAAAAGTTAAGTAAGCTGCAGAGTTGACATGTGTTGGGGAATGTTTTCAGCGCAGCATATTGACAACAGGCTAACCCATTCTTCTTCCCCCTGTTTACATCAAATCTAATAAGTTATTTAAAAGTTAAAGCTCCAGGTTTAGTAAGTTAATGAAGAGACTGCATATACCACAGCCAACAGTGGTTCTTTAAAAAGAATTGTAAGGCAGGCCCCATGGGCCCAGAAGGATTAATGAGATCCATAAAAAGGGTGACTAGTCTGGTGGAAACTAGAAGGGATCCTTGTAGTGCCCAGCATGAGCACCCTAAGAGGACAGACATTTCAGGGACCACTACTGGCCAGAGTCCATCATGCACTACACAGCACTCTCTCTGACCAAATCTGAGAAACATCTGAAGAACTGAGCATGACAGCCCAGTTCCCCTAGATATTTATCAGAAGCTTCTCTGACTGTCCTGGGTTGTTTCAGTTCTCTACAACTCAATTCCCAACAAGCCCCTCAAATCAAAAGCAGTACCCTAAGACTTTTTTTTTTTTTTAGTTCACTTTTGATCACAGTGCCACATGGAAGACACTTTATAGCAAACCCCCATTGTTCTAATATGGCACGAGACATGACAGCCCAGCACCAGAGCAACAGAAGTAGGAGAGTAATCCTGTGGTCGTTCTAATCTTTCTTTTCAACAAGCTCTGTAGCTAAGGAGAAGATTCTCTTTTATTTTAAAGCCCCCTCACATGTCGTTCTCACTGACCAACCATACACAGACACTTTCTATTGTACTGACTTGTTTTTTTTTTTATAATTTTTATCGTGTGTACTGACTTGTTTTTAACATATCTTTTCTTCAAGTTCATCGCATGCCCTTCCTGAAATAGTCTCATGGAGAATAGAGAAAAGAAAAGCAGGTGTGTGGGTGGGAAAGGAGAGTCACTGGGGTAGAATGGAACATTTTATCCATTTTTAAAAGGTGGGGAGGGCGGTGGGCAAACGAAATTTCTTTGTCTTTCTACAAAAGCCTTTGACCACACGGCTAACTCAATGGTGTATTTCATTCTCGTATAAAACCAGTTGCCATGGAGTGGATTCTGACTCATGGCAACCGCAAGTGTGTCAGAGTAAAACTGTGATCCATAGGATTTTCAATGGAAGTAAATTGCCAGGCCTTTCTTCCGAGTTACCTCTGGTGGACTCAAGCTGCCAACCTTCCAGTCCGCAGCCCAGCATGTTCAACTGTTTGCTCCACCAGGGACTCCAGCTCTCATGTAAAACCAAAATCTGTTGCCGTCGAGTTGATTCCAACTCATAGCATCCTTATAGGCAGAGTAGAATTGCCCCATAGGGTTTCCAAGGAGTGACTGGTAGATTTGAACTGCTGACCTTTTGGTTAGTAGCCAAGTTCTTAACCACTACATCACCACAACTTGATGGAAATTTTTTTTTTTTTAGCTCTTAAATCTCTTGGATTCTTGCTCTTATTTCTTCTTTTTCTTTCCTGCTGCTCTGTGTCACCCTTCAGGAAAGAGTTATTTGGGGAACCTTTACCATGGCCTACCTCATTCCCCACTGGGAACTGGTAAGACCAGCAAACAGCCATTTTTAGAGGTGAAAGCTCAAATTAGGAACATGCTGTTCACACCAATTCAACAAAGGGGGACATGGTAAGAGGCCCAATAAGACAAGACCTTTCCTTTTTCACACACTGAGAGAAGATTCTTTTTAGGAAAGCTGTAGTTGGTGGACTTCCTTTTGTGGGTAAGCATAGACACCTAAATGAGGACATTGGTGGTTCAGTGGTAGAACTCTCACCTCCCATGCTGGGTTTGATTCCTGGCCAGTGCGCCCCATGCACAGCCACCACCCGTCTGTCAATGGTGGATTGAGTGTTGGTATGATGCTGAACAGGTTTCAGTGGAGCTTCCAGATAAAGACAGACTAGGAAGAAAGACCTGGCAATCTACTTCTGGAAATCAACTAGTGAAAACCCTATGAATCCCAAGGGTTCAACCCACAACTGATCAAAGGAGTGACACAGGACTGGGCAGTGTTTTGTTCTGTGTGTATCAGGTCGCCATGAGTCAGGGGTTGACTTAGCACTAATGATGACAATAGTTACCTAATCGGTGGAGTGATTGTATTGAAGTTCAGTGAAGTTCACAAGAGTAGTAAGTGGCCGAACTGAAACTGAAGTTGAGATCGCCTAACCCAGTACCCCAGTAGGTTTAGGTGACACACCCCAGTGGTCTGTGTGTGGTGCCCCCAGGCTGTATGTTGGGCCAAGGTAGATGAGCGCATGGGACTCTGAGCTGCTCATCTTGGTATAGCCATCTTTTTAATTGAAGGATATGGTTTCATTTGGAGAAAGAGTTTCACAGTGAAAGAAAGTTGTCTTGTCTACACCATGTTACTTCTATGCTTAGGAAGATTCTACAAAGATAAAGTCTAGAACTATTCTCAGGTAGGTCTATGTGAACTAAAGTCCTTGCTAGAGACCTGGTATGGTCCTTTTTATCCAAAAACCTTATTGTAATGGAAAACATTTTCATTTGGGTCACTGGCTCACACAAATATTTCTGGCCCCTGTAATGACTAAAGATGTTTTGATTCTTCATTTTGCTGTTTCTGACAGATATCAGAAATATCAGATTTTAATATTTATTCTTCACAAGAATAGCAGAGTTGTTCACATTATGGGCTCTGATCAGAAGGCCTGGGCTTGCAAAAATACCCCACGAGGTATTCTTGTAAGCATGGCTATGCAAATTTTTTTTTTTTTTTTTTTTTTTTACAGCAACATGTGGAAGAGGATTGGCATGGCTGTCTTGCAGAGGGAAGGCACAGTCAGCAAACAAACACAGAAGGTGTACGATATTCGTGTAAAAATATGGTACAGAACCTTAAAAATCAGTTGCTGTTAAGTCAATTCTGATTCATGATAATCCCACATGTTTCAGAGTTGAACTGTGCTCCATAGGGTTTTCAATGCCTGATTTTTCAGAGGTAGATCACCAGGCCTTTCTTCCATGGCACTTTTGGGTGGACTCAAGCCTCCAACCTTTCAGTTAGCAGCCGAGTACATTAGCCATTTATACCACCCAGGGACTCCTCCATAACCTTGGGCAACTAAAGAACAAAATGGAACAAAACAAGACAAAAGAAACTCTTTATGTTGCATGGGCTGAAGATAAGTGGTGAGCTAATATATTTAGAGCATATAGTAAGTGCTCAGTAAGGTTTAGCTGTTATTATTGGTGTGGTTGTTGCTGTTGTTGTTATTTGAGGGACCCTTGCAGAGCCCCTGCATGATACCTGGCATCAGCTTCCAAACAGAACAATTGAGCTCGGCCTCATAATCTGAAAGGTAGGAATTCTTGGCTTGGACCAGTCAATTATTGTATTAAATAATGGTGTGCAGGACAGCACTGTACCCACAGTAGGATAAAGTGGCGCACTCTGTATATGCATGTCACCTCTGGAAATGAGGACGCTGGCAAACAGCCTCCACTTACCCAAACTGGTGCTGGAACTAACAAGGGGAGGCAGAAGCACTGTTCTCACGCCATCAGGCAACTGTAGTCTTTGGATCTGTTGCAGTTGGCTCAGCCAAAAGCCGCACTTCCAATTTTCACACTATCTGTAAACGTTTAATTTGAAAGGCTTTCCTATTTAATATCAAACAAATGAGGGAAAAAGCCTCATCAGATCATTAGTGTCGTGCCAGACTTGCATGGGGATATGGTGGTGACCAGAATTCAGCTGTGTGGAGACCTGGGTAGGATTTCTCACGTGGCTGAACAGAGAGCAATACATCAGCCTACTGAAATCTCACATGCCATTTGGTTTAAATATTAAAGTTCCTTTGAGGTTCAGTAAATATTAGAACCAGAAGGAAGGCAGGTTTACAATCTGCTAGCCTGGGCTCCACATGCGGCAACTGTCACAAATATGCCTCTTTTCAGCAAGAGGGGTCACTGCCCACCCAAAATCTCCCCAGCTCCACTTACGGTTCAGAACTGGCCTTTCACATTCTCAGCAACCTTTGCTCAAAGCTGGTCAACTGATGGTCTAGAATGATAGACAGTTCAATTGAAATATCATGCAAGCCACAAATGTGAGACACATACATCATATTAAATTTTCTAGTAGTCACATTAAAAAAGGAAAAAGAAACAGGTGAAATGAATTTTACTTAACCCAGTATAACCAAAATATTATCCTTTTAACATGTAATCAATATAGAAGTGAGGTATTTGGCACACCTTTTTTGCACTAACTTGTTGAAACCTGGCCTGTATTTTACCCCTACAGTGCATCTTCATTTCCACCAGCCACCTTTCAAAAGCTCAGTGGTTAGTGGCTCCTGTATTGGACAGTGCAGGTCGAGATTCTAGACTACTTTCACACATTGCACTGTATCCTAAGCCAGCAGAGCTGGTGGTGAGATGCCCAGCAGGGTCTGAAAAACGACCTTGGAGGGCTGAAAAGAATTGGGAGGACCCTGTGTAATCATCTGTCACTACAGCACCTTTTGAAGTGCATTTGTTCACAATAACTTAGAAACATCACTGGCTCACTCCCTTTTGTTTCACAGTTCGGGGCCCTAATTTATCTCTGACAGAGGAAAGTATTATTTTCTCAGCTGCAAATCATGTTAATTGGGCAACAAATAGTTAGGAATGTGGAGTAAACACCCCTAATACCTTTAATGCTTTTGATGGCTTTTCCAGCCCCGTACTGTAGATACTGTATTGAAAGCAGAGAGGTGGCCCCTTTCCTGGTCAAGATGCCAAGCCCACCATTACTGCAGGGAGACGAGGCTATGTCTGCGTTCCAAATCTGAGCATTTCAAAAATTCTGATCCCTTGTTTTTTGCTTTTATTTGACACTCAAACAACTTGGATCATTTAGCCAGAGTACATGCGAAAAAGGAAAATTATCAGGGGTCTTCTGAGACAAGGGAAGTTTGGGGGGTTGCTTCCCTGACTAGTGACAATTGGTGAAAGAACTGATTTCTTTTCTGGGGAGTCACTGTGCCAGTTGCTTTTCCTTCTATGACACAGCCATCTGTCAACATTCAGGTCACTGGATGAGAAGTCTGCTTTCCTTTCTGAAGTGGGAGGAAGATGATTGTAGAAGGAGAGAAAGATGAAGCAGCAGACCGCAGGCCCAATCTCAGCAGACCTATTGCAGAAATGAATACCTACATAAGTAGAAGATCTAGAAACTGGCTCCCATTGAACTATCCTGCTTCATGCTCCTGGAACATCTTCCTGTAACTCAAAGTACATGTAATAGAATTTAGTTTGATGATACCTTCTCATTAAAGTCTTGCAATTTTTTTCCCCAGAGTCCTCGGTGTAACCCTATTCCTCTTTCTCAGGTCCAAATCCTCCTTCCCTTTCCAGAAGGCCCTATTACTTTTTAATAGGGGCTGACGCAGAGTAACTTGGCCCTGAGAATACCAAGACTACAGAAGACCTGTAGACTCTTATCCAGAGCAACACCCAACTACTACTTCAGGAAGATCTTGGCTGATGTAGGTTGAATTTAACAGCTCCTGCAAAAACAAATTTCCTTACCCCTAATTCACCTTCATTTCTGTTCACACTCTTCTGTCCTCTGCTGCTTGCAAATACTTAAAGGCAGTGGATGTTCTGAATCACCTGGGAGCTTGCTAAAATACAAATTCCTGGGGCTCCCTTTCATAGACATTCTGATTTAGTAGGTCTAGGAGCATGGTCCAGGAATCTGGCAGGATTATACCAGGTTATTCTGGATGCCAGTCACCTAAGGACCATATTCCCAGAAGCTCTGCCGGAGCATTGCTCTTTCAATGTCAATAGTGTGATATCAATAGCAGTAGTGTAATTTTCCCCTGTGGATTTAAAAGGTAGCATTATGATTTCAGGGTTGCGGTCTAGCAAGGGAAATGCAACTATACATTTTTTTGATCCCCACTAGAGAACAAAATCATCAAAAATACTCATTTTTAAAAATTTCCTAAAGCTTCAAAGACCATCTTAGAGGGCAGCCAGACTTCATCCTGAATGAGCAATGCAAAGTGCTTATTGTCGGTGTCTTTAATTGTCATTGAGTTGATTCTGACTCATGGCAACCCCATGTGTGCACAGTAGAACTGCCCCAAAGGGCTTTCAAGGCTGTGACCTTTCAAAAGCAGATTTCCAGATCTGTTTTCGGAAGTGCCTCTAGGCAGGTTCGAACCATCAACCTTTTGGTTAGTGGTGGACTGCTTAACTGTTAGCGCTTACTCACTACATTGCCCAATGATCATGAGGATGATGCAAGACTGGGCAGTGTTTCATTCTGTTGTACATAGGGTCTCTACCGACTTGACGGCACCTAACAACAACAACATGACCTCCTTAGAGGTATTTCTTATGCTTTGTACCATGTGATCCTGTTATTCCAGCCATAGTTAGTAGGACTAAGGATGGGAGCCCTGTCTGAAGTAGGCCATCTATAAGATGGCAGGGATATGAGGATGGTCTGGTGTGAAGGATTTTCCAGCAGAAATGTCCCACACTGGAGAATGACTGACATATCTTCCCTCGAGGAGGAGTTTGCATAAACCAGTGTAGGTGTGTGGAGTAAGGCACACACAGTGCTGGTGTATCAGCATCACCATAATGGTGGCGCTCTAGAGACAGTGATTACAGTAACTAACAATTTACCCAGTGTTGTGGATTCAATTGTATTCCCCTCGAAAGATATGTTGAAGTTCTAATGCCCAGTTCTCATGCAGAGGTAATCAAGTTAAGATGAGGTCATACTGGACTAGGGTGGGTCCTAGTCCAATATGACTGGTGTCCTTAGATACTTCCTGTGTCCTTCCTGTCCTTAGAAGAATAGGAGAGGAGACCCAGAGACAGAAAACAGAGAGAATGTCATGCGACCATGGAGGCAGAGATTGGAGTGCCGAGTTTACAAGCTAAAGAACCAAGGATTGTTGACAACACCACAGATTCTTCCCTAGAGCCTTCAGAGAGAGCATGGCTCTGCTGACACCTTGATTCCTAATTTCTAGCCTCCAGAACTGTTTGAGAATAATTTCTGTTGTTTTAAGCCAACAAGTTTGTGGTAAATTTATTATGACAGCCCTAGAAACAAATACTGCTGGTATTAGTTGCCACTGAGTCAATTCTGACTCATGGCCACCCCACGTTTACAGAGTAGAACTTCTCCATAGGACTTTCAAGGCTGTGACCTTTCAGAAGCAGATTGCCAGGCCTTACTTCCAAGGTACCTCTGGGTGGGTTTGAACTGCCAAACTTTAGGCTAGTAGTTGAGTCTTTAACACTTTGTGCCACTCAGCCTCCTAGTACAGTTATTGATAGCTAGCATATTGTAAGAGCTAACATTTATTAAGCACCCGCTATGTGTGGTGCAAATGTTTTACACATTCAACTGCTAACTGAAAGGTTGGCAGTTCAAGTCCACCTAGAGGTGCCTTGGGAGAAAATTCTGGTGATCTAGTTCTGAAAAATCAGCCACTGAAAACCCTATGGAGCACAGTTCTACTCTGACACACTTGGAGTTGCCATGAGTTAGAATTGACTCCTTTGCAACTAGTCAGCTGTGTGACCAGGCACAAGGCTAAGTTTTTTATTTATAGTATTGTATTTGAGCCTACAAAGACCTTATGGCTATATGATATGAATTGTTATCTGGGCCATTTTACAGATGAGAAAAGTGAGATTAACAATTTGTCCAAAGTTAGCAAGTGTCAATGGTGGAATTTCATCCCAGAGCCCATACTTGTATTAGAGGCAGGGCTGGCTACTTAACTTGCAGGGCCCAGTGCAAAATAAAAATTTGGGACCCCTTGTTTGAAAAGCACATGCAAAAAAATGCCTTTAATATAAAGCTGTTTTCTTTTTTCCATGATCTCTATTTTGACTGGTCATGGTGATTTTTATTTATGTCATTCTAAGTAAAGAAAAATTTTAAAAAATTGAAATGATAAACTATTGGCATACATTTTACAGTTCATCTTTATACTGTGCAATGCCAGTTTAAATGCAAATATGGGTATTTAACTCATATGCAGAATTACCAAAATTACCAATTCGTTTTTCTTAGCTCATACATATATTTGTATTTCATTGTTAGCAGAACAGTGGAAACACTGCATGAAGCTAACTCATTTTTCATTTTACTTCTTGATACACACACATTCTACCAACACTCGCTACCTTTGGCTTATCTGATGAGTAGGAAAGAACCGAAAGGAAACAGAACTTTGGGTTTCTCTTCCCTTCTATGTCATCATTTCAGTGTAAGTGGTTGGCTAACCATGTAATAAGGAGCTTTGGTGGTACAATGATTAAGCTCTTGGCTATTAACCGAAAGGCTGGCAGTTCTAACCTACTCAGTGGCTCTGGTTCTGAAGGAGAAAGCCCTGACAATCCGCTCCTCATAAGGATCACAGCCTAGAAAATTCTATGAGACAGTTCTACTTGGTCGCCTGAGGTTGCTATGTGTCAAAATTGACCGATGACACTTAACAACAGCTACGGCCATGTGATAGGTGAGTGGGAAGTGTTTTGTATTACACAGAATTAAGTATTGGCCACTTCTTCCACTTCGCCGGAAAATGATGACCGAGCCTGTTTTGTTTGGTTGTTTAAGGAATCGCAAAAGCAGATTAAAACAATGTTTTGTTTTCTATCTATTAAATCAGGAAAGATTAAAATAATTCAATATCCCAGGTTCACAAGGTAATAGAGATACAGCCAATGGCACCCAGGCCCTGACAGAGGTTGTGAATTGAGACATCTTAGGAGGACAACAGGAGCCCTGGTGGTGCAGTGGTAAAGTGCCTGGCTACTAACTGAAAGACTGGCGTTTGAAGCCCATCAGCTGTTCTGTGGGAGAAAGATGTGACAGTCTGCTTCCATAAAGATTTACAGCCTTGGAAACCCTATAGGGTAGTTTTACTCCGCCCTATAGGGTCGCTATGAGTTGGAATCAATTCGATGGCAGTGGGTTTTATTTTGATTTTTAGGAAGGAAATTTGGCAATATGTTTTAAATGCTTTAAAGTATTTATGTCTTTTTACCCTATAATTCTGCTTCTAAGTATTTATTCTACGGGAATCATCGAGGAAGGTACACACATACTCTCCTACAAAGATATTTAAAAGAGAAATCTAAAAATCAAACAATAGGAAACTAGATAAATAAATAATGATATTAGAAAGCGTTATTTAGTCATTAAAAATCATGTTTTGGGGGAATAAAGGGCTCCTTTTTAGTATAAAAAGCATGATCCAAGACAGTGTGCACAGTTGTTGTTGTTGTTGGTAGGTGCCATTGAGTCGGTTCCGACTCATAGCGACCCGATGCACAACAGAATGAAACACTGCCTGGTCCTGCGCCATCCTTACAATCATTGTCATGCTTGAGCTTATTGTTGCAGCCACTGTGTCAATCCACCTCGTTGAAGGTCTTCCTCTTTTCCGCTGACCCTGTACTCTGCCAAGCATGATGTCCTTCTCCAGGGACTGATCCCTCCTGACAACATGTCCAAAGTATGTAGGGCACGGTCTCGCCATCCTTGCCTCTAAGGAGCATTCTGGCTGTACCTCTTCTAAGACAGATTTGTTTGTTCTTTTGGCAGTCCATGGTATATTCAATATTCTTTGCCAACAGCAGAATTCAAAGGTGTCAATTCTTCTTTGGTCTTCCTTATTCATTGTCCAGCTTTTACATGCATATGATGCCATTGAAAATACCATGGCTTGGGTCAGGGCACCTTAGTCTTCAGGGTGACATCTTTGCTCTTCAACACTTTGAAGAGGCCTTTTGCAGCAGATTTACCCAATGCAATGGGTCTTTTGATTTCTTGGCTGCTGCTTCCATGGCTGTTGAGTGTGGATCCAAGTAAAATGAAATCCTTGACAACTTCAATCTTTTCTCCGTTTATCGTGATGTTCATTGGTCCAGTTGTGAGGATTTTTGTTTTCTTTATGTTGAGGTGTAATCCATACTGAAGGCTGTGGTCTTTGATCTTCATTAGTAAGTGCTTCAAGTCCTCTTCACTTTCAGCAAGCAAGGTTGTATCATCTGCATAACGCAGGTTGTTAATGAGTCTTCCTCCAATCCTGATGCCCCGATCTTCGTATAGTCCAGCTTATCGTATTATTTGCTCAGCATACAGATTGAACAGGTATGGTGAAAGAATACAACCCTGATGCACACCTTTCCTGACTTTAAACCAATCAGTATCCCCTTGTTCTGTCTGAACAACTGCCTCTTTATCTATGTAAAAGTTCCTCATGAGCACAATTAAGTGTTGTGGAATTACCATTCTTCGCAATGTTGTCCGTAGTTTGTTATGATCCACACAGTCGAATGCTTTTGCATAGTCAACAAAACACAGGTAAACATCCTTCTGGTATTCTCTGCTTTCAGCCAGGATCCATCTGACATTAGCAGTGATATCCCTGGTTCCACGTCCTCTTCTGAAACAGGCCTGAATTTCTGGTGTGCACAGTATGACCCCAACTTTGTAAAATTATAAATGGATAGAAAAGAAATTGAAAGAACACGTCACACTATTAATGTGATTTTTTCCCCTAGGATTACAGTTTTTTTTTCTTTTTTCCCTATTTTCTCTTTTATAATCTTTCTATTTTCCGCAATGAATATGAACCACCTTTACAATCATTGATGATAAAGCTCACCTTCATCCAATCCTAGCCCTATGGAAAAACAATGTATTAGGTTTAAAACCCTTGTCTCTAACTTGAAGTTTCAGCCTGTCAACGGTATTCATGAAGTTTCCTGTGTTAAGTGGTGTAAAGATTTAAAAGCAACAGATGACGTAAGCAATGCCTTCCTGTGATTTCAAAGGTAATATTGACACAGAAAATACTAGAAAGAACCTTGAAGAAACCAACATATTTTAATAGCAAGTACTTATCCTTAGAGCGTAACCCACCAACCCCGGTTATATCAGATAATAAATTTTTATTTTTTTGTGTGATTATATACACAATCGGTATTTGTCAGATGAGTAATTCAATGAATGCACAGTTGAATGATGAAAGATTGAGGCCCCTAGTGTCATTGGAACTATGTTTACCTGGTCTAGAAAAGCTCCATGACCAGACAAGAATGGGATTCTCAAAACAATGTTGTAAGCCAGCAATTAGTTACCATTGAGTCTGTCTTGACTCATGGCAACCCCATGTGTGCTGGTAGAACTGTGCTCCACAGTTTTCAATGACTGATTTTTCTGAAGTAGATTGCCAGGCCTTCTTCCAAGGCACTTCAAGGTGGACATGAATCTCCAGCCCTTTGATTAGTAGCCAAGCATGTTAACCGTTTGTAAGACTCCCAAAGACTCCCATGTTGTAACTATTTTGCAATTTCATTGGTTGTAAAACCTCAGCATTTGTACCTTCGGACCTATCTAAGTCCTTGTAGAACTTTCCTCTTAAGAAATGCAAAGGGAAAATGGCTTCAAACATGATTACTGGAATCATGTAGTGGTCACTATTGCATGTTTGCTATGTACCAGGCACCATGAGAAGCACTTTACATGCATGATATATTTAATCCTCATGAAAGCCCTTTGAAGTAGGTACATTATCTCCCCTGTTGATGAGAAAAATGAAACCCAGATAAGTTAAATGATTTGTCCAAATCCTGTGGCTAGCAAGGAGTGAAACCAGCTCTAACCCAGTTCTGGTCGACTCAAAAACTGAGATTAGTCACTATGCTATACAATCTTCCTTCTTGGAATCAGGACACAAATTTTCAGTGGAAATCAACGTAACAGAAGCTCATTTTTTTTTTCTTTTTCTTGGTATTTTAAATCTTTTAAATTTTAATTATTCTGGTGAGTGTGTACAGCTACCTCATGGTGGTTTTTATGTGCATTTCCCTCACTATTAATAGGAAACCCTGGTGGCGTAGTGGTTAAGTGCTACAGCTGCCAACCAAAGGATTGGCAGATCGAATCCACCATGCGTTCCTTGGAAACTCTATGGGGCAGTTCTACTCTGTCCTATAGTGTCGCTATGAGTTGGAATCGACTCGACAGCACTGGGTTTGGTTTTTTTTTGGTTTCACTATTAATAATGCTACTGGCCATGTGGATATCCTCTTTTTTGTGAAGTGCTGATTCAAGTCTCTTGCTAATTTTTCCTTTATGTTGATTGATTGTTTTCTTATTAATTTGTAGGAGTTCTGTGTGTATATATATATATATTCTATTTTGTGGCATGTCATTTTACTGTCTGCAATTTCACTTTTCCTTCTCTCTCTCTTTTAAAAATTATCTTGGAGGAAAAGTGTCAAATACATTCATAGGCAGGCAACAAAGTATCGTGAACTTCCATGTCAGCATGATTTGCCTTAGACAGTTCAACACCCCTAGCCAATCTTGTTTCATCTATATGCTCACTTACTTCCTCTCCACACCTAACAGATTATTTTGGAGTACATCTCAAATTGGAGGAAGACTCATTAACAACCTGCATTATGCAGATGACACAACCCTGCTTGCTGAAAGTGAAGAGGACTTGAAGCACTTACTGATGAAGATCAAAGACCACAGCCTTCAGTATGGATTACACCTCAACATAAAGAAAACAAAAACCTCACAACTGGACCAATAAGCAGCATCAAGATAAATGGAGAAAAGGTTGAGATTGTCAAGGATTTCATCTTTCATCTTACTTGGATCCACAATCAACACCAATGGAAGTAGCAGTCAAGAAATCAGAAGATGCATTGCATTGGGCAAATCTGCAAAAGACCTCCTTAAAGTGTTGAAAAGAAAAGTCACCCTGAGGACTAAGGTGCACCTGACCCCATGGTGTTTTCAAACGCTTCGTATGCATGCAAAAGCTGGACAATAAATAAGGAAGACTGAAGAAGAATTGATGCCTTTGAATTGTTGTGTTGGCAAAGAATATTGAATATACCACGGACTGTCAAAAGAACAAATAAATCTGTCTTGGAAGAACTACAGCCAGAACGCTCCTTAGAAGCAAGGATGATGAGACTATATCTTACATACTTTGGAAGAGGGATCAGTCCCTGAAGGACATCATGTTTGGGAGAGGGTCAGCAGAAAAGAGGAAGACCCTCAATGAGATGGATTGCCACAGTAGCTGCAGCTATGGGCTCAAACATATCAACAATTGTGAGGAAGGCACAGGACTGGGCAGTGTTTCGTTCTGTTGTGCATGGGGTCGCTATGAGTCAGAACTGACTCAATGGCACCTAACAACTATAACAACACATCTCAAATACATTATTTCAGCCACAAATATTTCAGATGTATCACTAAAAAATACACTACTGCAATACCATTATCACATCTAAAATATCCCAGTAATCACTGATTCCGTAATTTATAAACTATTAAGTGTTTAAATTTCTCCAAATTTGTCTCAAATTTTATTCTTCTACATTTTGATACTTTGAATCTGAATGTAAATAAGATGCATACTTTGTGATAAAGCTCTTAAGACTCTACAGGTTTCTTCCCTCTATTTCCTTTTCCCCTCTTGCTGTATGTTTAACTAACCAACTCATTTGTCTAGGTGAGTTGTCAATAGTCTGGATTTTGATGAGTGCATCACTGTGTGTCATTTAGCATGTTCCTCTGTTTCTGTATTTTCTGTAAGTGGTTAGTTAGATCTGGAGGCTTCAACAGACTCAGCCTCAATATTTTGGCAGAATATTTCGTAGGTGGTATTGGATTCTTCTCTCAGAAAACGTATATTCTCTCAATGTTTCCCTTTTCATGATGTTGGAAGCCACTCGTGGTCATTGCCCAGGTCTGTTAGTCCCTTAGGGGCAGATACCCAGTTATAAACCACACATTTTAATTAATCTCAGTGTCAAGGATTGAATTGTGTCCCCCCCAAAATATGTGTCAACTTCGTTAGGCCATGATTCCCAGTATTCTGTGGTTGTCCTCCATTTTGTGATTGTAATTTCATGTTGAGAGGATTAGAGTGGGATTGTAACACCACCCTTACTCAGGTCACCTCCCTGATCTAAGGCAAAGGGAGTTTCCCTGGAGTGTGGCCTGTACCACATTTTATCTCTCAAGAGATAAAAGGAAAGGGAAGTAAGCAGAGAGTTGGGGCCCTCATACCATCAAGAAAGCAGCACCATGAACGGAGCGTGTCCTTTGGACCCAGGGTCCCTGCACCTGAGAAGCCCCTCCACCATAGGAAGATTGAGGACAAGGACCTTCTTCCAGAGATGACAGAGAAAGAAAGTCTTCCCCTGGAGCTAACACCTTGAATTTAGACTTTTAGCCTATTCTACTGTGAGAAAATAAATTTCTCTTTGTTAAAACCATTCACTTGTGGTATTTCTGTTATGGCAGCACTAGATGACTAAGACACTCAGGTATTATGTGACTTTAAGCACACACTCACAATACCCAAGATTAATTAGAAAGTGTGACTTCAGGAGTTCTTGGGTGGTGCAAATGGTTAAGTGCTCTACTACTAGCTCAAAGGTTTGTTGTTTGAACCCACCCAGAGGTGCCTCAGAAGACAGGGCTGGTGATCTGCTTCTGAGAGGTCACAGCCTTGAAAACCCTATGAAGCAATTTTCTGTATACATGGGGCCACATGGGGTTTGCTTGATGGCAACTAACAACATTATGTGACTTCATTGGATCTTACTTTTTAACTCAAAATTAATAAACTGAATGGAAATGGAGAGGTTTCTGTTTCAGTTTATTATAGTGATCCTACCTGGATACCCAGGCCAGTGAACTGGATGGGGAGCATGTATTGTGGTTCTCTAAGGGGAACAGCTATCATGGGGCTTGGGGATGGTGAGCAGGAGGAGCAGAAACTTTAGGTCTTTGAGGAAATGAGAATGGTATAGATTCTACAAAAACATTCTAAATCCAAAGTGGGTTAATTCCCCTGGCACCATCTTGGAATAAATGATAGGTTTGAAGAGGTCTTTCCAAGTTCCCATTCCTCAGTGAAAGGAAAACGAAACAGCCTCCTGAAACACTCTTATGCCAGACTAGGTTAAAAATCCAGGGGCTTGTACAGCTTGCAAGTTACTGCCTTTGCAGGGATTGTGGCTGCATTTCCCCTTGTGGTGCAAAAAGTTAATGCACTTGGCTGCTACCTAAAAGATTGGAAGTTCACATCCACCTAGAGGCACTTTAGAAGAAAAACTGGGGGATCTACTTTCAAAAACTTATTATTGAAAAGCCTATGGAGCATGACCATGAGTCAGAATCAACTCCACAGCAAAAAAGAAATTTTTTTTCCCCCACAATAGCCTTTACTGTTAGCTGGAAAAGAACATGAGAGACCATTACTATTTTGGAGATTCAGGATCCAATATCTCAAATATAGATCATTTGTCAGATCAACAGATAGAAGGATGAGATGAAGCTGTTCTGGAGAAGGAATATAGGAAAGATGAAAACAACAGTAGGTGATGGGCAGAGCTGGTCTCGCACTTCAGAAGCACTCTTGCGTGCTAGACATATGCAGTAAAACAGCAGAATTAAAGGTGCTTTACAGTTCTATTTAGAAAGATGCCAAAAAAAAAAAAAGAAAAGAAAAAAATAAGTCAGAGCTTTTTCTGCGTTTATGTTTCTACTTTTATTAATGATCTAAAAAACCAAAAAACTAAATAGAATAGCTAATAGAATTTAAAGATATTTCTAAATTGTTGTTGTTGTTAGGTGTCATCGAGTTCGTTCTGACTCATAGAGAACCTCTTTAAAACAAAAAGAAATATTGCCTGGTCCTGCCAAATCCACACAATCAGTGCTATGTTTGAAGCTATGGTTGCAGCCACTGTGTCAATCCATTTTATTGAGGGCTTTCCTCTTTTTTGCTGACTCTCTCTGCTTTACCAAGCATGAAGTCCTTTTCCAGGGACTGGTCCCTCCCGATAACATGTCCAAAGTACATAAGAAGTCTTGCCATCCTCGCTTCTAAGGAGCATTCTGGCTGTACTTCTGAGACAAATGTGTTCGTTTTTCTGACAGTCCATGGTATATCAGCATTCTTCGCCAACACTAAAATTTAAAGGCATCAAGTCTTCTGTGGCCTTCCTTATTCATTGTCCAGTTTTCACATGCATATGAGGCAATTGAAAATACCATGGCTTGGGTCAGGTGCACTTTAGCCCTAAAAATGTTATCTTTGCTTTTTAACATTTTAAAGAGGTCTTTTGCAGCAGATTTCCCCAATGCAATACGTTGTTTGATTTCCTGATTGCTGTTTCCATGGTGCTAATTGTGGATCCAAATAAAATGAAATCCTTGACAACTTCAATCTTTTCTCCGTTTATCATGATGTTGCTCATTGGTCCAGTTGTGAGGATTTCTGTGTTCTTAATGTTGAGGTGTAATCCATACTGAAGGCTGTGGTCTTTGATCTTCATTAGTAAGTGCTTCAAGTCCTCTTCACTTTCAGCAAGCAAGGTTGTGTCATCTGCATATCGCAGGTTGTTAGTGAGTCTTCTTCCAATTCTGATGTCATGTTCTTCATATAGTCCAACTTCTTGGATTATTTGCTCAGCATACAGATTGAACAGAACGCTGCAGAATTGCAACTCGAGGCTTGAATTTTTTCTTCAGTTCTTTTAGCTTGAGAAATGCAGAGTGCGTTCTTTCCTTCTGGTTTTCTAACTCCAGGTTTTTGCACATTTTTCTTTTCTTTTTTTTTAAATTCTACTTTAGATAAATGTTTAGAGAACAAACTAGTTTCTCATTAAACAGTTGGCACAAATATTGTTTTATGACATTATTTAACAACCCCACGACATGTCAACACTTTCTCTTCTCAACCTTGGGTTCCCTGTTACCAGCTTTCCTGTTCCCTCCTGCTTCTAGTCCTTGCCTCAGGGCTGGTGTGCCCCTTCAGTCTCATTTTGTTTCATGGGCCTGTTCAGTCTTTGGCTGAAGGGTGCACCTCAGGAGCAACTTCATTACTGAGCTGAAAGGAGAGTGTCTGAGGTCATACTCTCAGGGTTTCTCCAGTCTCTGTCAGGCCAACAAGCCTGGGTCTTTCTTTCTGAGTTAGAATTTTGTTCTACATTTTTCTCCAGCTCGGCCCCAGGCCCTCTATTGTGATCCCTGTCAGAGCAGTCAGTGGTAGTAGCCAGGCTCCTTCTAGTTGTACTGGGTTCAGTCTGGTGGAGGCTGTGGTAGATGAGGTACATTAATCCTTTGGACTAATCTTTCCATTGTGTCTTTGGTTTTCTCAATTCTTCCTTGCTCCCGAAGGGGTGAGACCGGTGGAGTATCCAGGTGGCCTCTCATAGGCTTTTAAGATCCCAGACGCTACTCACCAAAGTAGAATGTAGAACATTTCTTGTAAGTTATGTTATGACAATTGAGCTAGATGTTCCCTGAGACCATGGTCCCCACAGCCCGCAGACCAGCAATTCAGTCCCTCAGGGAGTTTGGCTGTGTCTGTGGAGATTCCATGACCTTGCCTTGTGCAGGTTATGCAGGCTCCCCCAGTATTGTGTACTGTCTTACCCTTCACCAGAGTTACCACTTAACTATTGCCTATTAGGTGTTTTTCCAACCCCACCACTCCCCTCCCTTGTAACCATTAAAGATTGTTTTATTTGTGTGTGTAAACTTTTTCAGTACAGTAGCGGTCTCATATAATGTTTGTCCTTTTGTGGTTGACTTATTTCACTCAGCGTAATTCCCCCCAGATTCGTCCATGTTCTGAGATGCTTCGCAGATTCATTGTGGTTCTCTATTGTTCTGGAATACTCCATTGTGTGTATGTACCACAGTTTTGTTTATCCATTTGTCTGTTGATGGGTGTCTAGGTTGTTTCCATCTTTTTGCTATTGTGAACAGCCCTGCAATGAACATGGGTGTGCGTATGTCTCTATGTGTGACAATTCTTATTTCTCTAGGATATATTCCTAGGAGTCAAACTGCTGGATCATATGCTATTTCTATTTCTAGCTGTCTAAGGAAGTGCCCCCCCGCCATGTATCTGTCAGTTCGTCATACTGTGGGGGCTTGTGTGTTGCTGTAATGCTGGAAGCTATACCACCGGTATTCAGATACCAGCAGGGTCACCCATGGAAGACAGGTTTCAGCTGAGCTTCCAGACTAAGACAGACTAGGAAGAAGGACCCAGCAGTCTACTTTTGAAAAACATTAGCTAGTGAAAACCTTATGAATAGCAGCGGAACATTGTCCGATATAGTGCCGGAAGATGAGCGCCCCAGGTTGGAAGGCACTCAAAAGATGACTGGGGAAGAGCTGCCTCCTCAAAGTAGAGTTGACCTTAATGACATGGATGGAGTAAAGCTTGACTCAAAATGAGAAGAAACAGCTGCAAACATCCATTAATAATTGGAACGTGGAAAGTACAAAGTATGAATCTAGGAAAATTGGAAATTGTCAAAAATGAAATGGAATGCATAAACATCGATATCATTCGTCAGCTGAAATGGAATCGGACAATCATATAGTCTACTTTTGAATCAGACAATCATATAGTCTACTATGCTGGGAATGACAACACGAAGAGGAATGGTGTTGCATTCATTGTCAAAAAGAACGTTTCCAGATCTATCCTGAAGTACAATGCTGTCAGTGATAGGGTAATATCCATACACCTACAAGGAAGACCAGTTAATATGACTATTATTCAAATTTATGCCCCAACCACTAGGGCCAAAGATGAAGAAATAGAAAATTTTTGTCAGCTGCTACAGTCTGAAATTGATCAAACATGCAATCAAGATGGATTGATAATTACTGGTGATTGGAATGCGAAAGCTGGAAACAAAGAAGAAGGATCAGTAGTTGGAAAAGATGGCCTTGGTAATAGAAACAATGTCGGAGATCGAATGATAGAATTTTGCAAGACCAATGACTTCTTCATTGCAAATACCGTCTTTCACCAACATAAACGGTGACTATACGCATGGACCTCACCAGACGGAACACACAGTAATCAAATTGACTACATCTGTGGAAAGAGAGGATGGAAAAGCTCAATATCATCAGTCAGAACAAGGCCAGGGGCCGACTGTGGAACAGACCATCAATTGCTCATATGCATGTTCAAGCTGAAACTGAAGAAAATCTGAGCATGTCCCTGAGAGCCAAAATATGACCTTGAGTATATCCCACCTGAATTTAGAGAACATCTCAAGAATAGATTTGATGCACCGAACACTAATGACCGAAGACCAGACGAGTTGTGGAATGACATCAAGGACATCATCCATGAAGAAAGCAAGAGATCACTGAAAAGACAGGAAAAAAAGAAAAGACCAAGATGGATGTCAGAGGAGACTCTGAAACTTACTCTTGAGCATCGAGCAGCTAAAGCAAAAGGAAGAATTAATGAAGTAAAAGCACTGAACAGAAGATTTCAAAGGGCCTCTCGAGAAGACAAAGTAAAGTATTATAATGACATGTGCAAAGAGCTGGAGATGGAAAACCAAAAGGGAAGAACACGCTCGGCGTTTCTCAAGCTGAAAGAACTGAAGAAGAAAATTCAAGCCTCTAGTTGCAATAGTGAAGGATTCCATGGGGAAAATATTAAATGACGCAGGAAGCATCAAAAGAAGATGGAAGGAATATACAGAGTCAGTACACCAAAAAGAATTAGTCAATATTCAACCATTTCAAGAGGTGGCATATGATCAGGAGCCGATAGTACTGAAGGAAGAAGTCCAAGCTGCTCTGGAGGCATTGGCAAGAAACAAGGCTCCAGGAATTGATGGAATATCAATTGAGATGTTTCAACAAACAGATGCAGCACTGGAGGTGCTCACTCGTCTATGCCAAGAAATATGGAAGACAGCTTCCTGGCCAACTGGCTGGAAGAGATCCATATTTATGCCTATTCCCAAGAAAGGGGATCCAACCTAATGTGGAAATTATAGAACAATATCATTAATATCACACACAAGCAAACTTTTGCTGAAGATCATTCAAAAACGGCTGCAGCAGTATATCGACAGGGAACTGCCAGAAATTCAGGCCGGTTTCAGAAGGGGATGTGGAACTAGGGGTATCATTGCTGATGTCAGATGGATCCTGGCTGAAAGCAGAGAATACCAGAAGGATATTTACCTGTGTTTTATTGACTATGCAAAGGCATTCGACTGTGTGAACCATAACAAACTATGGATAACACTGTGAAGAATGGGAATTCCAGAACACTTAATTGTCCTCATGAGGAACCTTTACATAGATCAAGAGGCAGTTGTTCTGACAGAACAAGGGGATACCAATTGGTTTAAAGTCAGGAAAGTGTGCGTCAGGATTGTATTCTTTCACCATACCTATTCAATCTGTATGCAAATAATCTGAGAAGCTGGACTATATGAAGAAGGACGGGGCATTAGGATTGGAGGAAGACTCATTAACAACCTGCATTATGCAGATGACACAACGTTGCTTGCTGAAAGTGAAGAGGACTTGAAGCACTTACTAATGAAGATCAAAGACAACAGCCTTCAGTATGGATTACACCTCAACATAAAGAAAACAAAGATCCTCACAACTGGACCAATAAGCAACATCATGATAAACGGAGAAAAGATTGGAGTTAATCAAGGATTTCATTTTACTCAGATCCACAATCAACAGCCATGGAAGCAGCAGTTGGGCAGATCTGCTGCAAAGGACCTCTTCAACGTGTTGAAGAGCAAAGATGTCACCCTGAAGACTAAGGTGCGCCTGACCCGAGCCAAGGTATTTTGAATTGCATCATATGGATGCGAAAGCTGGACAATGAATAAGGAAGACCGGAGAAGAGTTGATGCCTTTGAATTCTGCTATTGGCGAAGAATATTGAATATACCATGGACTGCCAAAAGAATGAACAAATCTGTCTTGGAAGAAGTGCGGCCAGAATGCTCCTTAGAGGCAAGGATGGCAAGACTGTGTCTTAGTCTTACATATTTTGGACATGTTGTCAGGAGGAATCAGTCCCTGGAGAAGGACATCATGCTTGGCAGAGTACAGGGTCAGCGGAAAAGAGGAAGACCCTCAATAAAGTGGACTGACACAGTGGCTGCAACAATGAGCTCAAGCATAACAACCATTGTAAGGAGGGTGCAGGACCGGGCAGTGTTTCATTCTGTTGTGCATAGGGTCGCTATGAGTCGGAAATGACTCGATGGTACCTAACAACAACAACAACAAAAAAGTGCCATATCATTTTCCAAAATGGTTGTATCATTTTGCATTCCTACCAGCAGTTTTTTGCACACCGTTCATTGCAATACTTTGCCTTCTTGAGTAGCTGTTTGAAATCCTCTATTCCGCTCTTTTACTTCATCATTTCTTTTTTTTTTTTGCTTTAGCTACTCTATGTTCAAGAGCAAGTTTCAGAGTCTCTTCTGACAACCATTTTGGTCTTTTCTGTTTTTCCTGTCTTTTCGCTTTCATTGTGTATGATATCCTTGTATCTTCCCACAACTTGTCTAGTCTTTGATCATTAGTGTTTGGTGTGTCAAATCTATTCTTGAGATGGTCTCTAAATTCAGGTGGAATATACTCAAGTTGTGCTTTGGCTTTCATGGATTTGTTTTAATTTCCTTCAGCTTCAACTTTGAGCTTACATACTGGTAATTGATGGTCTGTTCTGCATTCGGCCCCTGGCCTTGTTCTAACTGATGATACCACGCTTCTCCACATAGTTGATTTGATTCCTGTGTATTCCATCTGGGGAGCTCCACATGTATGGTTACCATTTATGTTGTCGAAAAAGTTGGGGGTCTTGCCAAATTCTATCGTGAGATCTCTGGCATCGTTTTTATCACCAAGGCCATATTTTCCAACTACTGATCCTTCTTCTTTGTTTCCATCTTTCACATTCCAGTCACCAGTAATTATCACTGGATCTTGATTGCATGTTTGATGAATTTTAAACTGCATAAGTTGGTAAAAGTCTTCAACTTCTTCATCTTTGCCATTAGCGGCACCTGTAAGCTTTTTAAATTAGGAAGTTTGAAAACAGAAGTTAAGACCATGAAAAAATGAGAAAAGATCTAGAGACTCAAATTGCAATTTTAATGTAACAAAATGTCCCCAAATACAAACATTCCATAAGGTCATAGGAATAATCCATCTGAATCAATGTTACAGTAATTCGGTCTCACAAAAGTAATTTCTGAGTGTGTCATGTTTGTTGTTACATCCCTAGCATCTAAAAAATGCCTGATACATAATTTGTGTTCAACAAAAATGTGTTGAATGTAGTTTCTATAGAAGAGCACTGATCAAAAGGGACAAAAATGTGGAACAGAATTTTAAATTCTCAAAAGAATCCAGACTTTCTTAAACCTATAAGCCTGGATGAACCCCCAAAACTATAGCCCTGCAACGATCTTTAAACTTTAAATCTTAAAACAAAACTATCCTCTGAAATCCTCTTTGAACCAAAAAATAGCTTATCTTAACTTGTAAAGTACATCTGCTTTGAGCATCGTGCTCTTTTAAAGAATTATCTATGTGACATCAAATTGACAAGAACAACTCAAAAGTTTGGGTGGGAAGCTTAGGCAGGCAATGAGTTTAAGATAATATTGGTGGAATAATTTGGAAAAAGATAGTGAGAATGGTAACACAATTTGAAGAATGTAACCAATGACACTGAATTGTAAATGCAGAAATTGCTGAAATGGTGTTATCTTGCTTGTGTATACTGTCACCAAAATAAAAAATAAATTTCTTTTAATGTGTTGATTGTAGGAATAGATTAAAAAAATCTAAAGGCTATTAAAACCAAGAGATGGGGCTAATCAAGAGATAAAACCTGTAAAAAGGACAGTGGTAGGTTGAGTCTCGAGAAGCTGTCATCTGAAAATTCCTGTGGAAGCTGCTTAATAAAAGCGTTGGGTTGATACACCTCATGTCTAGAAAGTTGTAAAACAACTGGAGAAGGTCCAGAGCCAAGCCTGACTTGCTCCAGATTATAGAGAATGACAGCCAGACTTACTGTTTGCATTCCTGTTTCTGCTTTTTGGTGAGCAATTTCCGTTCCAACAAAATCTTCTCATTTTTAATTTACTCTGATATTTATATGTGTAATGATTTAATATCATATCACACCAGCCTGGCCTTCAGGGTGCCCTTGCAGTGTGTTTTTCTGATTGACCTTTATATACAGTGTACACAAACCAGCCAGAAATCATTCATCTTGACAAAGCTGCTCAGGTAAGAACGATGGTTATACTTCCCCCTCCAGCAATAGCCTCCTTCACAAAATCCATTTAAAACCAGTGCAACCCGCACTCCACCTCCCCTGCCACCCCCCTTCCTGCTGCCTATGTCTTCTGTAAGCTTGTCCAGACATGGAGGCATCATTAGGCCAGGTCTTCCACTCATCCCATTGCTTGCAAAGCAATCATTTACAGGCGCTTGGTGTTTTGTCTGACATCTGTTTGATGCTGGAGTTTCAGCCTTTGTCTCAATGAATCACTTGTCAGGGAAGGTTGTGGCATTCTAGGCTGGGTTTCACACCTTCAGGAAGGGCTTGCCTGTGATATAAATCATCTTAGGGTTTTAGAAATGACCAGTTCCTCCCCACCCCATATCCCAGAGGAGAAAGAGAAATGAGGGAGACAAGGAAAGTAATGCTTATCTAAGGTATTTTTCATTCGTGTGTGTGCTCTGTACCCATGAGCTCGAGCCAGTCTTTCATCTACGGAGACAATGCTCCTCTGTGGCTGGAATGTTGCTACTGGAAAGACCCATGCTGAAATATCTGTATAGAGCATTCTAAGAGTATCAGAAAAAGGAGAGGTTTTTGAACAAGAAAGGAAGGAGGAAGGGAGGTAGCGAAAGAGGAAGGGAAGGATGAAGGGAGAGAGGAAGAAATTAATCAATTCAGCACTCCTTGGTATTTTGTAGAAGGTCATCTTTCTAAAACCATAATTTGATGGCTGTGTCTACTTTGGCCCATTGTTATGGAAATGCGTAGCTATAGCAATGGGGTCCAGGAGTTAGACTAGGTTATAAACCTGGCTGAGTCTAGCAAGGCATTAAATCTAGTATGACGGTGCTCAACCAGTGACCTCACAAGGTAGGTATATACGGTAAGTGAAGTTGCTTTGAAAACCACAAGGCCCTTGGTATTTCCTTGTAAAAAGTTCATTATTCTTATAGAGTGGCCCATAAACACTCTGGGTTCCATTCAAAGACTTGAGGAGCAGGGCATTAAAGGGAGGGGGGCAAGCTAAGCCTGAGAACACTGTAGGTGGCCTTTCTAAACAGAGCAGAGATGGAATGCAAGATGAGAGGACAGAGAAGATCTGACAGAAAATTACCAAGAACTTCTTACTTCACTGTTTTGTAAGGAAATGACAAATGTAAGGAATCTCTTTGGAGAGATTCTTCTTTGTGCCTTTTCAACTCTTTGCACTGGTTTTACAGAAGGTCACATTATGAAACAGTTGTCCCAAACACATGAGTCTCCAGGATGGTAAGTCTGAATTTGAAGGTCCAATGAAAAAGTAGGCAGAAGGACAGTTTTTCATTTCAGATTTTAATTCAAAGAGAATGGGAACGGGGAGGGGAAATTTGTATCCCATCTGAGGCTTCTTTGTCTTACAAGGGATCCTTTTCATGTTCCTAAATTAGGACAATGGGGGTGGGATAGGGCACCAAAACTTGTGCTCATCTGCTACTTCATGCATTTCCATTTGAAAAACATTTAACCTTGAGATGCAACTCATTTAATCATGCTGACTCAGTGGTGACCAAATGTTGTGAACCCTTTGGAGCCAGGAATTCCCAACCTGATGTGGTAATGCATTTCACAGTATGAACTTCAGATCTAGTGAACTCAGGCTGAGGGGGAGGGCAAGGGGGAAATCTATATTCTCCTAAAGTTTTTGCATAACAGAGACAGACCTTCCCTTCCAAATCCACTGAGAATGAGGGATCCCAAAGGACAACTCCCATTTCCTGCCCACCCCTGCCTTTTCCTTTTGGTTTGTGACATTAGGTCAGCGAGTTAATGACAATGTACTCTAAAATTATCAAGAGGATGAAGCCAGGCACGATTATTAGATTTCCATTAAAGTCTGAATATGCAATCTGAACATCAAGAAAACGCCACTTGCTTCAAAATCTTACAATTCTGTCCACATTTGCTTGGATAGGGCTGAGACACTTAGTAAGCCTTGGAAACCAGGCTAGGAATGTAGATTGGATCCCAGTTTAGGAATGAGGTGTTGCAAGCTCTGTGTGTAGTCAAACAATAAGTGTCAGAATAATGGTTCATTTGGGACCAAACAAGGGCTGGAATTTGAATTTTTCACCTTCCATTATGTATTTTTTTTTCTTTTTCTCTCTTTTCTTCCACCCATCTATCTTGTTATTTTCCTTTCTCACTCTTCTTCTCTTTTCTACAGTATTCTCATGCTTAAGACTGGACTGTAAATACATAGTGTTTCCTCTTGAGTCACTTAAAAACATTTGCTTATTTCCTAAGGGTATCACCATTGAAGGAAATAGCTCACTGCACCAAACTCCTCTGTCACTCTTAAAAAAAAAAAAAAAGTTGTTTTTACAGCAAATATCATGAAATGATGCTTTGACTGAAGGATGTCACTTTACATTAACATCTGACTCTGCTCACTCATTCTGAAGGAATGCCTCCAATGACAGTCAGTTGCTGCTGAAGACAAACCAACTGGAAAAGACACTTTTTTTTTTTTAAGGTTTTCACAGTGACTTCAAAAGAAATGCGAATTAATCATTTGTTTTGACCCAAGAGCAGCAGAACTTATTCTGAAGACTTAAACAGGCAACACAGATGTAAAGAGCAATCTGGGACCTCCAAATGCTAATACGGAAAGGAGTCAGTCTGAGAACATCAATTCTACTCAGCATTTATTTTCATTTGAAGATAGTGGAAATCATATATGAATCACGGACAATACGAGTTCTTCTTGCCTGGCAAATGTCCACACGAGTCTGTTAATCTCTAAGTACGCATACAGTATTTTTTTTTTTAATAGAAAGACAGGGAAATATGGCAGTTAATTAGCAACCAATACTGTAAACTACAGTAGATAGAAAGTTTTGTCGTATAAATTAATTGCCATTACAAAAAGGCAACTATTTCAGCTAAGAAGGTACAAAAACTGGTAACTTCCATAAATATAACAAGAAGCTAAGAAATACATAACAGACTGTTTTTCCTATATAATATTTGAATATGCAAGCTAAGACACCTGTGGCACGTTACACGCAAACAGCAATATGACACAGACACTCGCACCCACCCACCCCCCCCACCCACCCCCACACATCCAGGGGCCCGGTCCCTGCCCCCATGTGGATTTTCCAAAAAGGGCAAATTCTTGAGTTACAAGGACAGGATGCGGCAAGGAAGCAGCAAGCCAGCGAGCTCCGAACTGCTAGACAAAGAAGGAGCCTTATTGACAGTTGTAAAGCATTAGGCGTCAGACAGAAACTTGTCAAAAACAGCTGTTGTTGGGTACTGATTGATAATGTTTTCATTCTGACGGCTGAGACATTGCAGACAGTCGTGGGTCTGAGAAGCCCATCCCTGCAGCACACATGAACACACACACAGACAACGAACGGGAAGTCATTTAACAGATGGCTTGGAGCACTCAGCCACAGTATCTTAAAAAGACAAGATTCTACATTTAATGAACTTGCGGGGGAAGCAATGCCTAGTAATCATTTATTTTTCATAGATGATGAGCACAACAGGATAATGGGTAACTGGTCACTGGAATAAAACTTGTATGCTGCTTGCGGATGACAATGTAAATAACATTCAGGGAAGCAATAGACAGAGTTGTATACGAATCACTATGAATCGTTTTTGATCCACTCCACTTTTAAAAAACCTCAAAGAAGGGTTCAATGTTTCAAAGGTAATGATTTCATCAAAACCCACCAATGAGATTAAACCACAAAAACTATACTGGAAGGACGTTAAGGATCTGACATATATCTTCTGTAGGATTAACAAGGTATTATGTCACCCTGTAATGCAGTGTTAGTCTGCGGTATATGGGTAGCAGTCCATGCTACCTAAAAATTCCAAACATGTTTTTATTGCTCAGGTGTATGGAGCAGTTTTATACCGTTTGGCCACTTAGTATTTCACGTGGTTAAAAGTCTACAAAATATGCCAAAGAGTATTTTATCCACAAACTTCAATATCCATAGATTATTACTGATTTAGAAAAGGTCAAAGGCCTCAAATCTTAGTAAAACTGTACATTTATCTCTACATAATTTTATCATTTAAATTCAAATGAAAAAAAAAATTAGCTCCAAAGATTGAACCTGGGCCCTAAAATTATTTATTCACTGCAGCCCCTAGCTCATTTTTAAGGGCACACTGAAACCCCTGAAAATAGAGGTTTATAATAGAAACACTGATAGACCTTTAATTACTAGATGGAGGCATTAACAGACTCCATTAAACTACATTAGCACTTAATGAATAAATATACAGATGATTCTGTCTTTGATATCTTTGTCACAATCTGTGCCAGTTTAAACCCTATGTCAGTTTAAACTATATTTAGGCTGTTTTTAAAATTTTTATCCATTATTTTAAAAATTATTTTCTCTGTTTCAATCAAACACTTAGGATTTTTAGAAAGAGGTACCTATATAATGTTGCAGTTTGACTTTACGCAGGGTAATCTTTCCATTTAAAAAATATTTGAGGCCTTGATCAAATAGTAATCAGGGGTACATGCACTGTGCCTATATTTCCTCTAGCCCCTCTCAAAAAAACGAAAACAATGTCTTTACTCTTAAAAGAGGGAGGGGAGCCTTCAGATGTAATCAAGGAAACGTTACGTGTCTCTAAATTCTTCAAAGTTAATTCTACTAGGGCAGGATATTCTTTCCTGATAAGGTAATTCAATGAAGTTTTTGGTGCTCATTTTTGTCTCATCGTCTATGAGATCGGTATACAAAAAACTAAAAAATAAAATAAAAACCCCAAGAGATCTTAAAAATGATACACATATTGTGTGGTGCTCCAGCCACAGGACACTCCGCCCCCAAGCCCAGGGAAAATTAGTCAAGGTCTTGTGAGTCTTTTGGAGTCCTTCATAAGGGATTTGATTTCTGTGAGCCATGAATTCCATCCATTTTAGCACAGAGTATATAAGAAATGCTTAGAACAACAGAAGGAATAGACATGCGGTGAAGATAATTAGTGGTAAACAGAGAATAAATTCTCTCTCAGTAGTGTGTGCTTGACGTTAATGCCGATGATCACCTGGTTTACAGAATATTCACTTTAAGATAGAGATGAGAGTCTGAGTTAACTAGAGAAAAATAGATACTGAAGCCATTATAGTCTTGATACCAAAATAAAATTAAAATGAGAAACTAACACAATAGGCTCAAGGCCTTTTGGGAACCCGCTTTCTTTGCCAGATTTCACATTCTGACAGCTTCCTGGTCTTTTTCTTCTAACAAATTTATCAGCTGAGAGAAGCTGTCTTTCAGTGTGTCCATGTCGTCCAGAGAGCAGGGCTGCAGAATCCAGCGTTTTCCACGTGCAAGTGGTTCAAGTTCAAAATATTTTTTGACCTTCAGGAAAAACAAAAAAAGATAAATATGTTATTAATTATATCAGAACCGTTCTCATACCAAAAATTTTGAGAGTGATGAAGTGGGAGATTTCATGGAGAATTTATACGAACTAAGATGCCTAAAACCTTCTATAATCCCATCCACAGCTGTTGCTATAATGTGGGTTACATGTTGTGACCTGGGAGTGTTTTCTCTAGGGGTGAATGATCCGCCTGCAAGCCACCATTCCACCCCTACATGTACCAGCATGGGGGGTCTGCTGAAGGCTAAGAAAGACTTACAGGCACTTATGGCACAGGGCAAAGTACACTGCAGACACCAAAAATAGTTCAATCAGAACACCTCTAACAGAGCAGGTCTCGATACATCATCCTGCTGACTTAGTAACAACCGACGGTACCTACCTTATTATTCAACACTCAACTATTTTGACCATTAAGCACATAATGCAACCAAAAAAATCTCACTTAAACAATCTTTTTCTCTCCCTCCTTTAAATTTCTAATATCTATTTCTGACACCTGGGGAAAAAAAACTGGGAAAGACAGTAGAAACTGAAAGTATGTTTGTATACGCATATAGAAACTTACATAAATATACATGCATACATAAAGTCTTCTAGCTTTTTTCCCCCTTCCTGTCCTGAAATTTTTAAGGAGAAAAAAAAAAAAAAAAGATCAAGACCTTACAACTGGTATGTGAGAGGTGCATTTACTACCTTAAAAATCTTCCCAAAGAGTGAACCCCAGTGTAAACTATGGATTTTAGCTAATAATTATTGATTCATCAATTTTAACAAATGTACTACACTAAAGAAAAATGTCAACAACAGGGGAAATTTGGGAGGAGGGTAGCATGGGAACTCTGTACTCTCTGCAGAGTCCTGGTGGTGCAGTGGTTAAGAGCTACGGCTGCTAACCAAGAGGCTGGAGGTTCGAATTCACCAGCAGCAACTTGGAAACCCTATGGGGCAGTTCTACTCTGTCCTGTAGAGTAGCCATGAGTCAAAATGGACTCAACGGCAATGAATTTGGTTTTTTTGGTTTGACTCTTTCTGCTCAGTTGTTCTGTAAACCTAAAACTGTTCTAAAAAAATAAAGGTCTATTAATCTAAAAAAAAAAAATATGTTCGATTAACAACCAATTACAAGACACTCAATGTATTGCCTAGTATTGTGAACCCCTGACTCCTAATAAACATCAAATTGTTATGACTTCCAGAAGTATTGATGGCCTTCTCCAAAGGGCATGATAAAGTGCCAAGTTAATGAAGCTGCTTCACTTCATGAACACTACATCACACAAGACTAGAACATTGTATTTATAGCCCAGCAAGGTTTTACATAATATCAAACAGTGAGTACCAATATCAGGAGAAGCATTACTCAAAGACACTCTTGGTCAACAAATTTCTTTAAATCCCATGTGCCATGGAAAAATTCCAAGGTCTTGTCTTAGTCAATACCCAATCCAGAAAAAACAAGTGTCTGAGCCACATCCCATTCTCAAATGTGGTTTCATTTTGCCTTTATCATTATGAGCACCAGACTATTGTTACCATCAGAGATACATCATCCAAAATGAATTTTGTGTCTATATATTTTTTCATATGAACGAGAAGATACACGTAAGAAACACTAAGTTTTTAAATTAAGCTAATTAAGGACCCACAAATATGCTAACATTTTAAAATCCAAGTGTGTTAAAAAAAAGTCCTGCAATTTCAGAATAAACACCCGTTTAACAAAACAAAATCAGAAGCCTGTGAGAACTGAAGAACCCTCATTAACTTTGATTCTGAAAAGTCATGAAAATCTCACGCATAGATCAGAAAAAGAGGGCACAACTTCAGAATGGTTTTTGCTCAAGGTATTTTACCAAAGTATGTTGTTAAGGGAAACCCTGGTAGTGTAGCAGTTAAGAGCTATGGTTGCTAACCAACAGGTTGGCAGTTCAAATCCACCAGGCGCTCCTTGGAAACCCTCTGGGGCAGTTCCACTCTGTCTTTTAGGGTCGCTATGAATCAGAAATGACTTGATGGCAATGGGTTTGGTTTGGTTGGTTTTTATGTTGTTAAGAGGACTCTCTCTTATGGAGAATATAAGCCCCGTCCCTTTGGTTTCTTTTCTGTAGGGCACTCCAAACAATTTGCATTCGAGAGAACCCTGAAATGCTTGTACAATGTCCAGGACCGGGGGTCAACTCTGTCAAGGAGGAGCTGCCAGGCAGCAGAGCGAGGAAGCCGTTGGCCAGCAGGGGGAAAGAAGAGTTGGCAGGAGTGACAGGTGGAGAACAATGTTAAAGTCTACGGTTGCTTAGGAGTTACTGCTGGGAAGAGCTTACAGTTGGAGATGTTAGCTCCCTTGTTTTTCCCACAAATTGAGGCTTCAGCTGGCACCACCCAGTGCAGAATTGGGTGACCCCATGCTTCCGATGCAGTCTGGTGTTTGGTCAACAATGCCTCCCATCACAAGAGGGATAGCATGTGACATCCAAAGTCTGGCACATGAAGGAAGTTATAGCCTTGACAACATTTTATATCCCCAAATCCAAAAGACAGCATTTTAAGTACTGCTAATACCTGGGAAGAGGGCCGGTGGCAAGAAATTAATAAATAACATTAAAATAAAGAAGTCAAAGACAGTAAGGCTATCTCACTAACAATACTTCCTCCAAATGGCTCATTTTAAAAATGACACTAAATCGATCCTGGTAGCATATTCACAGCTAATTTGAAAGCAATTAGATTTAAGTAAGCACAAAGTAGAAGCAATCTGTGATATTTTGCAATACTGACCAGACACAAACAACATGGAGGTTTAGCTACCTATTATGCTTGTTTCTTGGCAACTGAAAATACAGTCTACCATGTAGGTACCCTTGGGAGATAATAAAGATGTCTGATGGTAGCTATGTTTCCGTAGTTGCTCCTGATGAATATTAAACATGAGAAGGAAAAGGAAGCTGTGATTTCAGGGTGGTCACCAGATAAAGAGCCTAGTGGTGTTAAGCTGACAAACATGGCTGGGTAACTTGAGATTTTCAGATCTGTAACCTAAGTGAGCATCGAACCCAGCCATATCTACCCTACTGGTATCCAAATGATTCCATACCACTCTATATTTATAATAACAGTTTAAAAACAATTTTTGGCATTACAGTGATACCCAAATACAATGAGTGGCTGTATTTGCCACCAGAACATAGCTTTTCATTACTCAGGGCTTCATGTTTCTACAAAACAAAGACTACAAGGCAAGGGAGGGCAGATGAAGACTTAATGCTCTGATTCCAACTCTTTTTTTTTGGATAACATTTTATTTTGTTTTCTTATATTAACCTGAAATTTGAATTTTACCTCCCCTGTGTTATAATAAAAATTATTCACAGTCATGTTTTGAGTTGCCCATCGTTGCTATTTTACCCTCCTATATGGTGACATATAACTTTAAAGAATGGTGTTAAGTCTGACCAACATAAATCAATTGCTTACATTTGATATTGTTTTTAAGGTTAAAAAAACAAAACAAAACAAAATGAAAACCAACTGCCTGTGATACAAGGATCTTTTTTATGTTGGACATAAGTTTTTTAAAGGTCATTCTCTTATCAAGATACAAATTTAAAGAATGACATAAGAGAAAATGAACCTAAGTCTTTTGAATACTTTATCAGCTGCTTAAATGTCACAGTTAACTGGAAACTGCTGGAATAAGGAGATGACGATTGTTTCACATTGGCTTCTGGAGATGGCACTTGGGGGAATGACATCAGAATACAGCTGCCTGGCAACCTGTGGTCAGTTAGCTATTTTCAGGAATACCACAGAGAGTGGGCATTTGTTAGTCACCATGGGTCCACCCTAGAGATAGGAAAACAAAGCCAACCATAGCAGCCAACCTATTTTAGCTACGTCACCAGAGCCCTTCTTCACTCATGCAGCCTGAGTGATTTGCATTACTGCATTCTGTTATCTATGCACTGTAAAGCGCTAATATAACAGAGAGGGATCGGTACCATCTTAAGCAAACTAATGTTAGTAAGCTGTTAAACCTTGAGACATCACATAGCAGAAGCAACCTGCTCATGGCTAGGAGGTGTCCTTTATGTTTCCTTGAGTAGAGAAATAATGAAAATAATCCCTTCCTTTAGTTACAGGAGTACTAACGTGGTTGCAATGACACTTGCTGATTTTGCTGTCTTGCCCTCACTTCAGTTAAAAAAGTTTACTTTCAATTCTTACAAACCTGTTGTGATTAAATTTCTAGAAGTCACCTAAGTTGTTTCTGAACTGCATTCATAGGTCTTTCCTTTTTAAAAGCCTGTAAACCTCACTTTATTTATAATGTAAACCTGCTAGTTTTTCTATTTTTATTATTAAATCATGAAAGGAATGTGTGCTCAGAGCTGGCCTCATTTTCCTTTAAGCACTCTGGGGAGCAGGGGTATAGATAGTCCAGAAGGGACTTAGTGTTTTTATGTAAAGCAGAGTGAGGTACTAAGCACAGATATTTATGAACAGAGCTCTGACCCACATGAATGTATGGGCAAGACATTAAAAAGGGAGTTAGGATGTGTGCCAATTCTTTATTGTGTTGGACTGTGTCACACATCATGGAATATCTGTCACCTCTGGTTCTGAGACATTAAATGCCATTAGCACCAACCAGGCATTGTTATAACCTAAAAATGTGCCACTCTCCACCCCAGTCTCCAAATCACGACCGAAGGGTGATCCTGCCCCAATTGAGAACTGCCACTCTGGCCCACGGGATATGCGGGTGACTCTTGCCCCTGTTGGGGGCTATTAGCTTATTTTTCTACACACTCACCACCAGTGATGGAAGCTGAATATTTGCTTTGCCCATGTTTCCCCAGATCCCCATCTACATATAACACACATGCTTCTGTAAAAAACTAGCAGATTATAATTGTCCTCTCTCAAAGCTTGTGGAACGGTAGTGGCGGGTTGTGTTGGGATCAGGATCAGTATAAGCAGCTTTGAAATTTCTTATCCTGAAAGATGGCTTCCCACAAAATCACTCATTCAACTGATATTTCTCGAGCTGAGACTGCAGAGCAGGTGAAGGTAGCATGAGAAAGTTCTAATGAGCGCCTGCACCCACGCTCCGTTTGCCAACATATGAGGGCCCACTGATTACAGCAGACCACCGTAAAGCAAAACCCAAATTAAAGCACGAGGCTGACAAGAGGACTGTCCTCATCATTTGTTTTGTAAGATTAAATGCTTTTCCCCCTGAACTTTTTCCATCTCTACCGCCAGTTGCCAAGACTGAAGAAGAAGTTGTGGAATAAGGGATATTATTGCTGACGTCAGATGGATCCTGGGTGAAAGCAGAGAATATCAGAAAGATGTTTGCCTGTGTTTTATTGACTATGCTAAGGCATTCGGCTATGTGGATCATAACAAATTATGGATAACACTGGAAAGAATGGAAACTCCAAAATACTTAATCGTGCTCATGAAGAACCTGTACGTAGAATAAGGCAGTTGTTCAAACAGAACAGGGGGATACTTGAAAGGTGTGCATCAGGGTTGTATCCTTTCACCATACCTATTCAATCCAAATGCTGAGCACATAATCCAAGAAGCTGGGCTACGTGAAGAACGGGGCATCACATTTGGAGGAAGACTCATTAACAACCTGTGTTATGCAGATGACACAACCTTGCTTACTGAAAGTGAAGAGGACTTGAAGCACTGATGATCAAAGACCACAGCCTTCAGTACGGATTACACCTCAACATAAACATAAAGAAAACGAAAACTGAACCAATAAGCAACATCATGATAAACGGAGAAAAGACTGAAGTTAATCAAGGATTTCATTTTACTCAGATCCACAAGCAACACCCATGGAAGCAGCAGTCAAGAAATCAAAAGATGCATTGCACTGCTGCAAATCTGCTGCAAAAGACCTCTTTAAAGCATTGAAAAGCAAAGATGTCACTTTGAAGACTAAGGTGCACCTGACCCAAGCCATGGTGTTTCCAGTCGTCTCATATGCACGTGAAAGCTGGACAATGAACAAGGAAGACCGAAGAACTGATGCCTTTGAATTATGGTGTTGACGAAGAATACTGAATATACTATGGACTGCCAAAAGAAAGAACAAATCTGTCTTGGAAGAAGTACAACCAGAGTGCTCCTTGGAAGCAAAGATGGTAAGACTGCATCTCACATACTTTGGACATGTTATCAGGAGGGATCAGTTACTGGAGAAGGACATCGTGCTTGGTAAAGTGTCAGTGAAAAAGAGGAAGACCCTCGATGAGATGGATTGACCCAGTGGCTGCAACAATGGGCTCAAGGATACCAACAATTGTGAGGATGCAACAGGACTGGGCAGTGTTTCTTTCTGTTGTACATAGGGTCGCTATGAGAACTCACCTGATGGCACCTAATAACAATAACAACCACCACCAGTTGCCATAGAGTAGATTCTGACTCATGGTGACCCCATGTGTGTCAGACTAGAACTGTGCTCCATTGGGTTTTCAATGGTTGCTTTTCAAAAGTAGACAGCCAGGCCTTTCTTCTGAGGCTGCTCTGGGTGAACTCGAACTCCCCATCTTTTGGTTAGCGGCTAAGTACATTAGTGACCATAAAAGACTGTTTAATACTGTACAATTTCCTGAAAGTTTTCCACTCATATATTGCACTCTGACTATATTTCAACTGTATCGAACTGATTCAGTTACAAAGGGATATGGTTATTTAGAATAGTCTTACATCATGTAACTCAATTTGAATTAAAAGTATCTTTATAGAAGGTTGTTAAAAGAAAGTTTAGAAATGTTGGCACATTTTTCTTCACCTCTGGAAAGGGAATGGGTCTCATGAAGGAGTCTGGGCTGACAATTTTAACTCCTTCAAATCAATAGGAATAGGTCAGCAGCCAATGCATACAGTAGAGACTACAGATGAGGATATCAAATACAGAAAGCCAGGAAAAAGCACTGCAGTCGTGGGATTTGCTAGGCAGAAGGGCAAGCTGGAGGATAATGCAAGTGAACACGACTCAGTTAACTATCCTGAACCCAACCCCAAAAACCCAAACCTGTTGCTGTTGAGTCAATTCCGACTCATAGCTGCGCTATGGGACAGAGTAAAACTGCCCCGTAGGGTTTCCAAGGAACTGCTAGTGGATTCAAACTCCTGATCTTTTGGTTAGTAGTGGTAGCTCTTAACCACTGTGCCACCAGGGTTCCATCCTGAACCCAGTGAAGCCATTATTGCTTTCTCGTAATTTTAAATACACAAAGTATCCATTGTATACTTTATATTTTTCAATGAACTATTCGAAAATGGCTCTTGAGGTGGGTTCATAGTGGTTTTGAACCCTCTGGTAAAAGTGTGGTCTGAATGATAACTTTATCCCAGGGCGCCAATTCAGAAGATGGTTAAGCAAGTCTGAATAGACCGAAATTTTGTAGGCTATTTCCATGACTGTTACAAAGAGATGGGACTTACTTCATCCACACTCTTGCTCCTTACCCTTACTTTAGTCACTAGTGCAGACGCACAATAATATGAACCTGTCACATTGGGAAAGCCTTTGTACTGAAATGCTTCACACGGTGCCCCAGGGCCTGCTGACACTGGGCCTGGCTATAGCTCGGGGTGAGCATTCTGTTCCCAGCTCTGAGCACAATGATGGCAAATTGTACAGGTTATGAAATTAGCTATGGGTGGAGTACTTGCGCCACGGAAATCGCCAAGTGCAACAAACTAGGACTTTTTTTTCCCCTCCCGGAGAGTCCGTTGTTAAACTTTTGCCAGCATACCACGAGCATATACATCTCGTATGTATGTTTGCAAAGGGGGCTCTCCAGCTTTGCTGTCTTCATTACAGAAGCTCGTGGGGAAGGCTTAACTTGGTAACCTTCACCAAAGTCAGAGAGAACTTTGCCCACACCATGGCTCCAGGACGGGGGCTGGAGATAAAGTGGCAGGGCATCATTAAGATTCTTCAGAGTGCATTCTTGGCAGCTTGTTCAAAGAAAGGTTGGTCTAGAGAGAGGAACACCAGCTGTTCCTCTTTTCATTGTACTGCTCATAGGATTTTGAAATCCTTAGAAAGGTACTAAATATGTCATTAAAGGCCGAAATAAATAATACAACTAAAACCAATTTGCCATAGTCCCAAAGATATTGCAACACAGAATGGATATTATTTACTTTTTATTGAGTATTAACAAGGACCAGAAAAGGACAATTTGATATTTACCAAACATACAGTATTACAGTGGGAATGCATATTTATAATAGGTGATTGACTTCAAAAACGACGTGTATAATCTAGAAGTAAAGTTCTGATAAGACAGCTTCTTTCTTAAGGAAACGAAAGCTCAGTGCAGCCTGTCTGACCTTGGTATAATTAAAAACCAGACAAAACCCTGCAGGTTATGAGCTGTGATTGCATCTCACCCTTGTTACAACTCTCCTTGCCCAGACAGTAACCTCTGATGTGTACAGAATGTTATATGTTGTGGCAATACTTGTATAAAAACCCAGTCTTCACTGCACAGGAGAAATGAGTCTGGCCCAGGGTAGCCAAATAAAATGATCCTATTTGCTTTGGTGATAGGACCTAGGATCTGGAAAGCAGTCCTGTTTTTGTTTAATTGGTTATTCTATAAGTGTAGAGCAAATTACATCTTTTTTTTTTTTTTTAATATGCCTGGGGGTTTTGTTTTATTCTCCCATCCAAACAGTTTATCAGATAACCACTGTAAGAGGAACAAATCACGTAAGAACGCTTTTCTGGCCTCAGGGACTAATGAAAGATACCCAGTATTCCAGGACCTGCATCCTCCTCTCTCCAGTTATTCTACTGGGCCCTCTATAGCCTAGAGTGAGTCCTGCACGCAGGCCTTCACTCTCACTCCTGCTTCCACTCTCAAGGCTCCTCCATCCACACACAGATAGGATGAAGCTATCAATACTCTCTCATCTTGGAAGACCCAGCTGACGCTCTCCTATCACCTCAATAGGAGGCCTTACTATTATGGAAGAAACTTTGAGAATTAGAAGGGACCTTAGTCACAGCAGCCATTGTTGGCTGCCTCCTCATCACCCAGTCACCCTCCTCTTTTCCAACCAAGCAACCAACTATATAAATAAAGCTTTATTGGAACACAGCATGCTCATTCATTTAAGTATTACCTATAGCTGCTCACACTATAACAACAGAGTTCAGTAGTTGCCAGACAGTGGCCTGAAAAGCCTAAAATACTTATTATCTGGCCCCTTATAGAAAATCATTGCCAACCCTGGCCTAAAACAATCTACAGCTTTCCATGTTGTTCAGGAGGGCAGTACAAGGGATGCTGGGGCATCAGGCTTTCTGGGCCTCAGTTTCACTTCAGCTTGCTAGACCTCCTCTTTCCTCCTGGCTTTGACTCACACTATATAACCATAGTGGGATAGAGAATTTGGTTTTTCCAACCTAGCAAGCCTACAGTTACGATCTCAGATGCTTTGGTTTGTGTCCAGCAGGCAGAAGGGTCATCTCTCAGCAAAGCCTTATTTTATTACCTCTCTTTGTTCAGCTTGTGCTTCTTAAAGGCCACAAGAAGTAGCCAAGACACAGGAAGCTTTCCTACGCAAGTCCTCTGTTAGGCATGTGCTCTGTGACCTGTCCGTTTGAGAATTTTGGTGTCTTTGAGAATGGGTTTTAGTGTACAGTGAGGTAATTAATTGTTACTTTGCCATTTTAAAAAGGAATAAATAACTTACTAAATTCACAATATCTAAAGTTTAGTTTTTCCTGGAGCTTTTATAGTCAGCATAAAAAGTCTTATTATTCTATTTATATATTTGCTAAATTTAATAATCTTGTTAAGGGGACCTCTGAATACTATTTAGGTCCATTGATAAGCTTAGTTTAATTAATCATCTTTAAACATTTTTAAACTACATTTATTAATTCAATAGATTCAATTTTCTTTTTAATCATCTAGAATGTCTAACAATCAAAATATTCCCCAACTAATTAAAAATTCTTAAAAATTTGAGCCATTAAATTTATATAGTGACTCTTAAGTTCTTGTGAACATTCTAATACTATTTATAAACTTAACTAAATTCTCATACCTTTCCATATAAAGGGTCATTTCTGAAATCAATGGCACATTTTAAATTAGAAACACAAAGTGAATCTTCCAGATTGACATACATATATATTAGGCATACTTTAAATGAAAGTATTAAGCTGTGGGTTTGATTTATCTTATCATTTTTATACTCTAAATGCTAAACCTTCCTGGGTTAAAAAGACTTTTCCCTTAAGGAAACAATTTACCATCCCAAATGAAATGAAGTTCTCATCTCAGTGGACTTGGGTTGCTTTTCAACCAGATATTTTTGGCTGGAACATGAGACTGGAGCTGTAGATGGCCAGGACACTTTTAGAGACACTCACAAACAGGTTAAGCCCCTTAACAAATAGTATTTTGGAAACTGGAGCAAATTACATTGTATGAAGTTTCCGTTTTCTCTACATACTCACCAATGCTTGTTATTAGCTGTCTTTTTTATTGCAGCCATCTTAATGGGTGTGAAGAACCTTGTTTTGGTTTTGGTATTTGCATTTTTCTGACTAGTGATGTTGAGGTTCTTTTCATGTGCTTATTGGCTGTTTGTGTATCTTCTTAGGAGAAATGTCTATTCAAATTCTTTTTTTTGACAATGGAAATCCACCATTTGACAATGGTGCCAAATCCATTCAATGGAGAAGAAATGGTCTCTTCAACAAATGGTGCTGGCAAAACTAGATTTCACATGCAGAAAAATGAAACAAAATTCATGCCATACACAAAAACTAATTCAGAATGGATCAAGGACCTGAACGTTAAATCGAAATCATAAATCTTTGGAAGAAAATATAGGAGCAAAGCTTTTGGGACCTAATTTTTTTCAATAATTGATTGTCAAACACACCAAATGCACGAGAAACAGAAAACAAAACAAAACTAGGACCTCATAAAACTTAAGTACTTACATTCATCAAAAAACTTTACAAGAGTAAAGAAATGACCTTTAGACTGGGAAAAAAATCTTCAGGAATGATATAACTGATAAAGGTCTAATATCTAAAATGTATAGAAAAATTCTACAACTTGACAACAAAAAGATAAATAACCCAGTTAAAAACTGGGCAAATGACCTGAACAGAAACTTCACTAAAGAAGATATTCAAATGGCTGACACAAGAAAAGATGTTCAAAGTCATTAGCCATCAGCAAAATGCAAATCCTTTCACAATGAGATACCATTTCACTTTCACTAGGATGGCTAAGATAAACAAAACAAAACAAACAGAAAATAACAAGTGTTGGAGGGGATGTGGAGAAGTTGGAACCCTCATCCATGCTGGCGGGAATGCAAAATGGTACAGCTGTTGTGGAAAACAGTCTGGTGGTTCCTCAAAAAACTAGAGGGAGAGCTGCCATATGATCCAACAATTCCATTCCTAAGTATATCCCCTAGGGCTCTAAAAGTGGCACAAACAGACATATGCACGCAATAGCAAAAAGATGGAAACAATGGAAGTGCCCATCAACAGATGAATAGGAAAGTGAAATGTGGTATATACATAAAATGGAATACTACTCAGTGATAAAGAAAAATGAGTTCCCAAAACATCTTACAATGTGGATGAAACTAGAGGACACTATGTTGAGTAAAATCAGTCGATTACAAAACAGACAAATATATGTTCTCAAAAAAAAAATTTTTTTTTTTTTCACCTTTATGAAATGACACAAATAGGCAAATACACAGAAACTAACGTTCACTAGGGGTTACCAGGAGTGGAGAAGGGGGAGAGAGACGTGCTCTTTAGGTAGTAGTCACTTCTTATTCCTAAAAATGCGAAAAGTGGCACCAAATATAGGTGAAATTTGCACAGCATGGCCGATGTAACTGATGACAATAAGCTGTACATAGGGAAAAGGGATGAATGGGCAAATACTATGTTGGGTATGGTTTTGCAACAATAATGACAACCAAAAAAATAAGGGATGGGGAGGAGTGGGCTAGAGATGCTGATACTAATTAGATATAACCAATCACCTCATGGATTTAGTTCCCTTGGTTTGGGGGCTTATGGCCATGGTCTCGTGGGACAATCTATTCAGTTGCCATAATATAGATCTTAAAGTTTATGTTTTACTCCCAGTATGGTAAGTAGAGTCTATGAGTGGCCATCTAAGATACAA
Source organism: Elephas maximus indicus (assembly GCF_024166365.1). Classification (NCBI taxonomy): domain Eukaryota; kingdom Metazoa; phylum Chordata; class Mammalia; order Proboscidea; family Elephantidae; genus Elephas; species Elephas maximus. The sequence continues at coordinate 57,108,638 of NC_064820.1, forward strand.
CTATTGGTCTTCATTTGTCTGGAACAAAAGAGAAAGAAGGAAACCCAAGAATCAGAGAAGAAACTGAACTAAGGACTAATTGTCTATATGAACCATTGCCTTATCTACCTTGAGACCAGGGAACAAGATGGTGCCTGGCTACTATTACTAAATGTTCTGATCAGGAACACTATACTGTGGTTGACTCCAGATAAAAAGGGAGAAAAATGTGGAACAGAACTTCAAGTTCTTAAAGTATTTAGTCTTACTGGATCCACTTAGGCTACAAGAGTCCCCAAGACTATGGCCCTGAGTTGCCCTTCAAACCTTGAGTTGAAACTATCCCCTGAAGTCACCTTAAAACTAGTTTAGCCCTAAGAGTAAAGACTGTCATGCTTGAGTATAGTCTTTAAGATAATAATAATAAGATTAAGGGGTCAACAGCTATTGTAAAGCATAGTGGAGAATGTTGGTTCGGGGTAGGGGGAGTGGCAGGGAGATTATGTAAATGGAAATGAAACAACCAGAACAGAGTGTTGACACAATGTAAAGACTGTAACCAATGTCACACTGATCATTATGTCTAGAAACTGAAATGGGAGCTGGTTTTGCTGTGTATATAATCACCAAAAATAAAATTTAAAAAAAAAACAAAACCTTTTCTCCACTTTTGAACTGGATTATTTGCCTTTTTATTGAGTTCTAAGAGGAGTTTTTTTTAAAAAATATGTTTTAGATACTAGATTCTTTTCAGATTTATAAATATTTTCTCCCATTCTGTAGGACGTCCTTTCAGTTTTTTTTTTAAATTGTACTTTGGATGAAGGTTTACAGAACAAACTATTTCTTATTAAACAGTATACATATTGTTTTATGACATTGGTTAACAACCCCATGACATATCAACACTCTCCCTTCTCAACCTTCAGTTCCCTACTACAGCTCTCCTGTCTTTTCCTGCCTTCTAGTCCCCGCTCCTGGGCTGTTGTGCCCCTTTAGTCTCATTTTGCTTTATGGGCCTCTCTAATCTTAGGCCGAAGGGTAAATCTCAGGAGTGACTGCATTACTGACCTAAAAGGCTGTCCAGGAGCCATACTCTTGGGGTTTCTGCAGTTTCTGTCAGGCCAGTAAGTCTGGTCTTCTTTTGAGTCAGAATTTTGGTCTGCATTTCTCTCCAGCTCTGTCTGGGACTCTTGATTGAGATCCCTGCCAGAGCAGTCATTGGTGGTAGCCCAGCACCATTTAGCTGCACTGGACTCAGTCTGGTGGAAGCATGGTAGCTGTGGTCCATTAGTCTTTTGGACTAACCTTTCCCATGTATCTTTAGTTTTCTTCATTCTTCCTTGCTCCCGAAGGGGTGAGATCGGTGGAGTATCTTAGATGGCCGCTCACAGGCTTTTAAGACCGCAGACGCTACTCACCAAAGTAGAATGTAGAACATTTTCTTTATAAACTGTTTTATGCCAGTTGAGCTAGATGTTCCCCGAGACCATGGTCCCCACAGCCCTCAGCCCAGCAATTTAGTCCTGCAGGGAGTTTGGATGTATCTATGGAGCTCCCATGACCTTGCCTTGTACAAGATGTGCTGGCTTTCCCAGTATTGTGTACTGTCTTACCCTTCACCAAAGTTACCATTTCTCTCTTGTCTATTTAGTGTTTTTCCATTCCTACTCCTCCCCTCCCTTGTAACCATCAAAAATTGTTTCTTTTTGTGTGTAAACCTATCATGAGTTTTTAAAGTAGTGGTCTTATACAATATTTGTCCTTTTGTGATTGACTTATTTCATTCAGCATAATGTCCTCCAGATCATCCATGTTATGAGATGCTTTGCAGATTCATCATTGTTCTTTTTTGTTGTGTAATACTCCATTGTGTGTATGTACTACAGTTTCTTTATCCATTCATCTGTTGATGGGCATCTAGGTCATTTCCATCTTTTTGCTATTGTGAAGAATGCTGCAATGAACATAGTGTGCATATGGCTATATGTGCGATGACTCTTATTTCGCTAGGATATATTCCTAGGAGTGGGATTGTTGGATCATATGGTATTTGTATTTCTAGCTTTCTAAGGGAGTGCCATATTGTTTTCCAAAATGGTTGTATCATTTTGCATTCCCACCAGTAGTGCATAAGAGTTCCTATCTCCCTGCAGCCTCTCTAACATTTGTTATTTCCTGTTTTTTTGATAAATGCTAGTAATGCCAGGGAGAGATGGTATCTCATTGTGGTTTTGATTTGCATTTCTCTTATGGCTAGTGACCACAAGCATTTCCACATGTGTTTGTGGGCTGCTTTAATGCCGTCTTTGGTGAAGTGTCTGCTCATTTCCTTTGCCCATTTTTAAACTTGATTATTTGTCTTTTTGTTGTAGAGGTGTTGGATTTTCCTGTAGATTTTAGAAATTAGACCTTTGATTTGTAATAGCGAAATTTTTCCCCCAAGTCTATAGGTTCTCTTTTTACTCATTTGGTGAAGTCTTTTGATGGGCCTAAGTGTTTAATTTTTAGAAGATCCCAGTTATCTACCTTCTTTTCTGGAGTTTGTGTGTTGTTGGTTATGGTTTGTATTCTGTTAATGCTGTGTATTAGGGCCTCTAGCATTGATCCTACTTTTTCTAGGTTTTGGCTTTATATTTAGGTCTTTGATCCATTTTGCATTATTTTTTGTGAGGTATGGGTCCTATTTCATTTTTTTTTTTTCCAGATGGACATCCAGTTTTCCAAGCACCACTTGTTAAAGACTGTCTTTTCCCCATTTGATGGACTTCGGGCCGTTGTCAAAGATCACGTGACCACAGGTGTATGGATTTACACCTGGGTTCTCAATTCTGTTCCATTAGCCAACGTATCTTCTGTTGTACCAGTACCAGGCTGTTTTGACTACTGTAGCTGTATAAGTAGGTCCTGAGGTCAGGCAGTACAAGTTCTCCTACCTTATTCTTCTTCTTCAATAGTACTTTACTTATCCAGGGCTTTTTCACTTTCCATATTAAGTTAATGATTAGTTTTTCCATCTCTTTAAAGAATGTTGATGGTATCTGGATCCGGATTACATCGTATTTGTAAATTGCTTTGGGTAGAACTGTCATTTTCACCATGTTGGGTCTCCCTATCCATGAACATGGTATGTTTTTCCATTTCTGTAGATCTCTCTTGGTTTCTTGCTGTAGGGTTTTGTAGTTTTCTTTGTATAGGTCTTTTATATCCCTTGTTAGATTTATTCCTAAGTATTTTATTTTTTTAGGGACTATTATAAATGGTTTTGTTTTCCTTTTCATCGTTCTCTTTATTGGTGTATAGGAATCCAACTGGTTTTTGTATGTTTGTCTTGTATCATGCTAATCTGCTGAATCTTTCTATTAGTTCCGATAGTTTTCTCATGGAGTTTTTTATGTATAGTATCATACCATCCACAAATAGGGACAGTTTTACTTCTTTGTTACCAAATTGGATGCCCTTTATTTCTTTTTCTTGCCTTATTGCTCTAGCTAGAACTTCCAGTACAATGTTAAATAGGAGTAGTGATAAAGGGCATCCTTGTCTTGTTCCTGTTCTCAAGGAGAATGCTTTCAGCCTCTCTCTACTAAGAATGATGTTCTCTGTTGGTTTTGTATAGATACTCTTCATCATGTTGAGCAATTTCCCTTCTATAACTATTTTATTGAGAGTTTTTATCTGGAATGGGTGTTCGAGTTTGTTGAATGCCTTTTCAGCATTGATTGAGTTGATCATGTGGTTCTTTTCTTTCATTTCCGGGGTTTATTACATTGATTGACTTTCTAATGGTGAACCATCCTTGCATACCTGGTATGAATCCTACCTGGTTGTGGTGTATTATTTTTTTGATATGATGCTGAATTCTATTGGCCAGAATTTTGTTGAGAATTTTTGCACCTATATTCATGAGCGATATTGTTCTGTATTGTGGCATCTTTGCCTGGTTTTGGTATCAGAGTTATGCTGGCTTCACGGAATGAATTTGGAAGTATCACTTCCTTTTCTGTGTTCGGAAATAGTTTGAATAGTACTGTTGTAAGTTCTCCTCTGAATGTTTAATAGAATTCTCCAGCGAAGCTGTCTGGGCCAGGCCTTATATTTGTTGGGAGTTTTTTTTTTTTTTTAATTACCTCTTCAATCACTTCTCTTGTTAAGGATCTGTTCAGATTTCCAATATCATTTTGCATTACTTTGGGTAGGTAGTGTGTTTCTAGAAATCTACCCATTTCCTCTAGGTTTTCAAATTTGATGGAGTATAGTTTTTCTTTATTATTGAACTTTAGATGAAGATTTACAGAACAAACTAGTTTCTCATCATACAGCACACACATTGTGGTATGACAGTGGTTAACAACCCCAAGACATGTCAACACTCTATAACCAGGTTTCCTGTTCCCTCCTGCCTTCCAGTCCCTGCCCCAAGTCTGATGCACCCCTTTAATCTTGTTCCATGGGCCTGTTAAATCTTTGGCTGAAAGGTGAAAGAAATAGTTTTTCATAATACTGTGTTATGATCCTTTCTATTTCAGTTGGGTCTGTTGTAGTGTCCTCCATTTCATTTCTTATTTCAATTTGGCCAGTGGTTTGTCGACTTCATTGATTCTTTCAAAGAACCAACTTTTGGTTTTGTTGATTCTTTCTATTGTTTTTCTATTCTCTATTTCCTTTATTTCTGCTCTGATCTTTATTGTTTCCTTTCTTGTGGTGGCTGTAGGCTTCTTTTGCTGTTCTCCTTCTACTTGTTCGAGTTATGTAGCTAATACTTTGATTTTGTTCCTTTCTTCTTTTTTGATGCGTGCATCTATTGCTATCAATTGACCTCTGAGGACTGCCTTTGCTGTGTCCCAAAGGTTTTGGTATGATGTGTTTTCATTTTCATTTGATCCTAGGAATTTTTTGATTCCATCTCTGATTTCTTCTATTACCCAGTGGTTTTTAAGCAGGGTGTAATTCAGTTTCCATGTAACTGATTTTTTTTTCTTGTTTTTCCTGTTGTTAATTTCTACCTTGATGGCATTGTGAAGATACTGTGTATTATCTCAATGCTTTGGATTTTTTTGAGGGTTGCTTTGTGGCCTAAGTTGTAGTTTATTATGGAGAACATTCCATGTGTGCTGGAAAAGAATGTGTGCTTTGCGGCTGTTGAGTGGAGTATTCTGTATATGTCTATGGGGGTCAAGCTGGCTGATGTACCCTTTAGCTCTTCTGTATCTTTGTTGAGTTTCTTTCTAGACGTTCTGTCCTTTACTCAGATGGTGTATTAAATTCTCCTACTGTTACTGTGGAACTGTCAAGTTCTCTTTTCAGTACTGTTAGAGTTTGTTTTATGTATTTTGAAGCCCTGTCATTGGGTGCATAGATGTTTATTATGGTTATGTCTTCATGATGGATCATCCCTTTAATCATTACCCAGTGCCCTGTTTTTTGTCTTTTATGGTGGGTTTTGTTTTAAAGACTATTTTATCTGAGATTAGTATTGCCATTCTTGATCTTTTTTGGTAGCTATTTGCTTCATATATTTTTTTCTATCCTTTCATTTTTAATAAATTTATGTCTTTGTTTCTAAGGTGTGTCTCTTGTAGACAGCATATTGATGGATCCTGTTTTTTTTTAAACCCATTCTGTCACTGTGTGTCTTTATGGGTGTAGTTAGGCCATTTATATCCAGTGTAATTATCGGTAGGGGTGAGTTTATTGCTGTCATTTTGTAGGGTTTTTTTTTTTTGTGGTGCTGACATTTTCTCTGTTCCTCTTACTCTCCTGTATTGAATTCTTATTGTTTGTGGATTTTTTTCATTTGTTTTTACTGAGACTTTATGTTTTTCTTTATTTTGATGAGAAGGTTTGTTAACTTTCTTTGTGGTTACCTTTAAACTTACCTTTATCTTCCTAAGTTTGAACCAGTCTATTATTATTTGGTATTGGCTTGCCTTCCTCTCCATTAGAAAGTTCTACAACTACTGCATTTATTCCTTCTTTATTGTTCTGATGTTTTGTCATTTATAGATTAACCTCTATGGTTCCCTGTTGTAATTCTTTCAGTTTTGGATAGTCCTTGAGAGTTCATTTCCTACCTTGGTATCTGGCTAGTACAATCTTATGTCCCAGATTCAGGCTGTGATGTTGTTTGTTCTCAAACCAAAGGACTCCCTTTAACAATTCTTGTAAGTTTGGTTTGGTTTTTACATATTCCCTTAATTTCTTTTTATCTGTAAATGTCCTAATTTCACCATTATATATGAATGAGAGTTTTGCAGGATATTTTATTCTTGGTTGGCAATTTTTTTCTTTCAAGGTTTTATATATGTCATTGCATTGCCTTCTTGCCTGCATGGTTTCTGCCAAATAATCAGAGTTTAATCTTACTGTTTCCCCTCTGTATGAGAGTTTCCGTTTTTCTTGAGCTGCTCTCAGGATTCTTTCTTTGTCTTTGGTTTTAACAAGTGTGATTGATATGCCTTGATGATTTTCTTTTGCGGTCTATCCTATATGGGGTTTATTGAGCTTCTTGGATGGTTAGCTTTTCATCTTTTAGGATATTAGGGAAGTTTTCTGTCAGCAATTCTTCAATGATCCTCTCTGTATTTTCTGCTTTCTCCTCCTGTTCTGGAGCTCCAATCGCTCACAAAATTTTGCCTTTGATTGTATTCCACATCATTCTCGGGGTTTCTTCATTTTTTTCCATTCTTTTTTCTGATTTTTCCTCAAACAAAGTTGTATCCAAGTGTCTGTCTTTAATTTTGCTGATCCTATCTTCCATTGTTTCAAACCTGCTCCTCAGCCCTTCCAGGACACTGTTCATTTCTGAAATTGTGTCGTTTATCTTTTGGATTTCTAATTGTCATTTTTGTATGTTTTCTTGTTTTGAACTCATTTTGGCATTTTGTTCTTGTATTATTTTCCTGAATTCTTCCATTTTTGGTCTATATTTTCCTTGAATTTTTCTCCCTTTTCCATGAATTTGTCTATTTTTTTCCTCATTTTGTCTATTTTTTGCTTCAACTCTTGGATAGCTCTGAATATTAGAGGTTCAAATTCCATATCAGGTAGTTCCAGTGCCTTTTCTTCTACTGAAAAGTCATCTGTGTTTTATTTTGTATGCCTAGTGGAACCATCCTGCCTTTTTTTTAATTTTAAATGTTTTGATATTGTCTGCTGTCTTTGGGATATTCAGTAGTTGTTTTCTTCATTTATTGATTGTAGATTTGTTTGTTTCATCCTGCTTTTTTTTTTTTTTTTTTGTTTGGTTATGTTTTATTGGTTATTTTTGGTTAGAAAAAAAAGAAAAGAAAAGTCCCCAGAGATCCCACCTATGTGGCTGCAAAGACCGAGGAAGTAGCTCCCAGGCCTCACAGTACAGCCTGGCTAGAAGGGGCTCCCAAGCTGCAAAAAGAAAAAGAAAACAAACAAAACAAAACAAAAAGAAAGAAATTCCCCCAGGGATCCCACCACCATGGCTGCATGACCAGGAAAGTGGCTTCCAAACCAGGTATTACAGTCTAGCCAGAAGGGGCTCCCAAGGCTTGAAAAGAAAAAGAAAACAACAACAACAACAACAAAAAGCCCTGGGAATCCCACCAGAGTGGTGACATGGTCCGGGGAAGCAGTTCCCCAGCTGAGCAGTGCTTCATGGCCTTTCAAAAAGAAGCAAAGCTGGCACACAGAGCCAGGCATTTGAGAGAAAGGAGGAGGTGGTGAGAGGCAGGGAGGAAACAAAAAGAAGGTAAAAAAAGCAACACCAGCAACAAATAAATGGCACTTATGAAGCTGGCCAGTGTGGGTGGGGTGAACCCAAGCAGCACAGACCCTGCTTTTCTTGATTGGCTGAGTAACCACAGTCAGCTGGGAAGTGGCAGAGGTCAAGCAGCAGGAAGGAGAAGTAATAGGGATGGGGAAGCATATATTGCTGGTTACTGGGTGCTCTGTCTCCTGCTGGGAGCTCCATGACACTGCTTTCCCATATTCCTTGTCCTTCGATCTCCAACAGAAGTCCAAGATAGCTTATTTGTGCTGTGTTAGGTGATGGGGGACCTCTGCAAGTATCTCTCCTTCCTCTCTGTTCTCAGTTTCTTATTCCATTTGGTGCTTGGCTGAGTTCTTTATCTCTTCATTTGATGTTTAGGGTTCCAGGATTACGTTTGTCTCTGTTTTACTTAGTTATTTGGGTCTTTCCCATGGAGGGACGACATGGTGCTTCTGTCTATAGCACCATGTTGGCTCCACGCCTCCTCTTTTAACTTTCTTGACAGTGTCCTTTGAAACACAAAAGTTTTTAATTTTGATAAAGTCCAATTTATTGATTTTTCTTTTGGTTGATTGTGATTTAGGTGCCCTATCTAAGAAATCCTGGTGGCACTAATCGTTAAGAGCTACTAATCAACAAAAAAAAAAAAAAAAAAAAATTTTTTTTTTTTTTTTTTTTTTAATCAAAAGGTTGGCAGTTTGAATCCACCAAGCGCTCCTTGGAAACCCTGTGGGGCAGTTCTATTCTGTCCTTTAGCATCACTATGAGTCAGAATCGACTTGACAGCAACAGGTTTGGTTTTGGGTTTTCATATCTGAGAAATCATTGCCTAATTTAAGGTCATGCAGATTTACACCTAAGTTTTAATCTAAGAGTTTTATAGTTTTATCGCTTACATTTTGGTCTTTAATCCATTTTGAGTTAATTTTTGTATGTGGTGTGAGGTAGGAGTCCAAATTCATTATTTTGCATGTAAATGTCCAGTTTTCTGCATCCTCTGTTGAACTGAATCGTCCTGGCACTCCTGTAAAAATCAATTACCCATAAATTCATCAGTTTATTACTCAACTCTCAGTTCTATTCTATTTCAGTTAGTCTGAAATCAGGAAGTATGAGCCATCTAAACTTGTTCTTCTTTTTCAAGATTGTTTTGGCTACTCTGCAGCCACTGAATTTCCATATACGTTTTAGGATCAACTTGTCAATTGTTTTGCAAAAAAAATCCAGCTGGGATTTTAATAATGATTATGTTCAATCTATACATCATTTTGGGACACATTGCTATATTAAGTCTTCCAAATCTATGAACACAGGATGTTTTCCACTTATTTAGGTTTCCTTTAATGCCTTTGGAGCCCTGGTGGCACAGTGATTAAGAGCTCGGCTGCTATCCAAAAGGCAGGCAGTTTGAATCCATCAGCCACTCCTTGGAAACCCTATGGGGCAGTTCTACTCTGTCTTACAGGGTTACTGAGTCAGAATTGACCCGACAACAGTGGGTTTACTGATTTTAGTAATTTGAGTCTTCTTTATTTATTTTTTTGTTTATTATAGGTGGAATTATTTTATTAATTTCCTTTTCAGATTGTTCTTGGATCCTGCAAACTTGCTGAACTTGCTTATTAGCACTAATAATTTTTCGTAGCTTCCTTAGGAATTTTTATACAAGATCATGCTGTCTTATCAATAAGAATACTTCTTCCTTTCCAATTCAGATGCTTTGCATTTCTTTTTCTTACCTAATTACCCTGTTTAGACCCTCCAGTACAATGTTGAATAGAAGTGGCAAGAGCAAACATCCTTGTCTTTTTTCCTGATATTAGGGGGAAAGGTTTCACTTTTCACCATTAAGAATGATGCTGTGGGTTTTTCACAGATGCTCTTTATCAAGCTGAGGAAATTCCTTTCTATTTCTACTTTGTTAACATATTTTTTTAAATCATGATAGGGTGTTGGATTTGTCAAATGCTTTTTCTGCATCTATTGCAATGATCATGTGGTTTTTGCTCTTTGTTCAATTAGTTTGATTTTCTTATGTTGAATATTTTGCTTATTGTAACTTGGAATATGTTTGAATATAGAAACTATTAAAATGTGAGCTATATATAATTAACTGTATGTCATTTTTACATTTATAAGAGCTGTAGTCATGCCAGATAGGAAGAATATGAAAAGAATACAGCATTCCATCTGCTTGAATCAATTATTGATTGATTTTCATATGCTGAACCGACCTTGCATTCCTGGGATAAATCCCACTTGGTCATGGTGTAAAATCTTTATTTGTTGCTGGATTTGGCTTGCTAGTATTTTGTTGAGGATTTTTGAATTTATATTCATTAGGGATATTGGTCTGTAGTTTTCTTGTGCTGTCTTTATCTGGTTTTGGTATCAGAGTAATACTGGCCTCATGGAATGAGTTGAGAAGAATTCCTCCCTCTTCTATTTTTCAGAAGAGTTTGTGAAGGATTAGTGTTAACTTTTCTTTAAATATTTGGTAGAATTCATGAGCGAAGCCATCTGGTTCTGGGCTTTACTTTGTGGGAAGCGTTTTGATTACAAACTCTATTACTTCTTATAGGTCTATGCTGATTTTATACTTTTTCTTGAGTCAGTTTCGGTAGCGTGTCTTTCTAGGAATTTGCCCATTTCATCTAGGTTATCTAATCCATTGGCATACATTTGTTCATTCTGTTCCCTTAAAATCTTTTTTTTTTCCATAAGGTTGGTAGTAATGTCCCTGTTTTCATTACTGATTTTAGTAATTTGAGTCTTCTTTATTCATTTTTTTGTTTATCTGTTGGATTAAAGGTTTGTGAATTTTGTTGATCTTTTCAAAGTACCAACTTTTAGATTCATTATTTTTTTCTATTGTTTTTCTATATAATTTATTTACAGTCTAAGCTTTATTATTACTTTCCTTCTGCTTGTTTTGGGTTCAGTTTGTTCTTCTTTTTCTAGTATTTTTAAGGCACAAAAGACATTTAATCCTAATAGCAACAGAATGGCATTCTACTGGTTCTTTCATCTGCATATATAGAATACTGTTTTAATCTCTTTCACTTTGTGGATTGATTCAAATGGATGGAGTTCTGTATTCTTTTCGTATTCTTCCTATCTGGCATGACTAGAGCTCTTATAAATGTAAAAATAACATCCAATGGATTATGTATAGCTCACATTTTAATAGCTTCTATATTCAAACATATTCCAAGTTACAATAATCAAAACATTAAACAATCTTTTAAAAACCTGTTTTAGGGAAAGAAGTTTGCACCTTACTTTTCTCCTCCCTACATGTATTTTTTTTTTTTTTTTCATGTATTCAAACAATTTCATATTTTGGAACTTGTTAGTTTAAACACCCCATTTCAGGCACCAAATTATGTATGTCTGAGAAGGCCTGTGTCTGAAAGAAACAGAATGTCTCATTCAAACTGGACTAAAAATATGAAGAGAATGTATTTGTTCATCTAAGTGAAAAGTCCCCTGCTAGTATGGGCCAATTTGATTGAGACATTCATAACGTCATCAGGGCTGAGGTTCAGTTTCTTGGTAATATTCTCTGTCAAGGATAAATGCTGAAAAAATTAGCTCTGGTCGACGCTGGCAATAACCACTGGCATCTAACCACTGTGAGGGAATGAAGCTGAGAAATGAAGTCTGAGGAGAAGGAATATATGGAAGAGGAGAGAGCCAGGAGAACTGCAGAAACATAGGTCTGATGGAATCATGAACCTCCGGATCAAACTGTGCCTACAGCCACAACCTATGGGCTTTCAGTTACATGAGCAATTACTTTCTCCTTAAAGCAGTCAGTATAAGTAAGTATCGAATAAGTAATTGGTTAGGAGATTAAAATTCAATGGGGATGAAGTATTTCCTCATGTCTGTGATGAACTCCATTTTCAATTACAAGATAACTCAGATTGGATAATTATTCTTTAATTTTTTCATGTATATCAGTCTTCAGTTCCTTGAGGGCACAGATAATGAAAAATAATTATTTTGTATTCTCTAATGTAACCAGTACAGTGTTGGACACAAAGAGAATATTTCTTTTTGATAGATTTTAAAGAGCTGAAACTATACTGATAAGGGCAAACAAATTTGTACTATATTTCATTCCATATTAATATATTAGTAAAGGAAAGAAATTGAACATTGGAGAGAAGTTACCACTCTTCCCAATTAATCAGGCCAAGGCAGGAGGTGGAATATCATGAACAGTTTCAAAATTGTAGGTCTAATTGGCTTAAACTCTATTATACAAATGCCTACAGGCAGCTGCAATGAATCGTTTTGCAAATAGAAAAGTAAACAACCTATCATGGAAAACAGAACCACTTCAGAAATCTTAAAACCCATAGGACACTTATGTTTCGAGCTATTCCTTTAATCTGTGTCCAAAGAAAGCATCTAATTCTTATCTCAGAAAATGGAAAGCAGCAACGAATGCAAAAAGAGAAGCACCAGTACACTTGTCTTTGCATGCAAGTGCAGGCGTCAGAGTTTTCAATAACACCTATAACATAGTCATAAATCACAGAGGCACATCATTCTCTTCTCCCCTCCCCTTCTCTCCCTTCCCCTGTTCTCTTCTCTCTCTTTTCTGTAGTCATTTCATTCCACTCTTTCAGAAGAGCATTCATTTTTGGTACCAAGCACATTTAGGGTGTTATATTTGATTGTGTATCTTCCATATCTGATTTACTTTTATTTCAAGAAGGCAAATATTTTAAGTAAGAAGAATTCTATGAAAAACTTTTTCCTGGCAATAGACTATTGTTGTTTGAAGAGTCCCATCTATATGTATGAGAGCTAGTCAAGTATATACTAGACAGGAAACGGAGGTAATGAGTGAAAGTACCAAATGCATATCGGAGGCAACCAATTAGCTTGTCTGAAGCACAGGCTTGTAAAGCTATCAGTAACTTATAAAACGGTCTGCTACACACGAGTAAAATGTTGTCTAAATGGTTTGCTTAACTAGATGCATTCACCATGAAATTGATTCTTTTAAGGCTTTAAAAAAAACCTTAATACTCATTAACCGCACATGTTGAGATGGTGGGTGGGTTGGAGGGAGGGCGGTTACCTAGTATTGTAAAGTGCAGGTTGAAGATATGAGGTTAAGGGACATTTGATAAAATGTCCATATGTTATGAGGTTAAGGGACATTTGATAAAACTCGTCAATTACCAACAATTGTGTCTGCCTCAGTAATTGAAATGGATTAACATAATTAAGATTATTCCTCCTCTGTCTTGCTTAAAGTTTATATTGGGATTGGTAGATGTACTGTGAGGATCTCCCAGGGCTAAGAATTTATGGTTTTTGTTAAGGAACAGTACTGTTTTCTCACCACAGCTTATGACTGATTCTGCAAACGGCAAGCGAGGAAGAAGACCCCGAGTCTGGTATTTTTCAAGTCCAACATTTGCCTCAGGGTGAACATCAAACTGTCCCCTGAAAACTTACTTTACTAAAACATTTGAGGTAACTTGATGTTAGCTGACACATGAACGATAATCACTGATTCTACCTCATATTCTGAATTTCCTTAAAAAACAAAACTAAACAGTATATTTTAGAACTGGTTTTTAGCCATGTCTCATATTCAGCTTCTTCTGTTATACAAGGCTCCATGTCACAAATACACTTCAGTTGATTGCTGCCTGATCAGACAACAGGAAAATATGCTTTGATTTGGTCAGGTGAAAATACTCACCCTGCTTTTTGGATATTGGTATTCTTAATGCACCTCACTAAATCATAGTCAGTTGGCCAACTCAAGGGATTCTCTGACTCAACAAAATACTCAAAAAATAAAAGATATTTAGTTCATGATTAAAGACTCAAAAAATAAAAGATATTTAGTTCATGATTAAAGAATGTTAAACACACAAAAATCTTTTCAAAAATAGTTTACATATTCAAGTTTATTTGGCTTTTGTCATGGACTATATGTCCCTTATCTCAATTTTGCAGCTGTTGGGTGTGAGAAAGCAACAGCAGTAGTAGCAAATCAAAATATTAATATATGGAACCCAAATAAACATGTTTAATATTGGTCTTGTGGTACTATGGCAGCACTCTGTCCTAACAACGACAACATTTAGATATTGGAGCAGATTCAAATTCTTGGGCCTTAAACAAGAGACAGACAAATATGCAAGCCACGCGTTGCTCAGCCACGAATAGAGGGTGCCAACGGCCCTATCCAGATGCAGGGATATTCAGGGGATGTTCCTGTCAGCAGTTTGTCCTCTGGCTACAGCAAGAAGCCATCATGGAAACACTGGGAGGAAAAGGAAAATCAGGAAGGCATGAAGAGATGGGGGGGGGGAGGGGGGAACAGGGGGCAGAAAAAGCAAGGGGAACAGGTAACAAACGGCCTTGTAACAAACTGCCATGTTGTTAGTCATGGAGACAGAATTTCTTTCCCTGTTGGCAATACAGCCAGGAGTCTAATACCCTGGTGACTGAGACATATGAGCTTGGAAAGAGGCTTGCAGGAAATCTGAGGAAAGAAAAAAAAAAAATTTTTGTTTTTTTTTTTTTTGAGCTGAGTGGTAATCTGTCCTGAGGAATTTTGGCCAAAAAAACCCCACACAAGACTAGCTGAACTGAGTATAAAGCCTGTGAAAGACAAGTCTGGAGAACATTACAATCATACACAAAGAGAGCACCAAAAATAAAGGTTCAAAAAGCCGTTGACTAGATTTACTACTGTATTGTTAGTCTGGCCTTGGGTCCTAGTTGTCATCCTAGAACTAGTTTAAACCACTGGTTCTCCATCTGGGGGGTGGGGGCAGGAAGGAAGGGATTATACCCTCCAGGGGACATTTGGCAACGTTTGAAGACAACCAATATTATCTCCAATAATGTTGAGGGGGAGATTGCTACTGGCATCTAGCGGAGGATGCTGCTAAACATCTTACAATGCACACAGGATAGCCCTCCCTCACCCCCAACAAAGAACTATCCAGCTGAAAATGTCAATAATGCCTAAATGGCAAAAATCAAAGAACAAGGCCCTGATAATGATTCAAAGTTTAGTAGCACAGATCATCAGGCTCCCCCGCTGGAATGATAATGAGATTCAGGAACTAGACTGGAAAGGTAAACCAGGAGCTACATCAGAGAGCACTGCGTGTACTCTTCTCTGTCCTCCTTTCTTGTTCAAAGCAGATAATCAACAGATCTCAGTGGGGCCAAGTCAGAACATCAAACTGGGCTGACATGAGTGCACCGAGGAAATAGCCACCTTTTATTATTCATTCTATACATTCACTGTTTCAGGTTCTGGGGATATAAAGTTGGATATAACAGACAAAGTTCTGGCCATCATGGCACTTACATAGTAGCAGAAGAGACGGACAAATATCAATTAAGTAAGTGATGTCAGGTAGATGTATGTGCCGTGAAGAAAAATACCACAGCAATAATAACAATAACTGCTCCAAAAGAAGGACTAAGATATGATATGGATTATATATCAAGCAGTCACATATAAGAATAAATCTTTAGTTGATTTCAAAACAAAATTTCTTATAATAAAAGCTTTCTTAACCTCTACTTAATCATCTAGGATTAACTGACTCCTTTCATTGCTTTGGTACAAGAAACTGATTGATACTACCTACACACTGTATGCCTAAGACCAGAGGATACAATACATCGCTACACTGACTAGTTCACACTGGATGATCACGAGCAAGGATACAACACACTGACTGATGTTGCCTACATACCAAGTGGTCACGACCGGTAGATATAACACACTGACTGATGCTGCCTACACCGGGTGATCAGGACCAGTGTACTACTTTCCAGCATGCCTGCTCATGTCTGCTTGTGAAAGCTGAGTTGTATGTTTTCTAACTCTTCACAGTTTTCATTAAGACAATCATACTTGTTATTATTATTTAGTAATTTAATTCAATGTGACACCAACAGATATAATATGAACTTGAAAATAGAATTTCCATGAAAAATGAAATGGAATGTGTTCAAGATTCAATAAAGGTGAGTCATTAAAAACAAGCACTGTTGAATTAAGTTTAGATAAGATACCTATAAAGGAGTGGGAGGGAAAGGAGCAGATGCTTTCCAAGTGCCTTTAACTAATGGCTTCATTTAAAAGAAACAGAAGCTGAAAGTCATAACATAGGTAATGGTTATGTTTTATGCAAAAAATAGAATAGAAAACTCTGATCAGTGGCCAAATACTCAGAGAAAAGGCTTTGGCTCAACATAAAAGATGAGTACCATTTATATGTCTTAAGTTAAAATAAGTTATATAGGGTATACTTTTTTAAAAAACGACTTCCCACTTTAACCATGTCTTGACTAACTGTTCTACTACCATTTCAGACCAGGCCAGATAAACGGGCTTCTATTTTTAATTTTTTTTTAACTGTAGATTTATTGCTATAAATGTTAAATCACTTTTCATTATGCCTGAATCAAAAGCCCCCTCAGAGAAGTCATTAACACCCACTTCAGTCTGAAGTTTAGAGTGTGACACAAAAACATATCCACCGTCAAAATCAATACTAGTGTCTATCGCCTCAAAGACTTTTGTGAAAGAAAACAGCATATAAATAAATATAATTAAAATACTCACACCCACACTCACATACACGTATCTGCACCCCTGCAGTTTCCTGAAGAAATACTTGACTGCTAACCAAAAGGTCTGCAGTTCGAATCTACCGGCCACTCCTTGGAAACCCTTTGGGGCAGTTCTACTCTGACCTATAGGGTTGCTGTGAGTCAGAATTGACTCAATGGCAATGCCTATGAAGGTATGCTGTGGTTACAACTGAATGAACACCTGTTTTTAAACAAAGTATCCTTTAAAAATTAAACATTACATTTGTAACATATTTTTAAAATCATATTTATTCCCATTTTCCAGATCCAGAAATGGAATCATGAGGAAATTTCACCTGAGCTTTTCTTAGCCAATTCCCTGGACTACTGTATCCCATACTTAAAGTTCTCTAGGGAATAGGCAAACTTAGCGCTTTGTAGAAAATCCTGTTTGATCTTGAAATTATTATCTGCTTTTTTCCAGCCACATGGCATGTATTTTTCCATTGGTAAAATGGCAATTCTATCATATACTTGAAAATAAAGAATATATAATAATGTCAATGCCTGACAAATGATGGTTTGTGCCAACTGTCTATTTTTACCCTGAGGTAAGCATCAATGATAACCTAGGCCCACTGCCCTCGAGTCGATTCTGACTCATAGCGACCCTATAGGACAGAGTAGAACTGCCCCATAGAGTTTCCAAGGAGCACCTGGAGGATTCGAACTGCCGACCCTTTGGTTAGCAGCCGTAGCACTTAACCACTATGCCACTAGGGTTTCCAGCATCAATGACAGAATAATATAAAATGATGCATGTAAATGGCATTTACCTCTGTGTGTCCACAAATTTATTTTCAAAGAATGAATCACCTGATAACTTGTCTTTATTACATTTAGCATAAGGGGATCTAGATTTCAGAGTTCTCAATATTGGGTCTATAGTTTTAGTTTTAGGTGCTGACTCACGACATCTAACCTTTCACACAAAAAGAAGAAAGGTAGGTGGCTCTAGAGAGGATTTGAGAAACAGAGTCTGTCTATTTGCCTAAGGCTTTTCATCCAGACGCACAGGACACGTAACCTTCACACTTCTTCGCAATTTATATGTAGTACGTGCTTTTCGATAAAGCATATGGGCAAGTTGAAATCTCTTGCAGCTGATGGAATACTGGGATTCTGGCTTCTTACATGAAATCACAATACCAAATATGTAGTATCCTGGTCACAGGCTCATCCGCTTTTTGGCGCCATTGGAAGGGGCAACCTGATTTGATAACTTGTAAAGATGTCTGGTATGACCTAAGGGCTGCAAGGCTTGGATCAGTAACTAAGAGCATTGTGCTCTGAAATGGGAGTTTGCTCGGTTCTGACATAACCACTGACCCTGTAAATCGCCAAGACATAGGATACTTCCTACACAATCTGAGGAAAGAGAAGGAAATGGAACAGATAAAGATGTACAAGATAATGAGCTGAGTTCTGACCATGAGGTGGAAGTGCAGAACTAACTTCTCTTCCCCTCTCTCTCTTCCTTAAATTAGGTTATTAAGCCGAGGATTTATTTAAAGCACTGTAAGACATAAGTTATTAACTACCACTCATGGATGAATTGAAAACAATTCCCTAAACAAGCAAATTACTCTACCCTTACAGCCAAAGCTGAATTTGGAATGGCTTCCACAACTAACTTTATGGTTTTTATAAAATATTATAAATTCAACTCTGTCAGTTTAGGTTTAAGAAATTCATTTGTGCTGCATCATAGATGTTCAAAAATTTTCCTATATTTGCACAAAGCATAAAAACCTCTTTAGAAAATCATGAACCCCTTTGCACACCCAATGTTCCCCTCCCTATCCCTCCCCCACCCAGTACCCTTCGCGTCTGCCAGCTGGGTTTCGTTTTAAGAATTTCACACTGAATATAAAGTGCTATTTTGACCATGTGGCTCCAGAAATGTGAATTTGTAGTCTATTCAGCTTGTATGCCAAGTGATTGACAGGTAAGGGATTAACCAACTGGATGCGATGAAGCTGCTACCTCTTCCTTCAGGTTACTCTAAGTTTCAAGGAAAGGACCATCCTTACGCTGCTTCCTTTGAGGTTGGTGAGAAGGACCATCTCCTGGGAGATTTACTTTCCACTTAACTACTAAAGGGCTGCTATAGCTTGGAACTCTTTTCCCTATGTTCCTACATCTTCCACTTTTATATTATATCTATTTTTCCACCTGTAAAATGGGAATACTAAAATTTGAGTTCTTGGACACTGTTGCCAGGATGTTCATTTACTGAAACATGATGTGTCTATAATTATTGGTCTTCAGGTTTAAAGAGTAGAATTTTTGTGATGGGAATGTGTGTGTGTGTGTGTTTGGTTTTCTTGGGTGGGGGAAGGCAAGAGGGAATGAGCATGAAGAAAAAGGTTGAAAGGTTGGCTAGGGGTTCCTTTAATATATCTGTACTCAGTGCACACGACAGCACTAGTTTTTGGGTACTGGGTACTCGGTGATAGCGATGCCTAACAACTTAAACCTGGGACATATACTCTGCACAAGTATCTCAGAGATTGTTTGAAACCTCTGGGTGGGCATCTAGAAAGGTTTCAAATACCATTGCTATTTAGTTTTTCCACATAAAGTAGTCCTTTCTTTTCAACAGTTATCCACCTTGTATTATACTTATCATCCTCAAGTATTACCACACACATGAAAGCGGTGTTCTGATTATACATTCTGATTTTTTAATTTTTTTTTTTGCAACTTTAGGGTCACATGGTTCCTAGGATTCTCTACACTTACTAAATGTACAGTAAGTAATCCTATAAAGCAGGTTATTTCCCTGTTTGACAAAGCTCAATGAAAGGAGACCCTACATTGACTTTTGAGAGGGGTGTGTAGGAGTGTTTAGATTTGATATTGCGATAATGGAGTCAGTCTCGAAATTAATGAGCAAACCTAAACTTGCATTACACACATACACAGTTAACATCAGAATAAAGTTAACATTAGAAGAAAAATACATGCATATCATATGCAGTAAAGTTTGGTCCTGTTTGGAATAGGCAAGATTTTGTTTGCAGTTAGGGTCTTTAGCTTTTAAGTCATTCCAGAGAATGATTACAATGCCTCCCCTCCCTTCCCTCAAGACAAAACAAACAAATAAGTACACTACAGAAGAACAATTCTAATTAGTGAAAAATTTCTCCTACTTGCTAGCATAATATGTACAAATTCATTTAAAAAATCACTAATATTACACATGTAAGTTTTAGACACATAATATGAACAGTTAAGAAAGTTATTTGAGCATAGAGAAAGGTGTGGAAGAAGCCATATCAAACTGATAACACTGGATGGTAAAAGTGGGGAATACATGGGTGGAATTATTAACTTTTTCTTTATGTATTTCTGAATTATTGGACTTGAAACAATTAGCGTCTACTGTTTATATACTTTAAAAAATCAATAAAATAAGACATACATATCAAAGAGCAGAAAGATAGTATTTTTTAAAAAGAAAAATAAGCCTGTATGCAGAGACGTGGGGCTCTGGTGGCACAGTGGTTAAGAGCTCCACTGCTAACCAAAAGGTTCGCAGTTCGAATCTACCAGCCACTCCTTGGAAACTCCATGGGGCAGTTCTACTCTGTCCTATAGGGTCACTACGAGTCAGGACTGACTTGATGGCAGCAGGTTTGGTTTGGGTTTTTATGCAGAGACATAAAGAGAGGTAACCTTGCTTATAGTAGAAGTTGAATAAATACACCCACTCCTCACTTATCACTATGATTAGCTTACAAAGAGAACAAGTTGCTATGCAAAGACTGGCATTATGCAAAACTGGAGGATGACTACATCATTACATAATTGTCAAATCACATCATTACATAGTTGTCAAGCCACTGTGAATCATGGCCCAGCCAAGTTGACACATAACCTTAACCATCACTGTCAGTGTTACTCTTGCCTCATACCTCGGCACATGTTGCTGCCAGATGTATGTTGTTAATGCGCAAAACAGTTGGGTAGACTTTTTATTATTGTCGTAAATGCAAAATGTTAGATAATGAGACAGTTAATAAGTGAGGAGTAGGTGCATTTGTTGTTGGAATATAAAGAAAACAATAAACAACAATACAAAATACTCCTTCTATGGTAGTATCTGGAGTCCCTGGGTGCTGTAAATGGCTAATGTGCTTGGCTGCTAACCAAAAGATTGGAGATTCAAGTTTATCCAGGGGCACTTTGGAAAAATGGCCTGGCAAATACTTCTGAAAAATCAGCCACTGAAAACCCTGCGGAGCAGAGTTCTACTCTGACATGAGTGGGGTTGCCATGAGTCATAATGACTAGAGGGCAAATGGTTGCTTTTCTGTGGTAGTATTGAAAACCCCAATCAATACCCCTTCCCCCCTTGCTTTGTCTTGCTAACGGCAAGTTTGTTTTGAGCAACATTTTTCAGGAAGTCGCAGCAGGTAGTGGCTCCATCCACTGAACTAGCGGGAGCTACACCTTGAAGCATGCATAGATTGAAGAAATCACATCCTTCAACTGACCCCCCGACCCGATTGTCACCGGAAAGAACGATATTTCCCGGCTCATGATTTCACCCAATTCTATTTTAGAAGCGAGAGGTCCCACTACACGCACATCTGACAGAAGACGATTTAATATTCGGACCCACAAATATGGGCATGGGAGGACTAAGGGGGTAAAGTTCCAGGTACCAAACCCAACCCCCAATGCCATTGGAAACAAAAACCTCCCCAGCCCCCTCAGATGGCGAGCACGTGGTGTTATGGTTATTAGACCCCACATGCTCCTTGTATGCACAGACAATAAACTTGTCACTTTCTGTTTCCCTTGCAATTAGTGTCCGTCTTGTTTCAATCGGCTAGTAAGACAGGACAAGAACCCGAGCAGCGTTCGGTTACAGTATCTACTCACGTGACACAATCAAGCTGCTTCTAATCATTACCATTATCATACGTAAGCAATTTAAGATTTACATTTTCAGTCAATAATAATTTATTTAAATTATAAGAGTCCAATTTGTCTATTTCTGGAATGTGGATGACTTTCCAGGCAGGCAAGAATACCATTCAGGATTCTTACCTTTTTTAAATGAAAATCTGACACCCACCCACTCACCAGGTTTAAAAGTTGGTAGGTGGATTTTCTGCAGTGGGCGGTACCAGCACTTCAGGCACTGGGCAGGAAATGTAACATACTCTCTGCTTCCCATCAGACCCTCTTCCAAGAGAAGTAATATCAGAGATCATTTAAAGGGCCAGGTCATCCATCTTCCTTTCCAGGACGTCTAATGCTATCTTTGAATGAAGTTCAAGTACAGCCTGTTGACGGCTATGAAATCCGTTCACTGAATGACATTTTTTAATTATTTATTGGGCTTTAAGTGAAAATTTACAAATCAAGTCAGTCTCTCAGACAAAAACGTATACACGCCTTGCTATGTACTCCTAGCTGCTCTCCCCCATGAGACAGCACACTCCTCCTCTCCACCCAGTATTCCCCGTGTCTATTCAACCAGCTCCTGTCCTCCTCTGCCTTCTCATCTTGCCTCCAGACAGGAGTTGCCCACATAGTCTTGTGTGTCTGCCTGAGCCAAGAAGCTCAATCCTCACCAGCATCATTTTCTATCTTACAGTCCAGTTCAATCCCAGTCTGAGGAGTTGGCTTCGGGAATCGTTCCAGTCTTGGGCTAACAAAAGGTCCAGGGACCATGACCTCTGGGGTCCCTCTAGGCTCAGTCAGACCATTAAGTCTGTTCTTTTTATGAGAATTTGAGATCTGCATCCTACTGTTCTCCTGCTCCATCAGAGATTCTCTGTTGTGTTCCCTGTCAGGGCAGTCATTGGTGATAGTCGGGCACCATCTAGTTCTTCTGGTCTCAGACTGATGTAGTCTCTGGTTTATGTGGCCCTTTATGTCTCTTGGGCTCATCTTTACCTTATGTCTTTGGTGTTCTTCATTCTCCTTTGCTCCAGGTGGGTTGAGACCAATTGATGCATCTTAGATGGCCACTTGCTACCATTTAAGACCCCAGACACCGCTTACCAAAGTGGGATGCAGAGAGTTTTCTTAATACATTTTCTTATGGCAATTGACCTAGATGTCTCCTGAAACCATGGTTCCCAGACCCCTGTCCCTGCTACTCTTGCCTTCAAACAGTTCTGTTGTCACTGAATGGCATTTTAATAATAGATGCCAACTTTATTTCATGTCACCACAAGAAAGCCACAGACATTGAGAACTACAGTCATTATAAAAATATTGTCAAGAATTACCAATTATATTATTCAGTATCTCCTATAGAAAAAGTGTCTTTGAAACATGTGAATATTATAGTCCCTGTGGAAGGCACATCCTCTTCCTTTCCAATAATGGGAAATATGTCATTGGTCCTGATTCCCTTTTATTTTTCAGAAACTCAGAGCTAAACATGAAACCCAATTATAGCAATGGTTTGACCCATATGTGGCATTTTTATAGTCTTCTTTTCTTTGTCCTGATCTTCTATTTTAATTTTATTATTATTTTCAAGTGAGTCACTTTCGGTTCTTTGTAGACAGAAGCAGTGGACTATACAAGCAAATAAAAATAAAGTAACATCTCAGTCTGGAGTGAATAATAACATTCAACCAATATCTCTTTGCTGGGGATTATTACTTAACAGAATATACCAATCTTCATTGAAATTACTAATCTTAGGTCATCCTTACTATTTTATGGGCTTCTTAAAAGTGCTTGTCAATACTATTACTGTAGAGTATGGACTCTAATTTTATCAGAATTGTCTCAGTATGAGAGCCCTTTTATCAGAAATATCTTGGTATAGGAAATATCAACTGATGTTGGTTCATTTTAAGAAAGGATTTCACAGTAAGAAGAAATCCTTCTGTAGATCGAACACCTTATAGCAAAACCCAAGGGATTATTCAATTGTTTTACTGCATAAAATAATGATGCTTAAAATATCACTACTTAGATTTCTCTTCTCTTTCCTTTTTTTTAGGTGGTAGTGGCATGATATAGAGTTTTTCCCCCTATGGTGTTTTTGGGTGATGGGATTGTAACCGTACTGCCCAGTTCTAATTATCTTCTGAATCAGATATCAGATGTCATCTGGAGTTTTTAATAGTACATGATTAAACCCAACAACACTCTCCAAAATAATATTTCAGGAGGGGAATCTAAAAACATCAAAATTAAGTTTTCTTTAGCCATGGGCCGCTGGCCAAACTCTGTGAAATAAATAAAATCTACCTTTATGTCTCCTTTTTCGTATTCCTTTCCAAGAATTCTTTCAGCAATCTTAGGAGCCCCAAGTCTATATATATATTACTCTGTGTCAGGCACTGTTCTAAGATTTTTAAAAAATATATTAACTTGTTAGTCATCACATCAACCCATTGAGGGAGGTACTACTATTATTCTTCCTTTTTTTCAAAGCCAGGACACTGAGGCTTGGAGAGTTTAAGTAACGTGTCCAAGCTATGAAGCCAGGGAATGAGAGTCTGGCTCAAGAGCCTTGCATAGTAGAACTGTGCTGCCTGTCAGCATGGTACATGCTGAGGTAACACCAACAATAAAGTGGGCCCCAATGAAAGACCAATGGATAATAAAAGGAAATTATATCCAACAGTATAGAACTTCAGGTACCTAATATAGGGCTGGGATGAGACCTGGTTGCAATGCTTCCGCAAAGTCCCTAAAATCAGTTGTGATGGTTAATTTTTTGTGTCAGTTTGGCTAGGCTATGGTTTCGTTGTTTAGTCAAACACTAGTCTAGATGTTGCTATGAAATATTTACTTGTGATTAGCATTTCAATCAGCTGGCCTTAAGTAAAGCAGATTACTCTCCATAATGTAGGTAGTGCTCCTTGGAAACTCTATGGGGCAGTTCTACTCTGTCCTATAGGGTCGCTATGAGTCGGAATCGACTTGACGGCAGTGGATGGTGGTTTTAATGTAGGTGGGCCTCATCCAATGAGTTGAAGGCCTGAAGAGCAAAGGGAGGTTTCCCCAGGGGAGTATTCTTCCTCTAGACTATAAATAGACATCTTGCCAGAATTCCCTCTATCCTCTACCACTTGACCTACCAATTTTGGGACACAAGCCTGCTGGAATTTCCAGCCTGCCACCTGATCTGAGTTAACTTGCCAGCTCCCACAATTGTGTGAGCGAATTCCTCAAAATAAATCTCAATTTCTCTATGTATGAATGCATGTATGTCTATATATACATATTACATATGTAATATATCTTACTGGTTCTGTTTCTCTAGAAAATCCTAACATCAGTCCACATAGGCAGCCATACCTCAAGAGCATTCTAATTATAACAAAGCATTTCTGACTATAGAATCCTTTTCAATACTTTGATATCTCTTCACTACAATCTTTACAGCACCCACTCCTCCAAAGGGTAGCACTGAATTCATCAATACGTTAGTTGAACAAAGGTTTACTGGTGGCCTTCTATATGACATGCAGTCCCTGAGAGGTTAGTTGAAAGTTGACAGAATGTTGTGAACCCTCCATGATCTGGATTCAATCTGTCCATTCATTCATTCAACAGATATTCATCAGGAACCTATTATGTGCCAGATGCTGTTTTAGAAACTAAAGATACAGCAGTGAACAAAACAAAGCAGGCTACTTATATTCTAGTGGGGAGAGGCTGAGAGTCAATGTGATAAACAGGTAAAAGACTATATAGTATGTTAGACTGCGGTGTAAAGTGTAGGGAGGAGAAGCGGGAAAGGTACATGGGACGTCAACAGTTCAAAATAGGATGGTCACTTCTCAAAATGTCAAGTTTCCTATGTCTCCAGCTTTCTAGCCAAACTGGGTTATTCATTCCTAAACCCGACCGGCCTTTCCCATATCTGAGTCCTTTGCTCAAGGCATTTCTTCTCCTAGAAGGGCTTCTGTCCTGCTTCCTTGTGGGTGACAATTTAATGTGATAGCTAATGGACTGGAGCTCAAACCATGTATTTTCAAACCCTGCTTTACCGCTTACTAGCTGTTTGACTTTGGGCAAGTTCCTTAACAACCCTGGGCCGTAGTGTCCCCATTTTGAAAATGAATATAATAATTAAAAGAAGAATACTACCCTTCTCACAGGGTTTCTTGTGAGGCTCAATGAATTAGGATCTATAAAGTGCTTAGAATAGTGCCTGGCACTATTATGCTACTACTGCATATGGTGTTGTGCAGTAGTTAAGTGTTCAGCAGCTAACCAAAAGGTCAGCAGTTTGAATCCACCAGCCACAACTTGTTCTGCTCTTGATGGCATCAGGTTTGGTTTTTGGCTTTACACATGCGGTTGTCATGAGTCTGAATCAACTCAATGGCAACTAATAACACAACCACCACTACTACTAAAATTCTGTCTGTACTGAGGATGAAGAAGAGTCAGGAATAGGAGGAAAAGGAATGCATGGCTAATTGACTCCATGAACAACTGCTTCCTTTAACATGAGAGCAGAAGAACTGGATGGTGCCCAGCTACTATTACTGACTGTTTTGATCAAAGATTCTACAGAAGATCTTGGGGAACATCTAGCTCAACTGGCATAACATAGTTTATAAGGAAAATGTTCTACATTCTACTTTGGTGAGTAGCTTCTGGGGTCTTAAAAGTTTGTGAGTGGCCATCTAAGATATTCCACTGGTCTCACCCCATTGGGAGCAAGGGAGAATGAAGAAAACTAAAGACACAAGAGAAAGATTAGTCCAAAGCACTAATGGACCACAACTACTAGGGCCTCCACCAGATTGAGGCCAGTACAACTAGATGGTGCCTGGCTACCGCCACTAACTACTCTGACAGGGATCACAATAGAGGGTTCTGGGCAGAGATGGAGAAAAATGGAGAGCAAAATTCTACCTCACAAAAAAAAGACCAGACTGACGGCCCTGACAGAGACTAGAGAAACCCCAGAGCATGGCACCCAGATACCCTTTTAGCTCCGTAATGAAGTCACTCCTGAGATTCACCCTTCAGCCAAAGATTATAAAAAAGATTATACAGGCCCATAAAACAAAATAAGACTAATGGGGCACATCAGCCCAGGGGCAAGGACTAGAAGGCAGGAGGGGACAGGAAAGCTGGTAATAGAGAATCCAAGGTGGAGAAGGGTGATCGTTGACTTGTCAGGTGGTTGGTAACCAATGTCACAAAACAATATATGTACTGTTTAATAAGAAACTGGTTTGTTCTGTAAACCTTTGTCTAAAGTACAATAACTAAAAAAAAAAAAGGTTCCATAGCAGAATTCTGATCAAAAGGGGAAAAATGCAGGAGAAAATTTCAAATTCTCAATGGAATTCAGGTTTTCTGGAGCCATTGAGGCTGGATGAAACCCCAGAACTATTGCCCTGAGATAATCTTTAAACTTTAAACCAAAAATATCCCCTGAAGTGTTCTTGAAACCAAACAATAGCTTAACCTAATTAGTAAAGAATATCTGCCTTGAGCATTGTGCTCTTTTAAAGAACTATTTTATAGAATCAAATTGACAACATCAACCCACAAAAGTAGATAGGGAATTTAGGGGCAGTGAGTTTGTGTTGATGGAGCAGGAACAATTCAGAAAAGGAGAGTGAGAATGGTTGTACAACTTGAAGAATTTAATCAACGTCACTGAATTGTACACATATAAAGTATTGAACTGGTCTATGTTCTGCTGCGTATATTCTCAACAACAGCAAAAAAGAAATAAAATCAATTATTAAATAAAATTATCTTCTGTCTATACTTAAGACTCAATTCAAATGCTACTTTCTCATACCCTGGTCACAATAGCCAAAGGGGACATGTCCTTCCCTGAGATCCTGTAGTCCCTTGGTTGTACAATTCCAATGGTATTTACCCTGTATCATTGCCACTATTCACACTACCTTAAAGTACAGTTATTTATATAATTATTTATAAATTATATTATTATTTATAAACAACCCCCTCCCCACGAAGTCAGATAAACTTTTGTTTTTCTTCTTCTTCCTTATCTCCTTCTCTTCCTTTCCGTTGTGTTTTAGCCACTGCACTATTCATATACACCAGAGAGTGGATAGTATAAGGAAATGGGAGCAAAATTAGAACGCGCGCACACACACACACACACACACAATTTATAGTCCTACAACGGGTGGTTAAATTTAAATCTGCTAACATTCTTGATCTCCTTCTTTGAGCAAAGTTTATATGGGATGCAAAGAAGGGAAGACATAGTCTTTGTCCTTCAAGGATTCACAATATAACTGGGGTAGAACGCCTTAAGAACAAAATACCTCCAAATTATTGAGCCCCAACATGACTTGAATCTATATGCCTCAAAGTGTGCACTGTATCCCCAAATACACCATAGATCAATTTTCACACCTCAGGGCTGCTACTTATCTAACTGGTCCAGTCTGTAAAACTCCATCTTCCTCTACAGGATCTTTAATACGTGTGTGTGTGCATGTGTGTGTGTGTGTGTACACATATATGTGCATGTACACACACACACTTACACACACCATATACATATGCAAAAACAACCAAAACTCATTGCAGTCAAGTCAATTCCGACTCATAGCAACCCTACAGGAGAGAGTAGAACTGCTCCACAGGGTTTCCAAGGAATGGCTGGCAAATTCAAACTGCCGACCTTTTGGTTAGCAGCTGAGCTCTTAATCACTATGCTACCAGGCACCACACATACGCACACACACATTTTTATTCATCCATTGATCATTTGATCATTATTTGTTAAGGTCTCATCTTCCCTGCAAGACTGCAAATTCTCCTGGGCAAAGCCAGAGCTCATGGCTCTAAGCACTTTATTCAAAGCTACCTACATTCACTCATCTGGAGGGCCTGGTATGGGCAGATGCTCAGTGATTGTTCTCAGAAGGGAACTGAAGGAGCTGCTAACAAGAAAAACCAACGGGATTTCAGCCCCTTCTTGCCCTTGCTTTCCAGCAGAGATGCTGGTGCTCGGAGCTGATTAAACTTAGCTACTGGAGGAGGAGACCCACAAGTACTTCTTAAAATAGGGCAAAACCAAAAAAGAAAAAAACGAAACCCGTTGCCATTGAGTCAATTCTGACTCATAGCGACCCTATAGGACAGAGCAGAGCTGCTCCACAGGGTTTCCAACGCAGGATAACTTGTGGTTTTTATTTATTCAGTTTGTTGGGGGCTTTATTATTTGCTAGGCACTGTGTTGCAAGAATAAGTTAAAGAAGGCCTGGATATGGCCCTCAAAGAAACTGACAACCACAAGGTGAGGAAGACAGTAACTACAAACGATTGTTCCACATGTGTATAAAAATGGCAGCAGGAGCACAGAGGATGTGAGGATCACCTACCCTGAACAGTCACAAACTCATTCAAGAGTTCATTATATTTATAAGTGATCAGAAAATAATATAAAAACTATAGTCTTCTCATACATACAATAAACCACATAGGGGGCACGAACACAGATACTTTAACACCTCGTGGGATTGGTTTATGGGGTCTGAAGGCTTAGGACCATAGTCTTGTGGTACAACTTGGTCAACTGGCATAATATAGTATGTAAAGTTTATGTTCTACACCCTAGTTGGGTGAGTAGCGTCTGGGATCTCAAAAGCTTGAGAGTGGCCAACTAAGATACAACTGTTGGTCTCTATGCGTCTGGAGTAAAAGAGATTGAAAGAAACCAAAGACTCAGAGAAGAAACTAGTTCACAAAACTAATAGTCTACACGAAGCATGGCCTCGTCTACCCTGAGACCACAAGAACTAGATGGTGCCTGGCTCATGCTACCTACCATTCTGATCCGGAACACAATAGATGGATCCTGATAGAATGGGAACAAAATGTGGAACAGAACTCAAATTCTTAAAAGGTCCAGACTTACTGAACCAGCTGAGACCGGAGGACTCCCTGAGACTATCACCTTGAGATGCTCTTTAAACTTTGAACCCAAACTATTCCATGAGGTCATCTTTTAGCTAAATAACAGACTGGCTCATAATATCACCTCTGAGTCCTATGCTCCTTTAAAAAGTGTCATCTGCATGAGACCAAATGATCAACACTTAGCCTAAAGCAAAGACAGGAAGGCAAGGGACAGAGAAACTAGATTACTGGGAATAGAACAACCAGAACTGAAATAATGTGAAAGCTGTGTAAAATGTAATCAATGTCACTGAATAAACTGTGTAGAAATTGTTAAATGAGAAGCTAATGTGTTGTGTAAACTTCCACTGAAAACACAAAAAAATCTATTTTTTGAAAAAGCTATAGTCCTCAAATCTACCATTAGGCACTTTAAACAATGTGTACACTGTTTTATTTCGCAAAGAATATGTTGTTTTTGAAAGCTCCTATCTTATGACCCAGTCAATAAGAGACCCCTATTCCAGCTGCCATGCTGCTCATTTATTTTACTTATAAAAGAATTGAAAAAAAAATGAAAGGAAGAAATCTTAAACATGAATCCCTCTCATATTTACTTTTTTTCTTTTGAATGACGTTGATCTAAGAAGAACAGTCTAAATCAGGGCAATACATACATGTTTTGAGTTTCATTGCATCAAGTATGAAAGATAACTACTTTGTTCTTAAGTTGACTTTTGACTAGCCAGGTGATTTTAAATGGTCCGCTTATTGCTCCTCAATTTGGCTTCTTTTATTCCAAAGCAGGGAGTCCTGGGTGGTGCAAACAGTTAACGTGCTCAGCTACTAACTCAAAAACTGTCGGTTTGAGTCCACCCAGAGGCACCTCAGAAGAAGGTCCTGGCAATCTACTTCAAAAAAATTAGCCAAAAGCACAGTTCTACTCTGACACAGATGGGGGTCTCCATGAGTCAGAATTTACTTGACAGCAACTGGTTTTATTCCAAGGTAGAAATTCTAGAACTTATTCATAAAACATCCAGAACAGATTTAATTGAGAGGATATCTTAAACTCAGTTGGGCTGTATCCAGGTGACGAGTCAAAAGGCAATACCAAAACCCAAACTATTGCCTTCGAGATGATCGATTCTGACTCATAGTGACCTTATAGGACAGAGTAGCACTGCTCCACAGGGTTTCCAAGGCTGTAAATCTTTATGGAAGCAGACTCCCACACCATTCTCCTATAGAGCAGCTGCTGGGGTTGAAGGGCCAACCTTTCTGTTAGCAGCCGAGTACTTAACCACTGTACCAGAGCTCCTTCAAAATGGAAATACAGAGAGAAAAATGGAAAATTGAGTCCCAGAACACTAAGTATTATTTTTTCAGAAAGTTTTTATTGTGACAGAGGTGGGTGATACATTTTTAAGACATTTGTACTAAGCCTACCCAGCAACCTAACACGTAGAACGTTCTGATAGAAAGACAAAGGTACAGGGAATCTTGTTTCAAACCAGGAAAATGTTAGAAGATTGACAAAGACCCAACACATTTTTCCCCCAAAGGCTGTTAACATATCAAGGAGACGCAAGTTATTACATCTAGCAAATTAAGTCCTCACAGATCATTTAGGAAACTCTTAGAAACATCCCAACATTTGATGTTTTACCATTTCATTTTGCTCTGCATATCAAAGAGATGGCTTACCTCTAACTCAAACCTCTGATATTCAGGAATCGTCCCACTTTTATTTATATGAAGTAGACTACTACAAAAGAAATGCACAAAGTTTCAGTTTGCTCGGGATTCAGTATCCTAGGGGAAGACAACAGTTTTCATTTTCTTTTCTTTCTGGGGAACAAAAGCATCAGA
The DNA here is from genome assembly GCF_024166365.1 of Elephas maximus indicus. Classification (NCBI taxonomy): domain Eukaryota; kingdom Metazoa; phylum Chordata; class Mammalia; order Proboscidea; family Elephantidae; genus Elephas; species Elephas maximus. The sequence goes on from NC_064820.1 coordinate 57,139,740, forward strand.
TAGGAAGATCTGCCCCTTTGGAAAAGGACCAGCCCTCTGTTCTCTAGAAGGCCCTGAAAGCAAGGCAGATAAGAGAAAGTGGATATCTGGACTTGCCTGAGAAAAGCCTTTTAGGTACAATTGTAGCAACTTATTTGAGAGCTGCAACTCATTAAGTGTGTCTCTGATATCACTTCAGATATGAAGATTAGTGGAACATACCAACAGATTGAATCATCAAAAAGTTCTCTCAGGGATTTGAACATAGAGGATTTGATGGAGAATCGCTCCATCGGCTAGAGCCTGTATTATGGGACCTTGGGAGAGATAAGGCGCAGACACCTTTTAGACAAGGGCTTCATTCTTCAGAAATGGAAGCTCAAATTGAGGGCGCTCCATCAACATTATCATCAATGTTTATTAGGAGTTTGGCATTAACCAAACACATAAAATCTCAAGTCTCTGCCTTTACAGGGTTTACAAACCAAGAAAACATCCCCATTCCCCACTCCCACTCCAGACTACACATCAGGGAACAGATTTCTTTTAAAAAATGCTACCAGTTCATTTCCTTAAATCCTTATTGATCCAGAAAATAGTGCTTTTCAAGTCTCTGGCTTGAGAAGAGCAGCTATGATTAACCTTTTCTGAGACTCAAGAGGAGCTGCTGGAGATCTTCTTTGCGTTCCCTCTAGAAGGATTTAACATGGCTCTAATCCCTCATTTATCAAACTCCTTCACCAGGGGAGTGAAGAGGGCCCTTTTGCTCCTTATTTTTATAAGTCTGCCAGGGATGAATTGGCAATCAAAACTGGAGCTAAATTCCTCAAAATGCTTTTGGTAAATAGAAATAAGACAGCATTGTGCTTACACATATTGAGTATTCTGAGCTATCAATCTTAAACCGAGACTCGAAAGAGGCTCTGAATTTCCCATTCTTAGAAATCACATGGCATATGCAATAAGAACATATGGCCACGAGATAGCTGAGGCTTCCATTTGTATCACAGCCAAGAAAACTAGACACCCAAGTATACAGCTACTAATGAATTGAGGAATAATGCAGAGAATTTACCGAGAGAAGGGAAATACAGAAAATAGAGTTAGAAAAAGAGGACTTTTTACAGGTACCTGGCAACCTGGGTAATACCTAAAAATATAGGTAGTCCCCAGGTTACATACATCCAGTTTATGAACAACTGGTCCTTAAGAATGGACTGCCATAAAGCCTATTACATTAAAAATTTGAGTTAAATACATATGATGCTTCATAAAAACAAACACACACCCTACTTTGTGGCCCTCATGAAAATATGGTGAGGTGTGGCAGTGTTTCTTAAACCCTGGTGGCGTAGTGATTAAATGCTACGGCTGCTAACCAAAAGGTCGGCAGTTCGAATCCGCCAGGCACTTCTTGGAAACTCTATGGGGCAGTTCTACTCTGTTCTGTCGGGTTGCTATGAGTCGGAATCGACTCAAGGGCAGTGGGTTTGGTTTTCTGGGGGTTTGGCAGTGTTTCTTAAGTGTTTTATATGCACAGAAAGGTAAAATACATACTATATACTAAACCAAACATTTGACTAACTGATGCTAAATAAGAACTGTAGGTGTCTATTCTGACTTACCTACAAATTCGACTTAAAAACAGACTTAGGAACTGATCTCGTTTGTAATCCAGGGACTATCTATATTTACATAGTGGGACACTGAGAGTGGTTTAGATTGCGGTGACATGGAGAGGAGAGGCTTCTCCAACTCCATAGAATTTCAACAATTATCAAAGCTGATCGTAAGGCTTTTAAAAACTCAAACAAGGGACTGCAGACTGATAAATAGGAAGCTCTTGAAATCTGGTTCTAAAGCAACAGCAACACAGGGCCTCAACGAATGTTCAACAAATGAAACCAAAGAGTCTGAGTATCTGAAAGAACATTAAGTATTCAAAGTCTATGAGATTTTGAAATTTATTTTTTAATTTGAGGAACTGATTGAAACCTACACATTCAAGTTAAGAGGTGCAATTTGCTGAGACTGACAGAAAAAAAATTATATTCCTTTTGAAGTTCCATTAATTTTAAAAGTATCAACATGAATCTATGATCTAATTGTACAGTTTAAATTAGATCAAGTAGATAGATATACAATTGGTTTTATAATTTCTGAAATGCCATTAGGCTTTTTATTTCCTACCTTGGCTGTGTCCTCAGTTGTGAAGGAAAACTTCAATTATGCCTTATAAACATCAAGAGTAGGTGAACATTCAATGGGCAACTATACAGGGCATAATATACCTTCTCATGACATATCCCTACAAGCCTCTGGCTGTACAGCACCACCTATCTCTGTGAAAGCAAGAACCATATTGCAAAGATCAGCAGTCACACAATTTTCTTTAACAACTTTAAGTACTTACTATAAGTCCAAAAGGTGTGTGCCAAAGGTGTACATAAGATACTGAGAAGTAAATAGCTCCCTTAACTTGGAAGAAATCAGGGAAGCCTAAGAAATAAATGTGTAATATTTTGCAGAACTTTAAATAATCACAGCGCTGTTGTTGTTGTTAGGCACTGTTGAGTTAGTTCCGACTCATAGCAACCCTATGCACAACACAATGAAACACTGGCTGGTCCTGTGCCATCCTCACAATTGTTGCTGTGATTGAGCCCATTGTTGCAGCCACTGTGTCCATCCATCTCATTGAGGGTCTTCCTCTTTTTCGCTGACCCTCTACTTTATCAAGCATGATGTCCTTCTCCACGGACTGATCCCTCCTGATAACATGTCCAAAGTATGTGAGACAAAGTCTCACCATTCTCGCTTCTGAGTTATTTGGCTGTACTTCTTCCAAGACAGCCTTGTTTGTTCTTTTGTCAGTCCATGGTATATTCAGTATTCTTCGCCACAATTCAAAGGTGTCAATTCTTCTTCTGAGTTACCTACATACACTTTTGCATGCATATGATGAGACTGAAAACACCATGGCTTGGGTCAGGCATACCTTTGTCCTCAAGATGACATCTTTGCTTTTTAACACTTTAAAGAGATCTCTTGCAGCCGACTTGCCCAATGCAATGCGTCTTTTGATTTATTGACTGCTGCTTCCATGGGTGTTGATTGTAGATCCAAATAAACTGAAATCCTTGACAACCTCAATCTTTTCTCCATTTATCATGATGTTGCTTATTGGTGCAGTTGTGAAGATTTTTGTTTTCTTTATGTTGAGGTGTAATCCATACTGAAGACTGTAGCCCAAGTCCCAAGAACTGAAGGTCAGATACTGATAAGCTGAATGCACCATCCAGAGCAGAGCAAAAGCCGAGAGCTTTGCCAGAAGTCCACATATATTGGATGTAGGCTACACTCCCAAGGAAACTTCCTTTCAACTGATTGGCTACTCACAGCAGATCTGGTCATGGAGGTGATTACACTATATCAGATCTCATCATATAGGTGATTATACCATTATATGACTGCTAAACTACATCATAGCTGCCAACCACTGAGAGTCATGGCCCAGTCAAGTTGACACACAACCTTAGCCATCACTAGTCTGAAGTCAGTCTAACCCCAAAACCCATGCTCTTACCTATGGTAGTCTACTGCCTCCCAAATAGCTGTTACAATTATGTAATTACAAGCCCATATTATCCACATTTCCAATTTTAACCTTGAACTTATATTCTGGCAATAGAAACATTTAATTTTCCCATTATGATGGAAAAAAGTAGAAACATGAGTTAGTTTTTGTAAATGATTTCATTCACAGAATGACAGATGAATGCATACAAAACATTAAAAGCAGGACTGCTCTGGTTGAAGAAAGGTACAGTTCCCGGGAGCATGCAGCTTGAAAACTACTATATAGCATTATATTGCTTCTCTGTTATTATACTGCTTCTCTATTATTATTACACTATTCTCTATTTTCTGTTCTGTGCTCTCCCTCCCTCCCTTTCTTCATTATGACTAATTCAGTTCTAGAAGTCAGTTTTATGTCATATCAAAGTTATGGATTGAAGGTTATGTACACTTTTGTTGTGGTGGTTAGTTGCTGTTATGGATTGAATTGTGTCCCCACAAAATATGTGTTGTAAATCCTAACCTCTATGCCTGTCGTTGGGGCCCTGGTGGCACAGTGCTTAAGAGTTCAGCTGCTAACCAAAAGGTCGGCAGTTCGAATCTACCAGCTGCTCCTTGGAAACCCTATAGGGCAGTTCTACTCTGTCCTATAGGGTCGCTATGAGTTGGAATCAACTTTGCAACAATGGATTTTGTCTGTAGTTATAATCCCATTTGGGAATGGGTTGTCTTTGTTATGTGTGTTTTGAGTCAATCTCTTGTAAGACATAAAAGGAGCAAATTAAGCAAGCCCAAGAGGGTAAGGTAGAAGCCAAGCCACATGGAAATCTCCAAGGAACCAGGAAACAGAAGCTGAAGAGACAAGGACCATCTCCAAGAGCCAACAGAGACAAAGCCTTTCCCTAGAGTTGGCACCCTGATCTTGGACTTCTAGCCTCCTAAGCTAGGAGAAAATAAATTTGTTTGTTAAAGCCATCCACTTGTGGTATTTCTGTTGTTGCAGCACTGGATAACTAAGACAGTTGCTGTTGAGTGGATACCAATTCATGGCAATCCCATGTGTGCAAAGGAGAACTGCTCCATAGGGTTTTCAAGGCTGCGACCTTTAAGACGCAGATTGCCAGGCCTGTCTTCCAAGGTACCTCCGGGTATGCTCCAGCTACCAACTTTTTGGCCGGTAGTCAAGCGCTTAACTGTTTGTACCACCCAGGGACTCCAATGTACACCTTTAAAGGAAGGTATGCCTGTATGATGAGGTAAGACCTTCAAATGCCTACTAATCAAGCCCCTTCTTGTTTCACTTAACTTGTACAGTGGCACCATTTGGTTTGCTGGTCAACTAAAGATCCCTGTCAGTCAGCTACTTTGAGATAAAGAGGACTGAGTCTTCTGATATGCCACTACCACATTTTTATGCAAATAATGTATGCATTATTATTATTTTTTTTAACCAACTGTGCAACCCCCTTGTGCATTATTTTTCTAGGCATACTAAGCGTGTTATATGTGTGGGCATGTTATCTGCAAAAAATACTGTAGTTTCAGTTTCTAGTTTGGCCTCCAAATTTCAGTTCCTTTTTTGTCTTTAAGTCAGAAGTCTATATTCAGTTCTGTTTATTTTAATTAACATTTACTGTCCACCTACTAGTGTGTGTTAATGAAGATGGAAAAATGGTTAAAATGTGGTCCCTTCCTTTGGATCAGGAGAAGAATCTGGTGTTTCACCATAAAAAGATTATTGTTCTGTACTAGTTTATTTGATCCCTGAATTTTTTTTTTTTAAAGACAATGAACATAACAACTGTGAGGAATCCACATGAAGTCCATTAACTTTCTGTGTAGATGCCTAGTGCAAGAAGAATATTTAAGATATTTAAGAACTGGTACTGCATCGACAAGGAACCCTGGTAGCATGGTAGGAAAGCTCTCGGCTGCTAACTGAAAGGTTAGCAGTTCGAACCCACCAGCTGCTCCATGGGAGAAGGATGCAGTGATCTGCTTCTGTAAGTATTTACAGCCTTGGAAGCCCTGTGGGGAAGTTCTACTCTGTCCTGTGGGGTCGCTATGAGTTGAAATTGGTTTGATGGCAACAGGTTTTTTTTTAATTGCATAGAAAATCAGAATGGACACTAATGGTAGTACTGGAACAGTGTACTAGAAGTTCCATGCTGAGCCAGGAATTACCTCCTTTGGTAGTGGGATTCTGGGGCAGCCCAAAAAGTCCTGTGGGAAGGATCAAGGCAGTCAGACAAACAGCAGGGACTCACCACAGTGGGCCAGTGCTTCAATATTTTAACACCTGGTACATATCTAGTGATGAATACTGACTAAATACTGCCTTGACTTAGTGTAGGTAATGGAAAATCAGTCTTGCGGGTACCAACTCTGTAGGAAAGGGGCAGCCACTTTTTTTTTTATCTCAGTCGACAACTGAGTTGTGAAGACTGTGAACCAGAAATACAAGGGAAAAACAACCTGAAAACTTTCCATCCCCTTGAGAACTTTCACCTTGGTTTCCTTTGACTTTCATTTAAAGTAGCGACCCTATAGGACAAAGTAGAACTGCCCGTAGAGTTTCCGAGGAGCAACTGGTGGATTTGAACTGCTGACCTTTTGGTTAGCAGCCAAGCTTTTAACCACTGTGCCACCAGGACTCCATTCAAGTACAGCAGCACTCAATAAATGTTGCTGACTGACTGACATTTACTGGAGGCCTAGTGTATATAAGGCACGTTCTGAGAAGGCTGTGAAAAAAATCCAAGTGACCTAAATTAAGCTTGCAGTTATTTTGATGATAGATAAAAAAGGCAGCCTTTGGAGATAAGTATATAATCATGGCTATATAATAATAATAATGAAGCGTTGTAAAGAGATAAATAATTTCAAACTTAGGGCTAAACATGCTTTGCAGAGTGCTTCCTCCTTTCATTCAAGTTCTGGTCTTCATCACTGCCAACAGTAAGGGTCAGAAACTTATATAACTCAAAACA